>NC_068309.1:32069098-32404098 GCF_025860055.1 Xyrauchen texanus | reverse complement strand
AGGGTTTAGTTACCCTTTAAAACCTAGACGACGCCTTTTTCAATCAGTGGTTTCTGCAGTGAATTAAATATACCACAGCCAGCGCCCAATGCTTTTAATCACGGACAGATGGACTTCTGCGCAAACAAAGTCGAAGTCATAAAAAATATATTTTTATTTTTGATGTGAAAAAAGATCAAAGTGGTGGGAATATTAATGATGATAGCGCAGAAGAGACAGATAATTATATATATTTTTAATATCTGTTTATATTGTTAAATATAGGTGTTTTTAGTGTGAATTGGTTAAGTATATTTATCTATTTATGTATAGAGAAGTATAGAAAAATAATAGATTTTTATCAGCTTTTTGAAGTTAAGCTGGTCATCTACCACCACTCTCAGGTTCTGAGCTGTCCTGGTTGACATTAGTGATGTTGAACCAAGATGAATAGTGAGGTTGTAGTTAACTGACAGGTTGGCTAGGATCACAAGGACAGGTAGAGCTGAAGGTGACATTCCTTCATCCAGGACAAAATCTCTGAAAAGCAGGCAGAGATACGAGCAGAAACGGTGGGGTTCTCAGGCTGGAACAACACTGCTATGCGAATCATCTGCGTAGCAGTGGCAGGAAAAACCATGATCCTTAATGACGTAGCGATGTAGTGTAGATCGAGAAGAGGAGGGGTCCAAGCACTGATCTCTGCGGAACATCATTGGTCAGCTGTTGTGACTTGGACACCTCTCCTCTGCAGGAGACCTTGAAAGATCTGCATGTGAGGTAAGACTCAAACATCCAAGCACAGTTCCTGTGATGCCTAGGTCAGAGAGGGTGGACAAGAGGATATTGTGGTTCAGTGTGTCAAAAACAGCAGACAAGTCAAGGAGGATGAAGACAGATAACATCTAGGTATATTAGATGTAATCATCTAATTTAAAGCTATGTACATTACAAGCTATTAACAGTAGGGCCCAGCTACATTAAAGCATTATCTTTTTAGATAAACACCATTATGTTAATAAATTAATCTGAACCATAGTAGTGAACAGCAACATTTAAATAAATATTCAGCGACAAATAAGAACACGTAAAATGATGCAGATGTGTGAAACTTAAATGAATCGTCCGAACGACTTCCCAATGCATTATATGAGAGGGAGATGATTGTTTATGAAATCTGTATAGACATGTCTAAATGATCCGGTTGACTAAAATGAATCAGACTTAATAATTCATATGAGAGAGTGGTTTAGGAGAGAGCATCAGTTTCTTATTCTCTGCATAGTATGCATATAAACAAGTGCTCATATGTGTATGTGTGAATGCGTCAGGAATATATTCAAATTGTGGGACATTTTGCATCCCCGGAATATAATTTTTTCCCCCTACTTTTACAGCTCTGAAATAATAACTCAAGATGAGCACGTGTTCATGTATATTTAGACCAGATGCTCTGAACCATTGGCATTTGGAGTTTAAACGTCACCTGTGTATCATGTATGACTGTAGATTGTGGCTCTCTTCAAAGGATATAATATGACTTGTCATTTTGTTGTACAAGGAATAGATTTATCCTACGTGATCAGACATGTGGTCTTACTTGTAAAGCACAGATCACAGAAGCGATATGATAGGTGTTGGTCAGAAACAGATCAATATTTAAGTCCTATTTAAATTAGGTTGCATTAAAATACTAGGGCTGCCAAAAGGGCTGAGAACCTAAATTAGAATTTTCACATACAAATGACCAAAATCAAATTTGAAAGATTATTGTTACTGTATTCCTATTGTATTGTTGCAAAGAACATAACTAGCAAAAACTGCTTTACATTTTAAAATGTATTGTCTATAAAATAATAATAATAATAACTTTTAGCCAGTTCATGCCCCCCGACACCCCTTAAAAAAAAGGTCACTTTATGAATTCTTGTGGGGCCTGTGTCCCAGCGGTGATAAAATTATACAACGACTCTTTCCGGGAACATTTTTGTTTTTTTACACATCATTTCATTGCACAATTCATCCCACTGAATTAACACAGTAAATTAGCCCAAATAAATAGAAGAGAGCAAATGGGAAGAAAACTGGTTCTGTGTGAACAGCCTTATAAATTACTATTGACAAGATTTTAGAAAAGATGCATTACAGTAGCATAAAACAATGCCTAAATAGCAATTTGGATATTGGTTAACATTATTTTCTGTGCGGCCGATGCCATGTTTTGTAGCAAAAGGTAACAAGTTATGAGATAAATGTTCATAATGTAATTAAAACTCACCAAAAAGATTTTAATGAAAAAATATAATAATTGTGTCATATTGTAATAATTTTCAAGTTAAGTTCTTTAAGGAAAACCTTTACTACAAATGTTGTTTTGGAGGCGGAGCAAGTTTTAACCCAAACTACAAGGATAAGGCTGTGGGGTATAATAACTCAACAAGAATATTCCAACAAAACTTGCATTTTTATTCAATTAAAACCTGTGAAACACCACATCAGTTGGTCACAGATTTTCCACAAGACAGAATTGATAGAAACATTTGTACTGTTCTGAATATACAAAACAAGTTACATGGCATACAAATATACTCGTCCGTCCGTGAGAACAGTTGTGGCTCCTTAACATGAACAAAAAGAGCCAATCCACAGATCAGTGACTTGAGAGACTTGTTTAGATTTGTATACATAAGTCTTTAATCTTTAGGAGGGATAGTTCACCCAAAAAGTAAGATTTTGTCATCATTTACTCACCTTTATGTTGTTCCAACCCTGTATGATGTTCTTTCTTTAATGGAACACAAAAAAGGACATGTCTGAAACAGCATGAGGTTGAGTAAATGATGACACTTTATTTTTATTTTTGGGTGAACTATCCCTTTAAGAAGTATTTTAAATTAGCAAACTGTATCAATGTGAATACATCAAGAAATACAAAAGTATAGCCTGCGGACATCTAGTGGCTGAAACGGTTAAAATGTCTATCTTTTTCAAGCCACAGTTTAAGGATTTATTGCAGACTGCTATCAGTTTCAAAGAAAAAAAAAAGCATGCTTTTTCTTCTTTCCTTTTAATCGAACTAGTGCATGGCTGAAAAGGTGTGTATTCACGATGTAGGCACTCTTAACTGACCCAAGTGTATGAATGAACACAGGCTGAACAATCAACTGTAATTCAGGAATGTGAAGAAAAAACTAGTTTTCTTGGCAAAGGACATTCTGGAGTGAGAAAACAAAAGCAATAAAAACGTTGTGTAGGAGGAGAAACGTGTCCCTCACATTGATAACACATTCTTCTCTTTGACACAAACTCTTTTTTTCCGGCTTGGTTAAAGACTATTTTGAAGGGAATAAGTGGATACTGTGATGAGTATTAACCTGCATTATATAACAAGCACAAACCGTTCTAAGCAAAAATAAAGCATGAGAAATGATTGCCATATTCTCTCAGAAGATGAAACACACACACAACGATGGAGTCCTCAAATAAAGGGTTGTGTGTGTGTGCGTGTATTGGTGGTCATTTTGTCTATTAAAAGAGGTTCAGAGTTCAGAAAACAGAGATGAGGGCGAAGACTCCATAGAGCAGGGCGCAGGGGTACGCCACCAGCAGCTGCTGCCCATCCATGGCCAACGCTGAGATGAAGATCTTCGAGGCTGAAAGACTGCACCAGCCAATGATGGCAGCTGTTAAAATTATACCCATCATCCCCCTGAAAATCACAGGAAGCCAATAGATTAGCAAGGGAATTGTTAAAGTTTTAAAATAACATTTAAACAAGCTATTAATGAATTTAAAGAACTGAAAGCGGTCTGCCAAAAATATCTCCAAAAGATACAAAAAATAATTTAGGAAAAAGAAAAAGGGTGATTTTATTTTGTCCTTTTAGTATGACTAGTCCATGAAAGAAACTGAGTGAAATTGTAATATGTTCACAATGTAGTCACTCTTTACTAATATCCAGAATAGAAAGTTTATTATAAACTATCTTAAATAATAGAAAAAGCATTAAAATAAAATTTAAACAAGCTATTCATGGACCTAATAGAACATTTTAATAAGGACTGTCAATCTACTATATTTTTATATACAACAAATTAATTATGACAAATAATTAATCACATATCAATATTTGCCAAAAAGATCCCCAAACAAAAATGGTTAAATATATGATTAAATAATTATACATATAGTATGTATAGTAAATATAATAATTCAGATAATTAAAAATTTACTTTTGAGTTATTTTTTTATATAATTATAATAAATCGCACTTAAACACCTTAAATTGAAAGCCCTAACTTATATATATATTGTTACAAATTTTCCTCTGAATTATTTAGTAAATAAAGCAATGCCAATTAATTTTTTTTAATTCATTCACTTTTTAATGTGAATTAATTTAATATTTTTAATTATTATTATAATACATTCTTCTAAATACTTTTATATACTTTATGTTTTACAAATAATAATTATAAATAAAATGAAAGTTAAAATGTTTTATTCATATATGTTTATAACATAGGAAGTAAATTATTTTTTATATTATATATATACACACACACACACACACACACACACACACACACACACACACACACACATACACTTTATTCGAAATAATTTCTTTTTCTTATAAAAACACTGATTTTACTAAAATTTTAAGTTAATAAAATTATTTGTATTAATATAATTAATTTTATGCTTTTTATTAATACAAGGTTATTTATTTTTTACAATTAAATTATAATTTTTCTAAATACATTTACTTACCTTTTTTTTTTTTACACTTTATTAATTACAAAAAATTAAATAAACAAAAATAATTGTATACATTTTATTTTACAAATATTTTATTAACAATAAAAACGAAATTAAACGAATTTCTAAAATAAAATGTGTAAAATTAAAAGCATAAAAATATAAAGTTTTTCTTTTAATTATTCATTGATGGTTCGAACAATCTGTAAAATTTCAGCGGTGTACTTCAACAATTAAGATCATAGGTGTAACACAGACAAAAGTCTGGCAATCCCATAAAGGCTTGACTTACTGCAAGGAAAAGAGGACACCAAAACTGGACAGGATGATCATAGGTAACAGACAGTATCCCAGAACACTGGCCACACAGCCAAACGACACACCCGTCATACTCATGAGGTTGAGCAGGCAGTACATGCCAAGGCATCCGATGGCACTGATACCATACACATAACCAAACTGGATCTTACCCGTCTAGAGTGAGAAAGAGAAACACGTTGACAGTTTGCACTTCTTAATTTAAAACTTTTTTTTAATTCCATCATTATCACAGATATAAAGGGACAGTTCACCCAAAAAAGTAAGGGTGATAAAGAAACGAGTTACCCAAAAATGAAAATTCTGTTAAGCCAACCAGAATTTAAACAAAAACAACCATAAAATAGAAACAAAATGGAAGAAAAAAAAATGCTGAAGTTTAACACTATCGGAAAAGATATTTAACACGTGGTCTTCTGTATCAGCAAGCAAAAAAACTGACAAAACAGCCATGTCTCTTACCAAGAGCAGCGTGGCCCCGAAGGCCAAACAGAACACCATGGGACCAGCCAGGTCTGTTTCATTCATTATACTGCCATCTGCTGCCTTCAACGGATGCAGCACAGTCAACGTCTTCTGCCAGATGTGATCGAAGTTAATCCCCAGCTCTACAAAGACAAAGAGAAACTAGATTTTTACAAAAACAGAAGCGATGCTTGCTAGGGCAAAATTCACTGAACCAAAGCTTGAGTGTTCTGGGTGGTTGCCAGGGTCTTGCCATGTGTTTCCTAATGTATTCTAAGTGATCTTCAGCATGTTGCTATGTAGTTGCTTATTGCCACGACTCAAAAAAAGCCCAATAACAAGCCTCTATGATATTCTGGTGCCTAGATATGGCTCGATTTATTTAACCTGGGTCATCAACTCAACCGTGGCAAAGTTTTTTGATCATTTTCATACTGGTGAAAGAAATGCATAAATGATAAATAAAAACAATATTATTAAATGCCATGGATCAATATTTACGGAGTAATCTATCATAATATAGAGGGGGTCAAAGACAATTTTCGCCTATGTAGCAAAATTACAGGTAAAAGAAATAACCTTAGAAAGGTGGCAGCATCCTGATTTTATTTTTTACATAGAGATGGGTAGGTCCACTACTAAAATCAGTTGACTACAGCCCCCATTGTTGCATTTAAAAATGATTGATCCATGGCATTTCATATTTTGTCTTTCATCACCATTCATGTTTGCCTTTCCTCAGAAAAAGTATTAACAAAATTAAAACAATTCAGCCAGGATAGTTTCTGAAATTTGGTGGATTTGATTTGTAGTATCATTGTTGTCATGGCACAAATGGCAAAAGACACACTGACATGTAATACTTGGTTAAAGGTTTATGTGCAGAAATGACACAAATCCCCTTTTACATGATTAGGAAAGTCTTTAAAGCAAGTTTAAATAGTGACTTAAACCAGGCTGACATTTCAACATTTACACTGACTTTTACATCCAAAATGCTACAAGAGACTGTGCAAACTGCTCACAACATTCACAAACGTTATTGCGCTGGATGATAAATGCCAACACTGTCTACACTGGATGACAACAGCTAGCTCCAGTAATCAGTTAAGTGGCTTTCTCCATCAATCTGCCATCTGGCTGATGACTCCTGCTCCATTTTAAGCACAGCTCTGAAGAACTGGGGCAAGTAGGCTTCACAGGGACTACTTAACTTCAGTATGCGAGGACATGGTTTGTAGTAAAAATGGTCTCAGGCAAAGCTTATGAGATTTAAAGTCATTTGTAAAGTTTAGGCTTTAGGACATAAAATAACATGCGTTATTGATTTCTCTCTAAATCTGCATAAAGTCTCCCTCGAGACATCACAGACGTGTGACTAAGATCATCATATTTCTGAAAAAAAAAAAAAATCACTAAAAAATAAAAACAGTGCTCTCTAAATATATTCAAGCATTCATCATAATTTTTTTTTTAATCATCTTAAACATACTTCAACCAGTTAAAGGAATGGTTCACCCAACAATGACAAATCTGTCATTATTTTTTCTTTGGAGGAACACAAAAGGAGATGTTTCTGATGAATGGTCACAATGCTCTTTTCCATAGACCAACGGTAGATGCTTACAACGGGCTATCAAGTCTATACTACTATGTGTGAGAACAGACCGAGCTTTCAATCATTGTTCACTTAAAATCTTCCCTTCTACCCTAGACATTAATGACAAAATCATAACGCAAAACAATATTAGTTAATGTGTCTCTAATTACCAGAATTCTTAGAATATCTATATATAGTACACGGATTACGTTTATTATTTTATGAAAAAGAGCAGCGTGGACAATTTGCCACACTTTTCCTCATGTGTTTCAAGGCAGAAAGAATACTCATCAGTTTTGGAAAGACATGAGGGTAAATTACGAAAGTATTTTATTTTCTGTAACTGCTGAGATCTATTCCGTGTAGCCTCTAAATTTACAGTGGCAAGAAAAAGTATTTTAACTAGTGCTATCGAAGTTAACGCATTATTAACGTTGTAACAACGCTAAAGTCACATGCATTGACCGTCAGGAAAACAGATGGTGGGAGACATTATGCTGATACATGCACCTAGCATTTTATCAATGTAGCACAGCAGTAGAACATGCCCGCAAAGCACAGATAGAACTAGGAACTAGTAGCATCATTGCAGCGGCGAGACAGCTGCCGTTTGAACACCAGCCTTGCACTGCGAGTGTGAGCATGGTGAGCGTGAAGTGAAAGTGCGAGGCGATTGTCTGTGTTCCTCAACCGATACCGGGTCCTTGAATAACATATAACGTGCGAGTAAGGGCAGCCGGTGGAGTTTCTGGTGCCCTATGCAGATGGTGTAATATGCGTATAGGGAGTGGCGGTACTGATTACAAGCTAACGGAAATCCTGCTGCTGTATGCAAGGTTCTGCCACAGTGTCTCTGTTTGATGGCAATAGCCAATGCAAAACTTTGAGACATTGCTCGTTTCATTAATTGGATGCCAGGTTTGCCAACTATTGACTCTAATTAGATTTTGTTGACGTCATTAGCCTAGGGGTTAACATACTTTTTCCAACCTATACTGTGAATGTTTGAATTAGGTATTCAATATGTACAAGAACAATAAAATAATTTGTGTGTTATTAGTTAAAACCGATTGTGTTTGTAAATGATTGTAACTTAGATGATCAAACCGAATTTGAAGGTAAATGTTTACACAAATGCAGGTAATTCCAAAGGATTAATTTTCTTGCCACTGTATAGAATAAAAGTCATTAAAAAAAAAATGCGGTTTATAATTGTTTTACAGTACTCTACTTAATGTCACACCACAAGACATGTAAAACTTGCTAAGATACAAACTTGAAGGATTAGTTCAGCCTAGTAAGTGTTTACTCACCCCTGTGTTGTTATAACCCTATATGATTTTATTTTTCATAACACAAAGGGAGAAATTGAGCTCAGTGATGTCATACAATGGCAGTGTATGGTGACCACCACTTCAAGCTTCAAAAGAAAGCAAACGAATAATTCAGAAGTCTAATAAATTATTTTATGTGACTCTTGTCTTGTTCTGAAGGAATATGATGAAGTTTGGTGAGAATCAAACAGAAATCGAATGTATTATTTAGTAAAAATCTTCAACAACTGTTCCCCTGTGCACGTTCATGAGACAGACTGCACGTGAGCTTTAGAGCTCCCTGCATGACCGCAACAGCATAGTAGATGGGTGTTCAAGCGAAAAAACGTTTAGTTTCGATTCAACGGGACCACCAGTGATATTAACAACAGAAAACACAACATAGCTGCACACAAACCAGAGAACAGAATTTACTAAACATGTCTGAAGTGTTTGTAGTCTAAAAATGTATGCATATAAGCAGGACAGGGTTACCGGCGTGACCCCAAATATAGAATACCAAACGATCGACAGTGAGTGATTTGGCGTACAAACATGTGTTGTAAATTCTGTTCTCTAGTTTGTGTGCAGGTGTGTTGTGTTTTCTAATGTTAATATCACTGGTGGTCCTGTTGATGTGAAATTAAACGAGTTTTCACTTGAACGCCCCGTCTCGCACATGCTGCGTTACTACTGTTGCTGTTGTAAAGGGAGCTCTAAAGCTCTCGTGCAGTCTGTCTCATGAACATGTACAGTGTAACAACAAAAGATTTTTACAAAATAATACATGTTTGTTTCTCACCAAACTTCATATTTCTTCAGAACAAGACACGAGTCACATAAAATAATTTATTAAAGAAAAAGAATGTCAAATGGGGTTATAACAACACAGGTCCCTTTAAGTGTCTAGATTGCTGTGGCAGGGCAGAGGGCGGGGCCGGGTTGTGATCATACACACTCGGTCCCTTATCAGGCTAATTAAGCCTCGGAGAAGGATAAAAGGCAGATGGCAGACGGTGGTGCGACGAGAGAGAGATCGTTTAAGGGCATGTCCATAAAACATGTCCGTACCAAGTTGTTATGATGCTTCATTTGCAAATAAAAAAAAAAAGTAATCTGTCCATCATTACACTGTAAAATAATACATTTTCGGCAGAAGCACAGTGTAGAAAGTATGTAAACACAGACGCAAATGCTTGGCCAACACATTACAAGTGTGCAATCCTGTTGTGCATAATATGCGTTCTTGTGTCTGTGTGATGGTAACAAACCAATACTCAAGGGGGCGACAGTTACCTTCAAAATTCTGCCATTAAACTGGATGTATTATTATTTAAATAAGTTGTGATATTGACTTTAATTACTGGCTATGCTTGCTCCACCATGACAGTAGATGACTTGAAAGAGAAAACTTACCATAGATCAGACAGTTCACACTATTCTTGCTATAGCGTCCCTGTGGCAACATTGAAAATGCAACGCATACTTGTGCTATGAATAGCAGTCCGACACATTTTACAACTATAAACTAAATGAAGCTTGCGTAGCTAGAAGCGTCCGCGTTGGCTTACTTGCATAAGAGTATGTTTTGGCCTTTACAGTGAGCTACTGTATGTTAAATGACTACAACAGGAAAGGCCTTAATGCATTATCCAGCCATAATGCAAGCAGCCAAATATTCTCCATTGAACAGAATTTCTCTCTTACCCTCAAGTAATGGAGGCTCATCCTCAAAGCTGCTGCCATATATGGACTGTGAGGAGGCCGGTGTAAACGCTGGTGTGGGCTGGTAGATCTGCCCCATGTATGGCTGCTGAGGCGGCATCATTCCTGGAGGCGTCGAGTAGCCCATTGACTGCGAGTAATCATTTTGACCATATGGCCTGGTGGACCGAAAGAAAACAGCTTTATACTCATGATGAGGTGTTGGAAAAGGTAAAAGTAATTTCAGTCAACATTTATGGCCTATAGAACTAGGCTAAGCAAAGTTATGATAAACCTTAAAAAAAATAAAAATAAATTATTAAAAAAAGTAGTTGTCAATCAGCCACAACAACCAGCCCATCTGGCACCAACAATCATGTCATGGTCACAGAGATCATATTTTTTCCCCATTCTGATGGTTGATGTGAACATTAACTGAAGCTCCTGACCTGTATGATTTTATGCACTGCTGCCACACGATTGACTGATTGCATGAACGATTGTTGTTGCAAGATGGGCTGGTTTGAGTATTTCTGTAACTGCTGATCTCTTGGGATTTTCACACACAACTGTCTCTAGAATTTACTCAGAATGGTACCAAAAAACATCCAGTGAGGGGCAGTTCTGTGGATGGAAATGTCTTGTTGATGAGAGAGGTCAACAGAGAATAGCCAGACTGGTTTGAACTGACAAAGTCTACAGTAACTCAGATAACTGCTCTGTACAACTGTGGTGAGAAGAATATCATCTCAGAATGCTATCATGAGATGCGGGTTGGTGCTGTTTTGGTAGCATGAGGAGGACCTACACAATATTAGACAGGTGGTTTTAATGTTGTGGCTGATCGCTGCATATACTGAAAATATGAATAATGCATACTTTAAAAGGGATTAGTTCACCCGCATCATGCCATCAGAATCCCTATGACTTTCTTCCGTGGAACGTTAAGTCAGTTTTTAGGCAGAATGTTAGCCTCAAGTCACCATTCACTTTCATAGCATCTTTCTTCATACAGTGAAAGTGAATGGTGACTGAGGCTAACATTCTGCCAAACATCTTTTGTGTTTCACATAAGTAAAACTACTTTAAGCGTATCTTTAAGAAGAGAGATTTGCATGCATCATCATTGAAAATAAAGCAGATTTGCATGCATTATCCTATTCTGATCACTGTCTATAGCTATTCTAAATCAAATGTGGTTGGTAGGGCTAATATGATAATGAAGCAGGCCTTTAAATTAGCAAAAAGACGAGCATAAATGTGGATACGCACTTGCTGTATGGGTCTTCTGTGTTGCTGTAGCCATATCCCCCTTGGTTTTGGTCATCTACGCTGTAACTAGACTGGTAAAAGTCTGTGTTGAAGTTGTCAAACCCTGCCATTGCAAGCAGCCTGGAAAGACAGAGCAAAAAATATGTCAGTGGCAAATGAGAGTATTATAAAACTAGATATGTCTATAGTCTTTTACGTGCACCTTGGGGCATGTTTACCTAAATATGACGATTCAACAGTGCTGAATGAATAATGTTTGTTGTGTTAGATTTCAGTTAGCACAGCTCGAGCACTGTCACACCTCATCGACAGACGCACTCTCTGTCGGCACCATTCATTCACATTATAAACACCTCTGGAAGCATGCAATAAGGCTGATATCTGAAGCTGTAGTGCAGTAAATGTTGCGGTTTTACTCTCACCGTTAAACACCAAAGACTCCACCAACCCCGCTACCTACGTGTCAAGAAATAACAGCAGAGCTTCCGGATCACGGGGACAATGACGTCATTAGTCTAGACTGCAGAAAACGGACGTGCGTCCTCTAGAGGATGTACTCTATCATTACTACACATCGTTTATTTATTTAGACGAGTCAAGACTAGTGTATGATAGATACAATGTTACATACAAATGTAAAAATACCAAATATGTAAGTTTCCTAAGTTAATAATAAAGTTGCATTTATAAAACAGGGGACACAACATTATGAGACAATGGACAAATGTACCTTTTTACAATCAAAATAAACAAATCTTCCATCAAGCAATATATTTCTTTGGACTAACTGTAGGCCATTTACAGTAGCCAAGCAAGGTAACATCTTGGCACATTAATGTAGAATATGCGTTTATCACATATTTTTCAAATGGTTTAAACCGTTGACTCATCCAATAGGAATATATATAGTCTGAACTCTGTTTTATTATTCAAAAATGGAATTATGTGGTGCCTTGATGTTGCCATGGAATAATATATATTTTTTATTATTTACAAGCAATTGTGACTTTATAACTTCATAAGCATTAAAGTCACAATTGTAATTTAAAATCTTGCAATTGTGACAATTTCTTGCAACTGTGCTTTGGAATGTGTAATTCTGAGACATAACGTTGCAATTGCATGATAAAAAGACGTAATTGCAAGATATAAAGTCACAATTCTAAGAAATGAAGACACATTTAAATGATATAAAGTAACAATTATGAGACATAAACTCTCAATTCTTAAGGCAGCACAGTGGCTTAGTGGTTAGTGCTGTTGCCTCACAGCAAGAAAGTCCCTGGTTTGAGCCAGGTTGGAGTTTGAATGTTTTCCCCATGTTTGCATGGGTTTCCTCAGGGTGCTCATGTTAACCCCACAGTCCAATTAGAAACTGTCAATTGCCCATAGGTGAGTGTGTAAATGTGTATGCCTGTGTGTGTTGCCTTGTGATGGACTGGTCATCTGTCCAGGGTATTTCCCTGCCTTCGATCTGAGACAGCTAAGACAGGCTCCAGCACTACCCAGGGGCGGTCTGGCCATCAGGAGCACAGGGCATTTTCCCAGTGGGTTGCTGGGTAATTTGTTCTGGCCTGCTGCTGCGCAAGTACCGACGCATCCTACAGGCGATATAGGTGGCCACCCTGGGCTACAACATGCCCGTGCGAACCTTATAACAAGCAAAAATTTAATAAACTCTGCAAGACAAGCCAATACAATGGCTTTTATATTGAAACAATGTACTGGCTTTTATTTTGAAATTGCTTACATATCGGAGCACATATCCATATGAGCGTATCAACTATGTACCTCCTGTGGACCTCATTATTTGACATACAAATCATAACAATGGTGATAACCAATAACAACAGCATAAATAAAATCGGCAAACAGTAAAGCTATGTGCAGTACATAGTCATTTGCATAATTAATTCATACCGCTAATAATTTCAGGGAGCGGAATTGCGGCTTGCTGAATAATGCTCACGCCTGATAAACATGCAGAAAATAAGTCATGAAAAATATTACATAGTATCTATTTGAGTCTTTCTAGGCTTACTTTGTTTAAAGGATTGCAGAAACAGTGCTTGTCAAAGCATAGTGCTTTTCACTTTTTCTCAAGAATAAATGGAGAAGGAATTAAAACACTCCAGATATACAGTATCTCACAAAAGTGAGTACACCCCTCACATTTTTGTAAATATTTGATTATATCTTTTCATGTGACAACACTGAAGAAATGACACTTTGCTACAATGTAAAGTAGTGAGTGTACAGCTTGTATAACAGTGTAAATTTGCTGTCCCCTCAAAATAACTCAACACACAGCCATTAATGTCTAAACCGCTGGCAACAAAAGTGAGTACACCCCTAAATGAAAATGTCCTTCACCTAAGTGTCATATAATTATATATATATTTATATTTGTATATTTATATATGTACACTGTTTACATATATAATTGTGAGGTGTTACGCATATTTCATTATTTGTGAGTAATTAACATGACATTTTAAGCATTTTCATCAGTGTCCTGCTGTGTGACACTTTCTTCAACTATTTTAAACAACATTTTATGATCTTGTATAGCTATATGCACACATATATATTTGTATTATTATACTTGTTGTTTCCACAACTTCAACTAAGACAATATATTTTTTGCACTTTCCAAAAAAGCTGAAAGGTGATTAAGATGCTGGCTTGGCACAGCACATAAAATACACACTTTCCCTTGTACTTCCATGTACATTGTATGTACCTAACATCTGTATGTTGGGAAAAAAGTATTCTTACATGTTATTTGTCTGATCTATAAAGTATTATTTTAGTGCTTTCTTTAAAAAATCTACTCATCACATTTACATTGGTTTTAAAGTTGTAACAATTCTTGCACTGGTGGGGCCCGTTGTCATGATTAGCAGTCATTACACATTTTTTTTAGACACAAAAACTTGAAATTGAGCCAGAAAAATAAATAAATGAGCCGGTGTGTTCTGGTGTAGTGTTGTGGGCAGGGTTTGTTGGAGACAGAAAGTTCAGGGCCACTTTTTAGCCCCGCCCCTGCCTGTGACTCTTAGGACAAGTGAATATAGAAGATGGATGGAAGGAAACTCTCAGTTCTGAGATATAAATTCACATGAATTTAAATCTTGCAATTGTGACTCTATATCTTGTAATTCCTACTTAATGTCTCGCAATTACGACTTTTATTGATTTATGCAATTTATTGTGATTATTCATATGTTTAATTGATTGAAAACCCTAGATATAAATACGTTAATAGCTCACCACTGAGAAAACTAGCAATTGGGTGATATAAAACTTGTATGTCGTGAGATGTAGTCACTGTAACAAGGTAAAAGGGAAAGGAGGAGGAAAGAACCGGCTTGACAATATAAATAATATTTAATAATGAATTTAACCAAAAAGACAAACACACACAGGTGTCGGACAGCTGCCCGTAACTCTCTCTCTGTCACACTGCCGTCTCCGGTCGGCCCTCTCCAAGGCTTGATTAGCCTGTTTAGGGGCCGGATGTGCTTAATCACGACCCTGACCAGCTCTCCGCCCTGACACATTCCTCCCTCGTTCTCTCAGGCCGGGGAGCCCCCTGCTGCCAATGCTGAGTGGCAGCGGGAGAGAGAGAGAGAGAGAGAGAGAGAGAGAGAGAGAGAGAAAAAAAACAAAGGCTTTAAGTCATAAGTCAGTGGGTACGGCCATGAATATTTGATATTTACGTGCAAGCATGCACTAAGTCTAGGCGCAAGTGGGTTTGGCAAAATTGCCTGCGCAATGCGCAAAAAGGCTGGACCAAGAGCATTTTAATTTTTAGGTCCTTCTCCGGTTATTCCAGCATCTGCATCTTATAGTATTGTCCACATTTGCGAGATATAAACTCGCAGTTCCGAAACATAGCTACAATTGCAAGAAATAAAGTCACAATTGTGAGTTTGAATATTTTTTCTTGGATTTGGACTTTATAATTTGCAATTTTGAGATATAAAGTTGTAATTGCATGATATAAAGTTGTGACATTGTGACAGATTTTTTTTTACATGTATTCCTCGGAATTGCGAGTTTACATAAGACAAATGACAATTTTTTAAATAAATAATATCAGAAAGAAAAATGTGTTTAAGGGTTAAAATAAATTTGCTAAAAAAAGATATGGAATGAAAATAAAATTAGATAGTAAGCACAGTGCTTGGTTAGAGAATGCAGATAAACAGATGTGTTTTCAGTTTTTACTTCAATATTGTATGGCTAATGTTGGGACACATAAGCGATCTTCTTTAAATTGGTTTCAGATGCGGGTGGCATAAATGTTAAACGTTGTCTTAAAATGTTTGGAGTGAAGCCTGGGTACCTGAGTAGGGAAAAAGTCATACATGTTTGTAACAACATGAGGGTGAGTAAATGATGACAGAATTGTCTTTTTCTGGGTGACCTATCCCTGTAATAAGGGGACGGGCTAAGTTTAAAATTTGAAGTTAATTTCCTCATCCAAAAATAAATCCATCATAAAAAAGTAAAGTCTCACATCTCTTTTCTACTTGATCCTTTATATTATGTTTGATTTTTACTGTTAACCTCTTTTCTGGCCTGATTTCTTGTTTGCCTGTCAAATATTCATATGAGCATGATGTAAAAAGTGTTTATGAATCATTAATCTTCTGCTGCTGCATACAATGTGATGGCAGTTTACAAAGAAGACGCAGATGTTTTGGTGTCAAGAGGCACTAAAAATAAATCATTCTTATTATTTTGTCAAGATATATTATAGAGGTTATATGTTAGGAGTGCTTGTTTTATTTGACAAAATAAGCTCATTCCAGGGGAATGTTCAGCTGCCTTTTGTGTTCTATATGGAAAAAAAAGTCGATTTGAGGATGAGTAAATTATGATCAAATTTGTATTCTTTAGGTGAACTATCCCTTTAAGGTTCTTAAAGGGATAGTTCACATTTAACAGTTATGGGTCACTCATCACTTTATTATTTTAAGCACCAAGCAATGTTGGGTAAGTTATAAAAAAAAAAGTTATCCACTACAAAGTACTTCTCTAAAATTGTAATCCCATTACTTTATTGATTACACCATTAAAATTAAATCACAAAACAAATTACTTTTAATAGACTTTAAGTTAAGCTAACTTTCTAAAACACTTTTCACAGAAAGGTTTTTTTTCTGCTCAACTAATTCAAAATATTTGTATTATTATTATTATTATTATTAATTTCCATTTTTTCATTTAGCAGACGCTTTTATCCAAAGCGAATTAAAAAATGAGAAAGGATACAACATAACCGATTTATCTTTAAGTTTCTGCTGCATTAAGTTTCAATTGCATCAGTGCAATTATTTGTATTATTATTTTTGCATTGTCGAGTGCTCACGAAAAAGTTGTCTTTAGCTGTTTTATGAAGACAGAGAGGGAGTCTGCTTCAAGGATTGAGTAGGGAAGGTTGTTCCAGCACAGGGGTACAGTGATTTGGTGCCTCTGTATTAGTACCACAAGGCACCGCTCATTTGTAGACCGCTGCCTTCTGGTGGGAACGTAGCTTTGCACTAATGATTTTTGATAAGCTGGCGCAGACCCAGTGACTGTTCTGCATGCCATCATCAGAACCTTGAACTTAATACGTGCAGCAATTGGCAGCCAGATTAGAAAGACAAAGAGGGGTGTAACATATGCTCCCTTGGGTTCATTGAAAACCACCCATAATGCTGCATTCTGTAAAATTTGCAGAGGCCTAATTGTGGATGCAGGAAGGTGCATTATATCCAGTCTAGATATGACAAGAGATGTTACAAGGAGATGTGTCCATGGTCAGACAGTAAGGGTCTTATCTTCCTAATGTTGTAGGGTGCAAATTTACATGATCCGGCTGTTTTTGAGATCTGGTCGATGAAATTGAGTTGGCTGACGATGGTTATCCCTAGATTTCTGACCATTTTGGAAGGTGTTATTATAGATAAACCCAGCTGAACGGTAATGTTGTGCTCAACAGCAGGGTTGGCTGGGAAGATGAGGAGCTCGATCTTCACCAGTTTGAGTTGAAGGTGATGTTCTTTAATACAGGCAGAGACGTTTGTCAGGCAGGCAGATATCCGAGCAGTCACTGTGGGGTTGTCAGGCTGGAAAAACAGGTAGAGCTGTGTGTCATCTGCATAGCAGTGGTAAGAAAACTGGTGTGCTTGAATGATGGGTCCCAGTAATGTTGTATGTATATAGAAGAGAAGTGGTCCAAACACTGAGCCCTGAGGTACCCCAGTAAGTAGCTGATGTGACTTGGACTCCACACCTCTCCAGGTTAACTTGAAAGACCTACCTGAGAGATTGGACTTGAATTTCCTACTTGTTTACAACAGATTTACATATGAACATTTTAATTAATCTTCTAAATACATTATGTATAAATATTATTTAAGAAATATGCGTTACCCCTAAATATTTACCTTAATTGAAAGTAACTGCAATCTGATTACAAGAATTTAATGTTTTTTTTTTTTTTTACTAAAAAAGGACTTAGATGACAGTTACTAATTAATTACTCTAAAATCAGATTACACCCAACACTTATACCAAGTTACTCCAGGGAGACTGTCCCTGTAATTTAGAAGTCCCTTCGGATAAAAAGCATCTGCTAAAAAGAAAAGAAAGCACAAAACAGATGGTCAGCAGAAAAATCAGCACTTTTAAATTTAGACTCTCTAACCATAACAACAATGTATCAAAATAACATCTGATTCAATTGCAAGACAAATATTTGTGAATACTTATGTTATTGCATTCAATTGATTTAAATGTAAGTACAGTGTAACAGCACGCATGTACACAATATGTACATTGTAATGCATTTTAAGATAAGTACATTAAAGAAACCTAATATATAGTAGCCATTTTCTTTTGTTTTCTCCAAGCTCAGTTTAAGTCATTTAGATGGAGCTGAGAGCACAAATCAAGCCTTAAATGCATCATGGCCAGTAAGAGAGAGAGAGAGAGAGAGAGAGAGAGAGAGAGAGAGAGAGAGAGAGAGAGAGAGAGAGAGAGAGAGAGAGAGTTAGATTTTCTGCAAAGAGAGTGCAGGCGCTCAGCCGGTGGTTCACTGTGTCGATTGTACTGGACAAATCTAAATGAATCAGGGTGGGGGAGAGAGAGAGTGTAGGCTCTATGTGAAGTGAGCCATGTTAAATTGTGCCTTCACCACAAGATGAGCAGTCTGCAGTCTGATACAACGACAATTCAGAGGTATTATTCCAGAACCTTAAGAAAGGTCCAAATCGAGTTTTTTGATATCTGAAGGCTTTATGGATCAGATATCAAAATAATGGATCATTATGAACAATGTCATATGATCCATTGTTATGCATTTAGTTCATGTTTAAAGGGATAATTCACCCAAAGGCATGAAAATGCCATTGTTATTTACTTACATGCTGTTTCAAATCCATATAACTTTCTTTCTATTTCTATAATTAGTAATAAAATGCTTTTAAACGACACCTATGTCAGTAGGTGTTTAAATACCCAAGTCACTTGCAGTACTGTGTGAGCCCTTTCTGAGAAAGGAAAACAAACATCATTTTCATGATTCATTCACTGCATTCTTAAAAGAAAGTGTGACTGGGGCTTAGGGTTGGGGAGTAACGAAATACAAGTATCGGGAATACTTATTTCAAATACAAAATATAAGTAACTGTATTCCACTGCAGTTACAGTTTAAATTGGTAATTTGAATACAGATACATACAAAAAGCATTTTTATTACTGAAGAAATTACTTTACATTTTATTGTCATTTGTTTCATTTAATATTTAGTCCTTTCAAATGTATACATATAAATGATGTAATCCAAAGTGCATTTGAACAGCGGTGAAACACTTTCTTATGATGTGTTACATTCATACGAGCAGACAGAGAAGTAAGTTTGGAGCAGAAGAAATAGAAATAAACCTTGTGTAAATTGTCAGCTTTATGCTAAGCTAAAATACTATTTCTAGCCAATTTACATGCACATGTTACCAGACATGATCATATTATTTTATCAAGAAAATTCACATTGGATCATAATTATTTTTTCTTCTAAGATCTTTGATATTAGGGCAAAAATCATATTCTTGATAATAATTTTTGCAGTTTTTTCCTGTAAAAATATCGAAAAATCCTTAAAAACAAGATTAATTTGATTCATCTAGTTTTAGAAATAACACTGCATAAGATATTCAGGTTTTTCAGAAAATGTATTTTTAACATGTGTATTTTGTCTTACTGTACTGGAAGAGTTTTTATAATCAAAACAACTGAAAAATCTACCAGTGCTGAAGAAGTAATCCAAAGTATTTAGAATACGTTACTGACCTTGAGTAATCTAACGGAATACGTTACAATTGACATTTTACAGCATGTATTCTGTAATCTGTAGTGGAATACATTTCAAAAGTAATCCTCCCAACCCTGCTGGGGCTGCACGTGCATGCTAATACATTTAAGTGCATGATGCAGAAGAAATATTCAGCTGGTTGAGGCAGAGAAACCAAATGCAGTGACAGCACTGCAGAAATGTTCATTTTGAGATTCAAAGAGAAAAACCATTAAGAGTGAGAGGGCACTCAGATAATTCAGATTATTGGTTTAAAGGCAGATTTTACTTTGGTCCCACCCAAGTTTGCAGACTGATCTTGCAGCAAATTCGGCAACAATAGGTTGAAATTTCATCATAATTCCCCCACTGCCCCCAGTGACCAAAGCTGGAAGTGTTGTTGAACTTATGATCGCTTGTGAGCTCCAGTTTCTGGGTAAAATGCCCACATGGTGGCGCCAAAAGCGAGTATTTTTAGTTGTAAATGAACACATAATGTGGGTTTGGAATAACATAAAGATGAGTAAATAATGTAGATGATTTACATTTTTGGTTGAACTATCTCTTTAAGGTTACAGAGTTTATAACATTGTCCGTGTAGTGACTTCGTTAAGTTGGTTACAAGGAGATGATTTTTGCATGTTAACACCAGCATGACTAAAAGTAGGCTATAGCATCTGTTTTGACTATTTTTATGTTATATGGGTTTTATCTGAATTGAAGTGGTCCTGATCTCTCCTGGGGTCTTAAACCTTAGCTATACTTCCATTTTGATGCGATCGCTTAGCATCTGCGTACAGTCGAATGTGAACCTTTGAAAGTATACCCCATATAACTGTGCACGCATATACACAGGCGATTGGCGCATGCGCGCTACGACTGCTTTGAGACACCGGACTTTCTCTTCATGAGTTTAGACCCATAAAAATTATTTATATTCCTTCAGACTCAAGTTATACAAATGCAGGTATCTCTAGACCTCCTCACACACGCGCTCATCCACTGTTGTTTTTTCCACATTCGCCTCCTGTTATTTAGTGGCGATTTCATCTTCTTCTAGCGCTTCTTCATGACAGCGACGGCTCAAAATGTAAGTGTTGTCACTTTGTACTCAGCATTCAAGACTGGAGGATTCCTCACGGATCTGCTCACTGCGCGGACACAGCGTGCATAGATTGACGAACTCCCATCACCTTCATACTGCAAGCCATTGTCGGGTTCTCCAAGTTTCGCCAGCCCAGTTGAAGTTATAATTTATTGTAAATAAATAATTTGAACTGTACCCCTGCTCTTTGGTCTCTTTGTCTCCCTGTGACAGTATGTGTTGTGTCAGAACACAAGTATGGTAAAAGTCTTTCTAGCAAGTCAGTCCACTGTCTGCCATCTTTGGAATGCTCTTGGGAGGCTATTTCCAATCATTACAGTGCAGCTCTTATCTACTTGAATGGGGAAAGACTGAAATCTCCAAAATGGTTGGTCAAGATTACGATCAAAGTACATATTTCAAATCATCCCAAAAATCTGACAACACAAGAATCATAAATTGTGCTTCTTCACCTCAGATTACGCAAAAAACATAAAAACAAATACACTTTCCCCGGCTTGAATAGCTAATATGCATGTGCATTCTCAGATTGATTGACAGGCGATGTCTGTATTTAAAATGTGATTGGCTCTTTTCCTGTAGACTTCCTTTCTACATCCGCTGACCGTTGGGCATTCCAATTTCTCCCATTCATTTTAATAGAAGTGGCCTGTCTCTGCTAAATAGTCTCTTTTATGACTTTTATCTACAGTCAATTTTCTCTTTGAGGCTTACAAGTTTGATAGTTTGTTTGTTGTACACCTGACGCATACAGCATACAAAACTTTTGAGAACTTTCTTTTTAGCGAGTTCTAATCTGATTGGCTGACTTCCCTTCCTGAAGAAAGGGCACACAGGCATCTTTATCATTCCAAATGGAAATGAAGTTTAAAGTTTGTCAGGTTTAGGCTGAATTTCACTTTAGACATTGTTAAATCTGAACAGATTTTAAAATAGTAGGCATCACACGCTTACCGACTTTGAAAATCGCTACAGACAAAATATATCACACACTACTCGACTGTAAATTTGACCCAATCCAATCACAAACTCAAGTGGAAACACACACCCTCCCATTCTATGAGAAGCATGTTTGATGTAAACAAACATGTATATATGAACTGCTGTTGTTGCTACTCTGTCTTCTGAGATGCCATAGAAACGGGCTGAGCGCATTTGGGTGCGGTCTTGGGTGGAAAGTCGCAGCCAGTATGGCGTCTACAGACTGCAATGCGAGTTGGAGATAAGTGGCTTTAAATATTTAACTCCACTTGAGTGCTTGTTACCATCTCCATTTCTTGAGTTTCATTACCCCGCATGCTCTATTTCCATTGGCTGCTCACCGTATGAATTAGATTAGAGTTGAGCATCATACACTATGAAATTTCCTCTATAGTCATGGTTAGTTGGTTAAATAGGTAACACAATATGCTAGTACTAGTACTAGTGCATTTTACACACTGTCATGAAACCTTTTCAAAGACCCATCAATCCTCCCTATGATTAAAATTAGATGTAAATGTAAGATTTTAAAAGTTCCACAACATGACTATACACCTTTATTGCTTTAATAAAAGACAATTGAAAAGCATCTGTGTGTGCGCACGCAAATCTAGGTCAACAAATCACCATTCTGGCATAATTACCTTCTGCTAACGTGTTTTCTTTAATCCTGCGCTATTGCCTGGCTGTATGCACAGATTACAACATGCTTTTTTCAGCTCACTTAAACCAACACACACACACACACACACACACACACACACACACACACACACACACACACACACACACACACACACACACACACACACACACACACACATGCACGCACACACACACACACACACCATCTCATCACTTTCACTCTGATTCCACGATCTGACTGAAAGCATCAGAGACCTGTGGAAAAAGAGGGCATGCTTCCAAACACATCATTTTCTTTCAGGTCTTTTTGTGAGAGTAGAATTTGCAAATTAAGCACAGAGGACCTACAGTACACATGCAGTCTGATAAATGAATAGCAAAATAACACATGCATAGCTTTAAATGAGTAATTAGACTCTGTGTGGAAGCCTTTCGTGCCTTTTAAGTGCCCTATGTGTATCGAAAGCCCTTATTTATTCACGCACAGGATATGAATTGCCCATCCACAATTACATTTTGAGTAGTTAAAATGCTAATTCTTGATGTCAGCAATGGAAGTTTTACTAGTGAAAATGCAAATTTTTTAATGTCAGTAGCCTAATAACAATTACACTAGTAAAAACATAAATTCCTGATATCAAAAATGGAATTTCAACAAGTAAAAAACTGAATTTTTGATATCTGTAACTGCATTTTCAATAGATGAATTTCACATTTATCTGTCAGTCACTCGTTTTTAAAATGCAATAACAGATTACCGATATCTATAATTAGCCTAATTACATACAGTAGTTAAAATTCCAATTTCAATATTGTTATGTACTACTTACTAGTAAAATTAGATTTGTTTCATATAAATAAATGCATTTTTCTGAACATGAATTGTACTACATTTCTGAAATACAACTGAATTACAACTAGTGAAAATGACATTTTTGGATACCTGTAAATGTATTTTTCATAGATTGTTTTTAGATAGCAATAAACGGAAGAGTAATTAAAGGTGCTACACACTCTCATGACCAAATGTCACTGTGGGGACTATTTGCCTGCACTACTGAAATGTCTCTCTGATGCGTATATTCAAGTCTTCACTCAAATGCCATTGGCTCATGCGTGTCATGTGACCGATGTGACAATGTAATCAGGGCTGGACTGGGAAGATAAATTGGCCCGGGATTTTGCTTGGCAACCGGCCCAAAACTTGTCCGGGGGGGGGGGGTGTTCACTGTCCTTATCGCGCCTTTAAAGACTTTAAATGCCGCATATGAGTTGTTTGGTAATTACTGTATACTTGTATCTGTTTGTTATGTCCTTTGTATTGTTGGTTGGTCTTTTTATATTAGTGCTTAGGTTTATGGATGGGGTTGGGTTTACTTAAATATTAATATATTTTTATAATATAACTAAACTTATGTTAAACATGCGATAGTCCGAAGATTGCCGAGCCCGAACTGAGGTGAAAACAGCATGACAATGAAATGTTGATGATGTAGGCAAAAAGTCAGTACGGTGATGTTTTGATCATAAGACTGCCCTGGTTTAAAGATATCTTAAAAGGCTTTTTTTTTACAATAACATTATAGAAATCTGAAATTAACATTGCCACTAGTGTAAACCAAATTACAGATATAAAAAAAATAGTGTTTTTAAAGGTTGTAATTCAATTGTTGATGTCAGTAATGGACATTTGCACTAGTGATCATATAAAAAATGATCACTTATGCTGATATGTAAAATCGGAATCAAGATCACAGATCACTGTGATTCTACTAGTTAAAATTCCGATTTTGATATTAAGAATGATAATTTTAACTACTGAATACTGAACTGTTGATATCTATATTTTATATTGAATAAGTTTCGAATGGGCTTAAGGCAGTTGAGTGTGTGTTTTTTAACATGTACATCCATGCACACTCCCTTGCTACCCTAAATAATTATCTCCCACATAAAGCCAGATGCAAAAATCCATTAGCCAAGGGCATATAGTATGTCAACACCCCGTCATGTTCTTCAAGAAAAATCTGTGGTACGTGATCTGATCTGAAAAACCACTTGACTTGATGTTACGCTGCAAATTGTGAGTGTATGGCAACACCTTATGGAAACACAGCTGTCAGTGGCAGAGTCCCTCGGCGACTGCAACTCTGTCTAAAATTATAGACTCACCCCATGCAGCAAGCCGGCCTCCTTTAAACCTCCTTGAACAAATAATTAATCATCAAAAGCTACTTTCTTGAGACCTGCAGCCTGACAAAAGTTAGTTTCGGATCAAGAGGATGAAGCATGCAATTCCCTCCAAGGCTCTAAAAATAGCGAAAGTGAGGAAAGGCAAACTATGCCCGGGTTTAATGAGATTGCTACTGAGGATTTGAAACTACAATAAGCAAAATCAGCAGGCAAAGTCTAATTTCAATTTGAATGATTCAAACAACTCTGCATTGAAATAACTGCTACACATTTATTATAGAAAAAAATTGTGAGCATGCAGCTCCACTGCATAATTTTATATGAATTAATTTATGGTCATAAATCTTTAATGTTTGACTGACCTATGGAGATATGAGCCTAGATAACATTTGCATGATATATATATATATATATATATATATATATATATATATATATATATATATATATATATATATATATATATGTGTATGTGTGTGTACTCTTCATATTCTTTGTTTTTGTAATTGGTATTTATTTTTTATTATATTATTTGGAATGCCCAATTCTCACTACTTACTAGGTCCTCGTGGTGGTGCTGTTACTCACCTCAATCCGGGTTATGGAGGACGAACCTCAGTTGCCTACGCGTCTGATCACATATCTCCTTGTGCATGACACTGTGGAGACTCACAGCATGTGGAGGCTCATGCTACTCTCCGTGATCCATGCACAACTTACCACGCGCCCCATTGAGAGCGATAACTCTACTCTCCGTAGCAACTGGGCCAAATTGGATGCTAAGGAGACCTGGCTGGAGTCACTCAGCACACCCTGGATTTGAACTCGTGACTCCAGGGGTGGTAATCAGCGTCAATACTTGCTGAGCTACCCAGGCCCCCTGTTTATGTGATTTTTAACAACTGTAGAGCTCTGTCACAAATGTTATTGCTTTAATATCTCAATTGTTTCCCCTAGACCACAATAAGATTAAATGGAGAGCAAAGTGTGTCATGTGCTTCTGATTTTTTCCTGAGATAGACACCCCAGTAATTTCACAAGTATCTCTTTTAGAGTTTAGAAGAGATCTCACCAATGTCTCACACTGTGCCCAGATTTGACAAGATACTAAAGTTTGCAATCAAAAGTCAAAAATCAGACTGACCAGACTGTGAATTCAGTGACAGCAGGTCGAAAGCTCTACTGCTGAAATCAATCTGTGCTTATCAAAATTTGAACCACTGCCAACAGTTGAAATTTCCACACAGTGGTTCCAAAAGTAAGTATTTTTAGTTGTAAATTACATAAAACAGTCAATGGGTACTCACTTTAAATTAGGTGTCTTTATCTATTATGTACATGACCCATCCACGACTCTTTCCATCTGAATGGCCTTCTGAACCTCGTCCCATACCCATGACCATGGTGACCTAAAGTGATGAAAAAGTCATTCATTATAAGGGAGATCAGGGTTTGATTCCCAGGGTGGACACATATAGTTTAGTTTAAGGGGATTGCCTTTGAACGATCATGTAGCCAGAGTCTAATAAATGCAAATTTGATAAAAAATAATAGCCTTCAATCATCCCTAAACTCTAACCCTAAATGCAAACTTACATCTACTTCTCAACCTACCATATATCAACCTCAGTAGCAAATGTGAATCCTGTGAGAATTTTGCAGAACAACATGTAGTTACACAATAAATACATTGATTTTATGTATTTTAATATTGTTTCATAGTAGGTAAAGACACCTAATATTGGGACTGTGAACAGAAATGTATATTTTATGAAATATGCACCCTTAAACTAACCCTAAAACTAACATTTAAAATTGTAATTTACTCAACATCCTTTCTGTAAATGTAACTATATTCTGCTTGCCATGGGACCAGAAAAGAGATTATTTTATATAAGGAGATACCAGCTTCTGTGGCTTTACCATAGGGGAGAGTGTAAAGGCACGGTCACATTTACCTTTGCATGGCGAAATCCTACAGACGAAGAAGGTTTGTGTGAATGTGAAGCACCTGTGAAGCTATGTGAGAAATGTCCATTGTGAATATTTAATGAAGCTGTATGCGAAGCACCACCCACACAGAGCTCACTGTCAAACCAAGCAACATCCTATTGGTCAACGCGGCGAATTCACGTGTCAGAGTTCACCAAATTTGAACTCCATGCAAAATCCGCATGAGAAAATTATTTGCCAAGAATGTCAATCCAAAGAATTCCCACTGAAATGACTGTATTTTGCCCACTGAATTTTGCTGTGCGAAGGTAAGTGTGGCCGCTCTTAGAAGACTCTCCTAAGCCAGGGGCATTTTTCAGGCCAATGACTCCTTAGTGGTTGAGAGACAGAGCAGAGACTCACTGTGACATATTGTATAAAATTACAATTTAAAATTAAATTTATTTTATATTGTACAAAAGTAAGTGTTGCATTTTATGCTTATAATAACTTGTATGGTACCATATTAATGTATATACATACTTTGATGTTTAAATTGTAAACCCATTAAAATAATCAATAAATAATGTACAGCAGGGGTATGCAACATTTTTGACATTAAGTGTCATTTTTTATTTTTCTTCTTTATCACTGTGCCGTACCCCCTCCAAAAAGAAAGACAGTCAGACCATCTCCATGCAGAATAAAAATGCTTGGTAACACTTTATTTTGATGGTCCCAAGTAGATATTTATCTGACTATAAGTGACTATTTAACTAGCTATAAGTGACTTATCAACTGGCTTACTATAGCTAGTAAACAGTGTTTCAACAAAAACTCAGTAGATTATAAATAGCCTGTATAATAGCAGCAAAATAACAGCTTATCAACTGTCTTATAATAGCTAGTAAACAATGTTTCAACAAAAACTCAGTAGATTATAAATAGCCTGTATAATAACAGCAAAATAACAGCTTATCAACTGGCTTACTATAGCTAGTAAACAGTGTTTCAACAAAAACTCAGTAGATTATAAATAGCCTGTATAATAGCAGCAAAATAACAGCTTATCAACTGGCTTACTATAGCTAGTAAACAGTGTTTCAACAAAAACTCAGTAGATTATAAATAGCCTGTATAATCACAGCAAAATAACAGCTTATCAACTGACTTACTAATAGCTAGTAAACACTGTTTTAACAAATATTCAGTAGACCTACAGTAGTTTGTCAAATTATCTAAAAATACATATAAAACAAGGTAAAGTAGATGTATATTGTTTAAGCAACACTGCATAAGATGTTAAGGCTTTTTTTCCCAGATAATTTCTTTTTAATATAAGTATATTTTGTCTTACTGCACTGGCAGATTTTTTTTTTTACATGCTATTAAATTGTTTATAGTCAAAACAAGTGAGAAAAATCTGCCAGTGCTGAAGAAGTAATCCAAGGTATTTAGATTATGTTACTGACCTTGAGTAATCTAACGGAATATGTTACAAATGACATTTTGCAGCATGCATTTTGTAATCTGTTCTGGTCCATCCATCTTCAACCGCTTATCCGAAGTTGAGTCGCGGGGGCAGCTGCTCCAGCAGGGGGCCCAAAACTTCCCTATCCCAAGCCACATTAACCAGCTATGACTGGGGGACCCTGAGGCGTTCCCAGGCCAGTGTGGAGATGTAATCACTCCACCTAATCCTGGGTCTTCCCCGAGGCCTCCTCCCAGCTGGACGTGCCAGAAACACCTCCCTAAGGTGGCGGCCAGGGGGCATCCTTACCAGATGCCCAAACCACCTCAACTGACTCCTTTTGACGCAAAGGAGCAGCGGCTCTACTCTGAGCTCCTCACGGATGACTGAGCTTCTCACCCTATCTCTAAGGGAGAAGCCCGCCACCCTTCTGAGGAAACCCATTTCGGCCGCTTGTACTCGTGACCTAGTTCTTTCGGTCATGACCCAGCCTTCATGACCATAGGTGAGGGTAGGAACAAAAATTGACCGGTAGATCGAGAGCTTTGCCTTCCGGCTCAGCTCTCTTTTCGTGACAACGGTGCGATAGAGCGAGTGCAATACCGCCCCCGCTGCCCCGATTCTCCGGCCAACCTCCTGCTCCATTGTCCCCTCACTCATGAACAAGACCCCGAGGTACTTGAACTCCTTCACTTGGGGCAATACCTCCTTCCAGGTATTGTACAGCACTTCATCTGTACTGGTATAGATTTAAAATCTAGATGATGTGAGATGACAAAATACAGACTGCATCCGCTATAATACGGAACGCAATTCTGATCCTTTAAATACTGGATGTTATGGACTGTTGGCAATTGTTAAGCGACATATGATGAAAGTTTGTCAATCAACATGTGGATCTAACCGGCCCAGTTTTTGACCGGCCCAGCGATAATTCTCCCAATCCTCCCGATTGCCACTCCGGCCCTGCTCCAAACCCTGTTCATTCATGATTATGCATGAAATCAAGTCTGTCATCCGCTTAAATGCACAGCGCAAACAATGCAAAGCTTTCTTGTAGTGCTGCTTAAACTGGTCTGCTGGTTACATGTTGAAGATTAGCAGACAGGTGGTCAATTCATTAAATGTTGAGCTGTTTATTCACAAAAAGTAATTTATTCAGCACTCTGAAGCATAGCCTCCATTGACATCCATTTAAATAGAAAGGCCTCTGGTCTCCTCGTCAGTTTACTGCTGCATTATGATTTGTTTTACTAACCTTGACGGCTTCCCCTGGGGGATGGTCTCTGACCACAACCCAAACCAGGAAGTAAATGTGTTCGCATAAATAATGATGATTGTGATTTAGAGGTTGAAGTTTCACTCTAAAATGTTTACTCCACTGACGGTTAGGTTTAGGGTTGGGGGGTACAGTTAATAAAATATGCATTCCTGTTGACTATTTATTCTATTGTTTACAACTAAAAATACAACTAGCGTTTGGCGCCACCATGTGGACATTTTACCTCAACAACATTTCCTGCTTCGCCACTAGGGGCATTAGTTCGAATTTCTATAGGCACAGACCAATTTCAGCAGTAAAATTTTCAACCTCCTTCAAAGTGTGATCAGTTTGATCAGTTGCACCAAATGAAAAGGTGGTCACACTTGAACTGATGCAAAAATAACCCAGCATAATATAGAGTGCAGTAATTTGGCAGTATGTGGTTAATTACAGGGTATGTGAACATATTGATTTCCTGTGTGATCATGTTGGAATTAAGCTGATACTTAAATGAAAAATAACTAAGAACCCCATTAAGTTCCCAGAGTTGTGAAAGAGCAACATTTGAGCTAAACTTATTTTCATCTGCTGTTGATAAAAGCAGAAAACAGAACATCAGAAGGTTACTTTAACCTTGACTGGTAAAGAAAAAATAACACATGGAGGAAAATAAAAACAAGCCTCATGTTGATTACTGAAAATCCCTCTGGAGCTTGGAAGGAAAGTAGCGCCCCCTCTCCTGAGCCAAGCCGCTGCTTAGCAACACCTCATTTGAGTGAACTGCCCACAAAGTGAGCTTAACTTAATTTGTGTGAAACACAACTGACACCTGCAAAGGTCCTTAATCAAAATCAGTTATTTTTCCTTTTTTGTACTCAACATACTCTCTGTGTTATTGCAGTAATGTCCCTCCTGTGCTTATGCTTCTGTCTGATCCCATGTAAGGAAACCTCAGTTTGTGTGGTCCTTTTAAATATTAATTGTGATTAATTAAAGATTAAACAAACAAAGGGCATTTGTGTTCTTGTACTTCATTAACAACCTCCCCTTTGATCTCGTGTGAGTGTGCTTCATTGCCTTGAGGAATCTTTGCTGTTTTGCATTTCTGCCCAGTGATGCTACACTGAAAAATAATGTCAACCTAAAAATGTGCTGCATGTGGTAAGATTTAAATTAAATGGTTTGATGCAAGTCATAAATATGATCTACTATGTCTCAGTCAACTTTAACTACATTAGGGTTACACAAACATCAGTTTTAAGGTTAGATCAAGTAGAAGCTCCTTAAGGTAACAATTACAGTTTACCGCTTTTTACTGTGTACAGTACACTACATGGCCAAATGTTTGGGATCAACACCCAAACAAAATGTTTTACCCTCTCATCACCCAGTGCCTCTTACTTAGGACAAACTTTAGATTCTGCCCTTAATGTTCAGTGAGGCAGTTGGTCTCTAGAGGATCTTACAGACCTAGTTTGGCTGTATGTTTGTTTGTGTGTGCATGTGTGTTTGCAACAGTTGTGGGGTGGGGTTAAGAAAACATGAAACCAGTGCTGCTGCTATACAAAAGCAATGTGTTTGGGTAAATGTAATGTGTCCATACTGTGTTATTTCAGCACTAAACTGAAAATGTCATACATTCATTTTCCTCTGTGCCATCTTCTTCAGTTTGAGATCATAAAACATTCATTATAGTTTTATTACATAACTTAACGTTTCTTCAAGTCACACACTCACACTTTCTCTTTTAGATGCTCTTGAAGACAAAGTGAAAGTTGCTTGATGCATAATTAGATGGGTGAAATTCATGAAAACATGTCTGGGTCATATTTCACACCAAACTAAAATAGGTCTTTTAAGATTTTTGCATTGTGACATTATTTTTATGACAATTAAGCACATTTCCTCCAAATTCTCACATTCTATGTTACTGTGATCCATCCCATTTTATTTATTTATTTATTTATTTTTGTAAGTCTTGTTATTCTCAGTAGTGATTCTCATTAGAACATTTTGGTTGTTTAATTTTCATTAAAATAATGCCACAATGCCAAAAAATTGCCCTAAAATGTACTTTTCTTTATGAAAAATATGATTTAATACATATATAGATATTTTACATTTGGGGTAAAATGTGAGCTGGACATGTTCTTGGCAGGTTTCATTAGATTTATCCAGATGCTCGGAGAGGAAAAACACTTTGGCATTTAGTTACTGCAGGATTAATCCTTTGCATATCATCCAAATCCTTTTAAAAATGTGTAATTTAACTGTTAAATCACAGGACTGAAAACAGAAATCAAGTTTAACTACCAGCAGGCAAGATCTAGGTGGAAAAACACACTTTTAATTTCACACATACAGTATACAAGTATTACACATATACAAAACAAAGGCATTTTAAATGTTGTAATAAAATTTTGTGTACAATTTTTATTTGCACATTACCACAATGGCATAGTTTATTTGAAAGTGTATTCAATTTAATAACCCTCAGTGATAAAAACATGAATAGTAGACAATTATTATGTCAAGACAGCACAATCTTTGAATATGCGAGGCAAAGATGAGGCACCTTAAGATACTTCTGGGAAATAAAATGATCTTTCATGAATCATATTCTCTCTGTACTTGTTTGACATGGCAATAGAACATTGTACGATTCATGTTTCTTAAAATAAGTTGTTTGTCCGTCAATGAATAAGCAGTGATTAAGTGGTCAAACAACCTGAAGACATACAGAAAACATATCAGAGACATAGTGCGCAGTCATGAAATAACAACAGGAACTTTTCCAGCCATGAGTTGAGTTTGTGCTATTTAAAGTAAGGCAGTCAACTGCTACACTCCAATATCTTTAAAAAAGGAGCATGGTGAAGGCATGCATGCATTTATGAATACAGCTCTGGCCTACTTACAAATGAATGCACTGCTGCTCCTTCTCTGTCTCATTCTTTCTATCTATCTATCTATCTATCTATCTATCTATCTATCTATCTATCTATCTATCTATCTATCTATCTATCTATCTATCTATCTATCTATCTATCTATCTATCTATCTATCTATCTATCTATCTATCTCTATCCATCCATCCATCCATCCATCCATCCATCCATCCATCCATATATCCATCCATCCATGTAAGAAAACACAAGTATCTGAAATCATCTTCTGTGGAACTTACTCAGCGTAGGTGGTATATTTAATTTTACATAAATGAAAACAAGGCAGTGATAGATGTACAGTCCGTTCAATGGGTTATCCTGCTGTATACCTTAGTGTCAATGGTTGCCGATTTACACTGAACAGATTGCACGTGAACGTCTATCCCTTACAGCCTCTTTTTCATCCACATAAATATGGAATTTACCCTAAGGTCTATTTCTATGTGATTTCATTAAACTGTGAAAACCTTCTACAAATAAGACCCATAATTTGTACTAGCATTATAGCTGTAGTTACACAAGTCAACGAGCATATATTAGTAATTCCTTCTATTCAGTGTCTTTAAAGGAATATTCCAGGTTCAATACAAGTTGAGCTCAATGGACAGCGTATGTGGCATAATATTGATTACCAAAACAAAACATTTTTTTTATAAAAAGCAATAATCTGCCAGTGAGGCACTTAGAATGGAAGTGAATGGTGGCCAATCTGTAAATGTTATAATATTCACAATCTCAAAAGTATAGCCACAAGACATACAGCTAAAGTAAGAAATGTACATACTTAGGTTGAATTCATTAAAACTAATTTTCTTAACCACTCCACAGATTTCATATAAGCAAACTATAGTTTTGGCAAGTCTTTTAGGACATCTACTTTGTGCATGATTTGAGTACTTTTTCCAACAATTTTTATGGACAGATTGTTTCATTTTTAATTGACTAAATTACAATTTCACTGGGCCTGAATTTACAAGTTAACTGTGCCTTTAAGCAGCTTGGAAAACTCCAGAAACTAAATTCAAGCCTTTAGGCAATTAGCCAATTATCTTTGGATAGGCTAAATGGAGTCAATTGGTGGTGTACCTGTGGATGTATTTTAAGGCCTATCTTCAAACTCAGTGTCTCTTTGCTTGACATCATGGAAAAATCAAAAGAAATCAGCTGAGACCTCAGAAAACAAATTGTGGACCTCCAGAAGTCTGGTTCATCCTTGGGAGCAATTTCCAAATGCCTGAAGGTACTCATCTGTACAACCAATAGTATGCAAATATAAACACCATGGAACCAAGCAGCCATCACACCACTCAGGACAGAGACACATTCTGTCTCCTAGAGATGAACGTAGTTTGGTACGAAAAGTGCAAGTCAATCTCAGAACAACAGCAGATGACTTTGTGAAGATGCTGGAGGAAACAGGTAGACAAGTATCTATATCCACAGTAAAACAAGTCCTATATTGACATAATCTGAAAGGCTGCTCAGCAAGTAAGAAGCCACTGCTCCAAAACTGCCATAATAAATCCTGACTATAGATTTCAAGTGCACATGGGGACAAAGATCTTACTTTTTGGAGAAATTCCCTCTGGTCTGATGAATACATTTTTTTACTGTTTGGCCATAATGACCATATTTATGTTAGGAGGAAAAAGGGTGAGGCTTGCAAGCTGAAGAACACCATCCCAACTGTGAAGCATGGGGGTGGAAGCATCATGTTGTGGGGGTGCTTTGCTGCAGGAGTGAATGGTGCACTTAAAATTATGTGGATAAAGCAACATCTAAAGACATCAGCCGGTAAGTTAGAGCTTGATCTCAAATAGGTCTTCCAAATGGACAATGACCCCAAGCATGCCTCCAAAGCTGTGGCAAAATGGCTTAAGGACAACAAAGTCAAGGTATTGGAGTGGCCATCACTCTGACCTGACCTCAATCCGATAGAAAATTTGTGGGCAGAACTGAAAAAGCATGTGCGAGCAAGGAGGCCTATAAACCTGACTCAGTTACACCAGTTCTGTCTGGAGGAATGGGCCAAACTTCAAGCAACTTATTGTGAGAAGCTTGTGGAAGGCTACTCAAAAAGTTTGACCCAAGTTAAACAATTTAAAGGTAAACTTCTGACCCACTGGGAATGTGATGGAAGAAAGAAAAGCTGAAATAAATAATTATCTCTCCTATTATTCTGACCTTTAAAACGTTATTTTAATATTCTTAAAATAACGTAGTGGTCCTAACTGACCTAAGACAGGGAATGTTTTCTGCACTTAAATGTCAGAAATTGTGAAAAACTGAGTTTAAATGTATTTGGCTAAGGTGTATGTAAACTTCTGACTTCAACTGTAAACAATATGCATGTTAACATTATTTTAGTGTGATAAAATCGCTTACTAACCTATTCTGTGTAAATTTATAGCTAATTATACAATTTCATTGCCATGATGATGTAATGTCAACAAACCCTAAAACCCTAAAATGACTAAATTATTATTATTTAAAGAAATACATTAGTTTTAGCAGAATAATTAATGCAAGTATGTTTATAAAATTATAAGCTTCTCATTTCTGCCTTTAAACTCTCCAAAAATTGGCCACAATCCATTATAAGTGCCTCACTGTAACCTTGATTTTATTTTTTATTTTTTTAAAGGGACGAGTCGATATTATGCCACAAATTCTGTCAATTGAGCGGAGCTTGTATTGAACCTGGAATATTCCTTTAAGTCCTCACTACAATTTGTGGTATTCATGATGTTTAATTTCACTTGGCTTGATAAAAAGAATAAAGACTATTTATAATGTTACACACTGCTGTGGGCCTAAAAGTCTCATTTAAAATAAATTAAATCATTATTAAACAAATTAGTGTTTAGTTTTACATTTACTGATACTGTGATCTTTAATTGAAGATAAATGTTATGAAATTAGATCACATAAACTGGAGGTGACATCAGCCACACAGCAAAAAATGAAATAAGTGTTAAACTCTTTTATTTTGTGATGTTAGTCATATTTGTTAAAGCTTGACACATCCACTCTTATGGGAAATATAGGGAAAATGTATCTAATTTTAAAATGCCAATACATTTATGTTAACATAAAAATTATGTACATAATATGTACAATATAAATGTACAAAAATGTTTGCTATCATTCACAGACCATGCTAATTTTACACACTGAATGTCCACCCTGTTATTTTTCACTCTGACACTGCCCATTTAGCTGGATGTACATCTGAAGTCATTTAGCTTGACCAGTATCACTTAACTCTTTAACATGTCCCTTGATCATTTTTGATTCTTCGCGTTTCAAAGCCGAAATGTTTCCGAATTGTAGGAAAGACCCATCTGCCATCCTAATAGCTATGTTTAGCATATATATACAAATCAGTACTGTTACATCTCATGGCACCCAAAAGATTTAAAAGAGGACTTCTTAAATAACTGTCAATTCAAATAGCATCTTAAGGATCCAGCTTGATGGAGTTTTCGCTGTCCAAGGTGCTGAAACTGACTGTGGATATCTCCACTGAAAACACAGTGCTTCGTGCAACGTCAACAATATTTCTTGTCAGCAACTATAGTATTTTTTGTAGTGTATTAACAAAAACAACGCACAAAGTGACATTCCAAGTAGTCAATGTCCTGTAGGCACATATATGAAAATCAGTATGTTGACTGCATTAGCTATTTCACAGCTGGTTGCCAAAGATATTTGACGCGAATAAAAGCAACGCCATATATATTCACGCGTGCATACTCCTTTAAGATGATGTAATTCTTTATAGCCCATTATTCCTTTTCCTTTTTTTCCCGCCCGCACCGCTGAGGCAACAACAGCAGAGACGGTTATTTTCCCGCGGCACTGCCCTGCTCGCGAGGGGACAGAGAGTAATTTCTGGATCTTTTCTACCCTTAATGCCCGCGCGCGCGTAAACCCGGACTGATATCGTGCCCCTTTCAGCGGAGAACATTGAGAGAAACACTGAATTTTCCCGTCAATCGCTGGAATTATCGACCAACCCCATCATCTCTATAATTGAGTTGGTTTTTAACTTGAACCTCGGACACTAAATGGATAAGGATTTCCTTTTGAAACAATCCAATCTGTCTGTTTAGCTCGTCAAAAGTTGAATTTAATCCGCTGCTGAACTTGTTCGGGAACTTCGGACTTGATTTATTGAATAAATTGGTATTTTTCCCACAAACTGTGTGTGGAAAACCAAAGTTTTGACTGAAACATGGTATTTGAGAGTTAAAATTTCAGCTTAAAACAAACTTTTAGCTTTTCAGGCGAAAAAAAATAAGCGACCATGCCCGTCTTCTCCGCCCGTTACCGCTCTTTTTGGGGAGCGACGGATGCTGAGCAATTGATACTCGCTCGCGAGGAGCGACTCTCTGGTGTGCGCGTGTAGTTCGATCTCCATCCTCGGATATTTCTTATTTGCTCTTTTTTATTTTTTTTTATTTGTTTGTACTACACCATTACCTAAGATCTAGAGCGAACTTTTCCATCGTGTTTCAGTGTAGCTAGGAGGATTTCCAGGCATCTATGACTGAGACAATGGCGTTAAGTGGAAACTCTAGAGCTCAGCCGACGGGCAAAGATCAAGGCTCTGTCCACAACAGTTTTCCGGACGTTATTGAACTCAATGTCGGGGGACAGGTGTATTATACTCGCCACATCACGTTAATCAGCCACCCGGGCTCCCTTCTGGGGAAAATATTCTCTCCTAAAAATAATGCGTCAAATGATCTCGCCAGAGACCCCAAAGGCCGTTACTTCATCGACCGGGATGGGTTTTTATTCAGATATGTTTTAGACTACCTCAGAGACAAACAAGTCGTCCTCCCCGACCATTTCCCGGAGAAGGGGAGACTGAGGAAAGAAGCGGAGTACTTTCAATTACCCGACTTGTTTAAACTCTTAACTCCTGACGACATTAAGCCCAGTCCCGACGAATACATCCACAGTGATTACGAGGACGGGTCTCAAGGAAGCGACCTGCGAATGTGCCCCCCGGCGTCGCTCGTTCCCGCCGACAGAAAGAGCGGGTTCATAACCGTCGGTTATCGCGGGTCTTGCACGATGGGCAGGGAGAGTCAAACCGACACCAAATTTCGGAGGGTGCCGAGGATTATGATATGTGGGAGGATTGCTTTGGCCAAAGAAGTTTTTGGCGAGGCCTTGAATGAGAGCAGGGACCCAGATAGGACCCCTGACAGGTACACTTCCCGCTTTTACCTCAAGTTCAAACACCTGGAGCTCTCTTTTGATATGCTCTCGGAATGTGGCTTCCAGATGGTGGCGTGTAACTCGTCAGTGACGGCCTCGTTCGTCAACCAGCACACTGAGGACAAGATATGGTCAAGTTACACTGAGTACGTCTTTTACCGTAAGTTTCAACTCTAATATTCAGTCAATATTTGCATTTCGTGAGAGATTTCCATGCTCTGCATCTACTGCTGAACGTTTCTTGTATTAGCTTTTTGGCTCGCTTTCACATCTGAGTTTGAATCACCACTAGACGGCGCACTCGGTTTTCTGTCAACTCTAGTTTTCATAGGGACAAAGAGCTTTTTATAATTTCGTGTGTGCATTTTTTATCAACATTTCAGAAATATTCCTCACTCGATACAGCAGTTTAAATGCACAACATACGTTTGGGTTTCGCAGTAAAGTCTTTTTTAATATCACTTCCTGACTTTATGACTGTGGCAATGTTCCCAGTCACTGAAAGCCTTTACGAAAGACTCTCTTACCTGGTAAGTAATGCTTTCTCAAAGAGGAAAGCCCCCACCCCCCCTCTTTCTGTCTATCTCAGGAAGCATCTCAATGGAGTGGCAGATGATGATGCCTTTCTGTAATGGCTTTCTTAGTATTTTATGAAACTAAACGCAACACCACCCACTTCAGGCCTGTAGCTTAGTGGCTAATGTGCTGTCGAACCAGCAGTGGCCCTGCCACATGGCAAAATGGAGGAAGCACATAATGGACTCTATACTGAGCCCATTAAAGAGGTTATAGTGCCGTATTTTTGACGTTTACAGATTTTCACAAGACAGTAGTTTTTATGTTTGTTTTAAATGGACTTTGTTAATATGTTATTGCCTTAGCCTACTATCTCACACGGTAATGTAACGGCAATTTGTCAGTGCGTATATGTTGTCTTGGTCGACATTATCACTAATAAAAATAAATAGTCTGAATCAATAGCTTTTTGTTTCGTGCATCTCAATTCAAAATCCTACAGTTTTACTGGGGCTATAACAAATGCATGATTGCGTCATGCATCTCCCATGAGAATCCAAGTGTGTGCTACTGAGTTGGATGCGTAGTGTTCTAGCTATGGCAGGGTGTCCATTCCCTGTTTTAGGGCTTTTGTATGTGAAACATTCTGAAACAAAAGAGAAAAGCTTCTTCATATTCGTTCCTAATTGTATACGTATACATCAGTATATACTGTACACTTTAACTTTTTAATTAATGGATCCAAGCTACACAAGGCCAGCTTCACCAATGTAATTGATCTGCACAAAGGTATAGGGGAGACTGTGTTAACGTCATGTCCTCACTATGTGGAGTAAGTTGTCACAATTGGAACCTGCTATTAAACCTTGGAGACCCAAGAATTCTCCTCTATGAAAATGTTTTTTAGGAAACACAATATACATTACACAGTTGCAGTGTGGGCATTTTTGGTTGTACAATAATACCACTGTGTTTTTTAGACAGTATGTGGATGTTCTAAATTTACAACACAATTCAACACACAAGAGTATAGGGAATTTTTTTTTTACAAGCGGTAAGGGTAAATTCATGAAAAGTAACGAAATTCAATTAATAAGAACTTTTGATTTTGAAGATATATTTGCTGGTATAATCAAAATAATAATAAAAAATACCAATTTCTTTGTAATGCAGGCTAATTCTGGTATATTTAATATACCACGAATACCATAAAACAAGTATTTGTTTTAATGACAGAACAGCACAGAAAACAGCTGAAAACAATTGAATGTGTGACTATAGAAAAAGTTTGACCACTATTGCCCAGCTTGATTTTGTTTTTATAAATATTCTCAAATGGATGAAATTTGATATTTTCAGGGGATTTCATAATTTTTCAATTATGAAAATCACATTAAAGGTCAAATACTTTGATAACTGCCAAACCTGTTATTGTGATACATTTCAGAGTGTCTGCTGTTGTTGTAATTTTTACCCATATTTAATGAGCATTAGATATTATTTAATTGCTTTAATCAGACAGTGATTATCTGAGGGTTAAATAGCCTATTTAAACAATTATTACAAAACAATTCATGCAAAAAAAATTGAAAAGGTAACATACAAAATATCAAACAATTTTCTTGGCCAACAGAAATTGTAATTTATAAACTAAACAACTTGCCCCAGCATGACATTTATAAAAAATACCCTTGTCCTGAGAACAAAGCCCAATTTGTTTTTTCAATTCTACCCACATTATACATTCGAACCTTGTCTGTATGTATACCCGGTTGATGATATTGAGTTATCTTGTTCACTTATTGTCTAAACAACAAAAATATAATCATTTTTGGAATTTCGTTTGGAGGGTAGAATTCACAAACAATTTCCTAATATATGACAGTTTTGAACTTTGTGTTTGAAACCACCACAAAATTGGATAGAGAAAACAAGCATTTGTGCAATTGGACTATTGATTCAAAACCTTATAGTTACTGAGATATAGCCCTTATGACAACTTCCCTGTGTCACAACTGGCCCCGGTCTCCCCTATATGTTGCAATATTATAAAAGAAACAGAAGGACTATCCTCAGGATACTGCAATATTTCTGAACTTTCATTTTGTTGATAGTCAAAAGAGTATTAACATCCTTCCATTTCATCAATTCACCCCCAATCCCAAGCTTTTGAATACTGCATGCACCAAAGAGTTTCGAAAAGTTTCAGGGAATGTTTCCAAAGTTGCTGAAGTTGGAACCCAGCCTCCTACACACCCCACCAAGCCTGTTGAGATTGCTTTGCCTCTGGCAGAGCACACCAGTTGCTGTTTATAGGCTTCACCGCTCTGGCACAAAGTCTACCCAGAATGCAATCCCTTGCAGGCAAATTTATTTACCAATTTGTTGCATCGTTAGAATGATTGACAATCAATCATTGGCTGTGGCAGGCTGAGGACTGTGCTGTGAATCATGTCATCAGATCTTGCAGTGACAATGTCACCTTTTCCCACCCTTAAAAAACAAGTAATTTCATCCTCCAAGACTGACATAAGCATCAGAAAAATATCAGGAAACATTTAGGGCCTATTCACACTTAGGACATTTTCAGACCTGTAGCTCGTTTGATTTGTTCCGAAACAGGAGCTAAATGTTACAATGATGCATTTCCTCTTGGTTTGGTTCACTGTCATAAGTAAAACGGACCAAAACTTGTCAATAAAAGCAACATGTAAGCAAACTGTCCCCTTATTGGTCAGAATGTCTGTGCGTTGTTCCGGGATTTAGCGCATCCATTGACATACCAGTTAGAATGATATACATGTAAAAATTGTGTGAATCGCAACACATTTTATGTGTCATGGTTATGCAAAACATCACTGTTGTCTCATTGTGTGTTCCAGTCAGAGATTTCACTGCAAACACAAAATCCGACACGAATGACATGCAATGTAAAATTTGCGTCATGCTTATTTTTTATCCATCATTAGTTATTTTTGAATTTTTTCTGCATTGAAAAGGGCCTGTTCTCACGGTCACAGACCTGGCTCTCACACACACACACACACACACACACACACACACACACACACACACACACACACACACACACACACACACACACACACAGGAGATAGAACAAATTGAATTATTATTATTATTATATTATTATTTGAATTCTCCATAGATCCATCAGGTATGTTCATGGTTTTTATAGGGAAAATGTTGTTCGTGTGCATTCTCACCACAAGCCAACTGCTCCAGGGTTTGTTTGTGATTGGCCTGAGAACACCTCATCTACGTGGTCTCGGACTGATTGCGGATCCGAGTGTGATTGCCTTGTTCAGATATGCCTAAACAACCAAACTAAGGGAGAAAACGCACCAGGTTCCAAAACAAATGCTCCAAACAATCCAGGTGTGAAAACAAAAATGCCTGGAAGTGAAATTTTGCTGCACTTCATGTGGCTCATAAAAACTAAAAACACAACAGAAATTTCTTTGACGATTGTGATACAGAAGGCTGTTTATTCCCGCATTTTCTTGGCAGTGTTACATTTTCAAAATCGAAGAGTTGGGAAATGGGAATATAGACACTCATCTCTGGCAGGAGCAAACTTTACTTAAGCTTTGTGAATAACTAGACACATTTTGCACTTGACAGAGTCACATCTTATATGCACCTTAATCCACTGCCTGATTTGATTGCTATTTTCCTCAAATGCGCTGAGGACATTTATGATTGGATAGCCATTTCATCAGTAAAATTGCATGAAGAGACCAACTGTAAAATGTAAATAGACACAGATCACTCTTGTAAATGTATCTTATATTATCGCCATGCTAAAACTATAATTCATATTAAAATTATCAGGGTTGTTTCATGGATATTGGAAGTGGGTAATGTTAGATACATGAACATAAACACCTTCTGGCTCTTAGCCTTAGCAAACAACACAGATGCATATATACTGTATAGTAAGGACACATTTATTTACCCCTAATATACCAGTTTGTATGTCACACTACACTATACATAGCATAGATGATCAGGCAGCTAGCGAATGGAGCAGCAGAAGGGGATTGGTTAAAAAAAGCATGGGTGGGTGGAGTGGTGTTGGCTTGCTTAAACTGATTTGTCTTGCTAGGGAATGAGCCATGACAGCTTTGACGCTTCACTTGTTAGGTGCAGCTGCTCCCTTGCTCACTCCATCAGGGGATGTAACTCTGATTCTAGCTTCTGCATTATTCACTAAAAGAGAGAGAGAGAGAGAGAGAGAGAGAGAGAGAGAGAGTGAGAGGGAAAAGATTTAGAAAACCATCAGATGGCAGAGAGCAAAAAGGATCAAGTAAATTCAGAGAAATTAGAGAGATACGATGGTTTCAGGATAACTAAACACTTAGAGAAGTGCTTCTGCTGCAATTGGCTTTGCTTTAGGAAATCAAGTGGCAACCCAGCACACTTATCAAAATAGTTTATTGTACAAAATACTACATAATAATAACCAGAAATGTACAAATATATATATATATATATATATATATATATATATATATATATATATATATATATATATATATATATATATATATTAGGACATTTCTGGTATATATATATATATATATATATATATATGTATATGTATATATATATATATATAATATAGCATTGTATATATGTATAAATTTGTATATATATATATATATTATATATATATACAAATTTATTAACAGCATATTTATAAATTATATACAATTTTCAATATAAATGGCCTGCTGCAGTGAACATTGATTTAATGAGCAGTCAATCGTCCAACCGAATGTGTGTCTCTAAATGTAAAGCATACATGCTCTGCTCTTATTTAACACTTCCATTTAAGGTGGATGTGGGATTTTCCTTCATTATATCTTTGATTTCTGACCATGTAGCGTTCTGTTGTTCTGATGCACAAAGAAACATTTACAATGGTAGAATTGTTGTGCAGGTATACAGTTACATTTACATTTACATTTATTCATTTGGCAGACGCTTTTATCCAAAGCGACTTACAAAAGAGGAAGAACATCAGCGAATCATCTTAGGGAGACAGTGGTACAAAAAAAGTGCCATATTACAAAGTTTCACTATCATCATAATAGTATACAAAACAGATTTAAGTGCAACAAGAAATGTAAATATATATATTTTTATTTTTATTTTTTTATTTTTTTTATTTTTATTGACCGGTTAAGTGCTTTTGGAAAAGATGTGTTTTTAGCCGTTTTTTGAAGATAGAGAGTGAGTTAGCTTCCCAGATTGAGTTGGGAAGGTCATTCCACAACCGTGGTATTATGAAACTGAAAGTCCGGGAAAGTGTTTTGGTGCCTCTTTGTTTTGGTACGACAAGGCGACGTTCCTTAGCCGACCGCAGGCTTCTGGTGGGAACGTAGCTCTGCATAAATGTTTTAAGGTATGCTGGAGCAGACCCAGTGACTGTTTTATATGCCAGCATCAGGGCCTTGAATTTAAAACGGGCATGAACCGGCAGCCAGTGGAGAGAGACAAAGAGTGGTGTAACATGTGCTCTCTTAGGTTCATTAAAGACCAGACGTGCTGCTGCATTCTGGATCATTTGGAGAGGTCTAATAGCACATGCAGGAAGACCTGCAATGAGAGCGTTACAGTAGTCCAGTCTAGTTATGACAAGGGACTGAACGAGCAGTTGTGTGGCATGTACAGAGAGGAAGGGTCTTATCTTCCAGTTAAAAACAGAAAAGATTATTTACCATTTTTAACACATACTTTATGTCCCTGCAAAAGTTTGCTAATCGGTTTTAAAATAAACTCAGTTGGCGCAAGTTGAAAGACTGACATCAGATGGCATTACATTGCAGTTTAAAAATCTGGCTTTCCTTGTTTAATGTAATGCAGCATAAGAGACAGTAAGTGATTTAACACATGGTACTTGTGTTAAACTTTAATGGTAAACTTAAAACCAACATAAACAAACGTGCAGCATGGCTTGTGCATCTCTCTCTCTGGAACCACCCCTTTATCTCACTCTCCCACTGATCAGCTGATTCAGCGGCAGCCGTGCTCCATCATGGCCCGGCCATGCCTTCCACCTCGTCTCACACACACGCACGCACACACACACACACACATATATATTGTTTATATAAATATATATAATAATATTCAGATAATTAAAATGCATTACATTATAGTGGCAGAGCAGTTAAGCATTAAGTGAATACAAAAAGGGTCTTTAGAATCCAATGTATTGTTTATTTGCATATTATTTAATATAAACCTGTCATTGGCCTACAGTTCACAGCAATCATTTTCCAATCAAATTTGTCAATCAGGGCTTTTCTAAGCATGCACCAAAGTACACCTGCATCAGACGGACGCTTTTGGAGCATCTTACTTTAGTTGCGTCACATTATAAACATAAAATTTTTAGGTAACTGTGTCAAATTAAACGTAGTTTAATACTTAGAAAAACATGTATTGAGATCCCTAAATTCGGATTTGCACTGAAGGGTTGGTTTGCTCTCTGTTTAAGCTGTGCGTTGACTATACAGCTGATGTTTTGCTTACTGCCCCCTGGAGAATATAGGTGGTATTTCAAGCTGGAGTTACATAATGTGAGGGGCAGGGACTCAAGTGGAAAATAAATATTATTTATTTAAAACATTGTAAAGGGATTAAGGGAAAGAAGAAGGCAAGAACCGGCTTGACTATATAAATAATATTTTAATGTAGAATTAAACAAAAAGACACAAACACACAAAGGTGTCAGACAGCTGCCCGTGAACGCTCTCTCTCTCTTGCACCACCATCCGGCCTTTATCCCTCTCAGAGGCTTGATTAGCCTGATAAGGGGCCGTTTGTGTAGAATCACGACCCGGCCCCATCCTCCGCCCTGTCACAAACATTATTTTTAAACAAAATGTTAAATATATTAACACAACTCTGACTTCCAAGTCAAGTCAAGTCAAGTGGTTTTTATTGTTGTTTCAACCATATACAGTTAGTACAGTACACAGCAAAACGAGACAACGTTCCTCCAGGACCATGGTGCTACATAAAAACAACAAAGGACCAACATAGGACCACATGAGACTACACAACGAAATAAAATACCTATATAAACTACCTATATAAAGTGCACGTGCAAACATGTGCAAAAAGTACGGGACAGTACAACAAATTACTGACAATGAACAGGACAATAGGCACAGTGCGAGACACCAGTACGACAGTACTCAGTAGTGCAAAAAGATGACAGTTTCTAAAAATGTAAACATAACATACTATGAGATAAGTGTTCTATGCACATAGCAGTTATTGAGGTAGCAGACAGTTATAAAGTGACAGTAATTAAAGTGCAACTCAGGACACGTGTGTGTGTCAAACCAGTCTCCGAGTATTGAGGTGTCTTATGGCTTGGGGGAAGAAGCTTTTACACAGTCTGGCCGCGAGGGCCCGAATGCTTCGGTACCTCTTGCCAGATGGCAAGAGGGGGAAAGTTTGTGTGAGGGGTGTGTGGGGTCATCCACAATGCTGGTTGCTTTGCGGATGCAGTGTTTTTTGTAAATGTCTTTGATGGAGGGAAGAGAGACCCCAATGATCTTCTCAGCTGTCCTCACTATACTCTGCAGGGCTTTGTGATCCGAAACGGTGCAAGTCCCAAACCAGGCAGTGATGCAGCTGCTCAGGATGCTCTCAATAGTCCCTCTATAGAATGTAGTGAGGATGGGGGGTGGGAGATGTGCTTTCCTCACCCTTCGAAGAAAGTAGAGATGCTGCTGGGCTTTCTTGGTAATAGCGCTGGTGTTGAGGGACCAGGTGAGGTTCTCCGGCAGGTGAACACCAAGGAATTTGGTGCTCTTGACGATCTCCAAAGAGGAGCCGTCGATGTTCAGTGGAGTGCGGTCACTCTGTGCTCTCCTAAAGTCAACAACCATCTCTTTTGCTTTGTCCACATTCAGAGACAGGTTGTTGGTGTCGCTTCACCTCCTCTCTGTATGCTGATTCGTCGTTCATGCTGATGAGACCCACCACGGTCGTGTCATCGGCGAACTTAATGATGTGGTTCGAGCTGTGCATTGCTGCACAGTCGTGAGTCAGCAGAGTGAACAGCAGTGGAGTGAGCACACAGCCCTGGGGGGTGGTGGTGAACATGCTGTTCCCGATCCGGACTGACTGAGATCTCCCAGTCAGGAAGTCCAGGATCCAGTTGCAGAGGGAGGTGTCCAGGCCCAGCAGGTTCAGCTTTCCAATCAGGTGCTGAGGAATTATTGTGTTGAATGCTGAGCTGAAGTCTATGAACAGCATTCGAACATATGAGTCCTTTTTATCTAGGTGGGTGAGGGCCAGATGGAGGGTGGTGGCTAGAGCCCGAAGCCATTTGTTTTGAGAATAATGGCTGGCTGATGAAGTTATTGGCTGGCTAGCCGGCTCAGCCAAAACCTAAATGGCTGCTGCAGCCGCCAAACTTTTCATAGCTGCAAATGGCTGAAGCTGCCACTTCATGTCTACAGATGTCTATGTTATACTGATTTACTAGATCTCAATATTTCCAAGCAATGCATGGCTTACACTATATTTCTAATTAAGAACGCAAACTTTTGTTGAATTTATGAGAAATCTACATACGCAAACAGACAAAGTGTAGTAAAATAAAGACCTAAATGTGTATTTCGGACATTTTTTCACCACAAGTCTGAAAGAAGACATGTTATTGAAGACAAATATCCAAAAATCTCAAAATTGACCAGTAAAAAAAAACGATGTTTTTGCCTGCCGTGTCTCGCCTTAATATAAACACACACTGTTATCAGTATTATTTTGGACAAAGTTTTGCACATTTCACTTCAATGTACACTGAAGCATGCGTCATGAATTAGCAATGTGGAAACGGTGGTTTGTTACTGCAGTAATATCACGTTCAGTGCTATAAATCTCTCCGTTCCAGAATATTTGGTTCATAACATCAATCTTTGATTCAGGTGTTTGTGCAACCATGCCCTGAAGATTTAACAAAAGTCTGGGTAGGCCTAAGTTAAAAAAAAAAAGTAAGTAGGAATTAGGAAAGTATGTGAGAAGTGAGATCAAAATTACCTTGCTTGCTTCTTTCCGCCATTTCACCTCAGTGCGAGAAAAAAAAAGCATCGCTTCTTCTGTACGGAAAATGAGCAATTTTAATTGGTCGTCAATTCACTGTGAGTCTGTGTGTCGTAGCATCGAGCACAAGACTGTGCTGTTATGAATCCAGTGGGAAAATAGATCTCGTGTATTGTTTATATATTTCATGTGTGTATGTCTCTATGTGATAGAATTATTATTTGTTGCAAATAATTCTAGCCGGCTCAGCCAAACTTTATCAGATGGCGGCTCAATTTGGCTTACGAAATTATTGGCTGGCGGTGGCTGAAATTCTAAATGGCGCAAATGGCGGCGGCTTCGGGGTCTAGTGGTGGCGATGGCGTCATCTGTTGAATGGTTTGGACAATACACAAACTGCATTGGGTATAGTTAGGGGGGCAGCTTGGTCTTAATGTGCCTCATGACGAGCCTCTCAAAGCACCTCATGATGATGGGTGTGAGTGCGACGGGACAATAGTTGTTGAGGCAGGACTCTGAAGACTTCTTTGGCATGGGGACGGTGGTGGTGGCCTTGAAGCACGTTGGAACGACGATGCTGCTCAGAGAGATGTTGAAAATGTCGGTAAGAACATCTGCCAGCTGGTCTGCGCATCCTTTGAGCACTCTGCCAGGAATGTTGTCTGGTCCAGCAGCCTTCCGTGGGTTGACTCTACGTAGAGTTTTCCTCAGATCAGCCGTGGTAAGACAGAGCACCTGGTCGTTGGGAGGAGGGATGGTCTTCCTCACCACCACGTCGTTCTGTGCTTCAAACCGAGCGTAGAAGTTGTTCAGCGCATCTGGAAGGGAGGCATCTTTTTCACAGGCAACTGATGTTGTCCTGTAAACGGTGATGGCCTGGATGCCCTGCCACATGCGCTGCATGTTGCCGCTGTCATGGAAGTGACTGTGGATTCTCTGGGCCGAAACGGTGCAAGTCCCAAACCAGGCAGTGATACAGCTGCTCAGGATGCTCTCAATAGTCCCTCTATAGAATGTAGTGAGGATGGGGGGTGGGAGTTGTGCTTTCCTCAGCCTTCAAAGAAAGTAGAGATGCTGCTGGGCTTTCTTTGGTAATAGAGCTGATGTTGAGGGACCAGGTGAGGTTCACCGCCAGGTGAACACCAAGGAATTTGGTGCTCTTGACGATTTCCAAAGAGGAGATCTTCAAACCTAGCATAGAAGTTGTTCAGCGCATCTGGAAGGGAGGCATCTTTGTCACAGGCAACCGATGTTGTCCTGTAGTCGGTGATGGCCTGGATGCCCTGCCACATGCGCCGTGTGTCACCACCTTGTTCGCGCTTTGCCTCTCTGATGGCCCGGGACAGTTTGGCCCTCGCTGTTCATAGGGCAGCCTTGTCGCCTGCTATGAAGGCGGAGTCTCAGGTCCTCAGCAGCGCATGCACCTCTGCAGTCATCCACGGCTTCTGGTTGGAGTGTGTGGTGATGGTCTTGGAGAAGGTGACATCATCAATGCACTTGCTGATGTAGCTGGTCTCTGATGCTGTGTATTCCTCCGGTCAGTACCAGTCAGTACACTAAAAACAGTCCTGAAGAGCAGAGATGGCTCCTGCTGGCCTGGTTTCACCTGCTTCTGGAGCGGTTTTGTGCATCGGACGAGCGGTCTGTATGCTGGAATTGGCATAACAGAGATGTGGTCTGAGTAGCCGAGGTGGGGCGGGGCTCCGCCCGGTATGCACCTGGAATGTTTATGTAAACAAGATCAAACGTGTTCGCCCCTATCGTTGCAGAGTCCACATACTGATGGAATTTAGGGAGCACTGTTTTGAGATTCGCATGGTTGAAATCTCCAGCGACAATAAACAGTCCGTCAGGGTGAGTGTTCTGCAGTTCGCTTATAGCCCCATACAGTTCACAGAGTGCTTCCTTAGCGTTAGCACTGAGGGTAATGTAAACTCCGGTTATAATAACAGTGGTGAATTACCGTGGTAAATAAAAAGGTCTGCATCTAACAGTCACAAGCTCCACCAGTGATGAGCAGTAACAGCACAGAGTTATTGCACCATTCCGTGTTGATGTAAACACACAAGCCACCACCACGAGTCTTACCGCACAGAGCTGCATTTCTGTCGGCACGAAACGAGGCGAGCCCGTCTAGCTGAATGGCGGTGTCCAGAACTCTGTCGATGAGCCACGTCTCTGTGAAAACAAAGACGCAGCAGTCTCTAAACTCACGCTGCATAGTCTGCTGGAGTCGGATGTAGTCCAGATTATTGTCCAGGGAGCAAACATTTGAGAGCAGGATAGACAGGAGAGCTGGCCGGCTAGGGTTTGTTTTTAGTCTAGCATGGACCCCCGCCATCTTGCCACGCTGTCGCTTCCTCTCACACCGCTTACAACATCCCCTCCCCCGAGCACCAGCATTAGGCAATGCCGAGGACTGGAGGCCTGGTCTCCGCAGCAAGCCGAGTTCGTGTAGCAACTCCTGCAGATCATCATGCAGCTTGGTTGTTGCATGAATCTTATATTTTAACAGTGTCTGGTGATGGTAAACACGAACACCGGTTGCTCCGATGTCCATGTGCCGTAAAAGTTGGGCTAACTGAATAGTAAATAAGTAAATAGCACCATTTTGGATCTGGAGTGGCCGCTGTGTGCTGCCGCACCGCCATCTTGGATCTTTTTGGATCTTCTTGAATCAAAGATGAGTCTGCTGGAAACTGGAGATTACATCCCCTGTCAGTTTTCCACTCCTATGCACCTTGATGTGTTCAGGGCAACAAGTTAAGCCATGCTCAGCAATTAGACCAATGTTGACTGAATTACAGAGTGAAGAACATTTCATTTGAAATCTTTCCTTGATCAGGATTTCAAGTTTGGACTTAATGTTTTAGATTTATTCAAAGGTGTTGCAGATGGTGCTGCATCCAGGATGGGCTCAATTCCAAGATGGAATATTTAAAAATTGAGACCACATTATCATTCAAGACCCAATACCCAATGTTTTGCCTGTGTGTAATTTATTATATTACTAAGTGTATCTCAGATCCATTTCGATATTGAATACAAATGCAAATTATGTAAATAATGTCAACAAACAGAGAATACCAGTGTTTCCAATTAATTACCTAATTTGTCCAGCCATAGTTTCATTATGATCTGAAAATATTTTTACACTTCTCATAATATAAAAAATGTATAGCTTTGTGTTTTGCGCCATTGCTTCGGCAAAGCATCTTTCATCCTCAGTCAATATCTGAGGAGCAAGTTCAACACAGGTAACCACTTTTGCTTCATTTCTTTGATGGCTCAAATGTATGCTCTAGTCCAGGGTTCGGAAACGTTTATGACATGGAGTGGCATTTTTTTTTTCCTGGTCAATGGCTGTGCCGAAAATGTGGGTTTATGTTTTCTCTTTGGATCGTTTAATGCAATTTTGAGTTTGACCATGGTTTAAGGATGGTGTACCTGTATGCTGGGTTGGAAATCTCAAGGATTAAAAGTGTTTTTTTCCTTATTACGTGTTGTTCTGAAAGCCAAATTAAACAAATTAAACATGAAATGTAGGCTGTCATCCGTGCAGCATGACCGAAGCAAATCGGGCACGTTTACTCGCAGGATTAACTGAAAGGGAAGCTGCTGGCTCGTGATGCGCAAATGGCTTGCACACACTGCACAAGTCTGTTGGGTATACTGCAGTCTGGTCACATTTTAACTTTTTGTTTAGCCTACCATTCAGCTCATGAAAACACGCTGCATGATCATGAGGAATGCTGGTACGAATTTATATAAATAAAATAGTCTATTCCTCTCTTGCCATTGCTGCCATGCCAGTGATTACCCCTCTGCGTGCCAATGCTGGCTTGTGTGCCATAGGTTGCTGACTCCTGCTCTAGTCGATTTTGTTTTTTGACCATTTGTGAACTGCGTTAAACTCTGTCTCGTTAACCATGCTTTGTGGGTGTGACTTTTTTGGCTTGTCATCACCATTCATATCTGTACAACCAATGTGTTTATGATTAAATGACTACTAGAGCACAAAATTGTTTACCAGAGCACAAAGTTCTTCATAGATCTAGCCTCATAAATATGCTCTCAAAGTGCACCAGAGTGATGCATTTAAATTTAAAATGTACAAAATGTTCTTATGCGGGGGGGGGAAGCATGCAAGTTTCACTCACCACAGTCTCACAAACTCCTGTGGGAAACACTGAATACAATTCGGCATACTGTATATTTGGGAATTATCTCATTAATGATTTGCAGTGTCAAATGCATATTTTATTACCTGCATTCCAATTTTTGGAATACTGCACCATTCTAGGTAACATGAAGGTCAAGCTGAAAAAGTTTATGACAGAAATGATTTTAAGACTGCCAGCTTTGTCATGATGAAGAACTTTGAGTCTTCAAATCCCTTCCAATCAAAGCTTTGCTTGCCATGTCTCTCATTATGCCTCGGGAAACAGTTCTTAATTTGATAAACTTCAATGTTGATTAACATGCCTTGGAGGTAGAGATAATTGTGAAGTCTGTCTCCGTCACACATTAAGTGGAGGTCTGTGGCATTATATGCAAGACAGTACACTAGGGCTTGTGTGAGATAGCTAACAAGCACAAACAATTATCAAAATCCATCACCCCTGAATCTCATTTCATCCAATTAGGTGATGTTCCAGTCTGATATACCCATGCCCAGCTGCTGCTAAATAAATTGGCTCTTCTTTTGATGTGTCTGGAATGCCGGCACTTAGGACAACCGATCCTAACTCAGTAAGATGGAGAATGGTAGAAAAAATTTGCTTAACTATATTCATCCTCATGTTGTTTCAAACATGTATGACTTTTTGTCTTCCATGGAACACAAAAGGAGATTCTAGGCAGGTATTTAGTCTCTGTTACCAAACAAAACAACCAGTTCAGAGGTTGGCTAAATCGCATCAGTACAAACTTTGATTTGAAGCAAAAAAGGATTTGAAAATCTGACAAATAGACTAAGGTGTAAGACTGTGGAGTATTTCGGGTTCAATACAAGTTTATGTCAATCAACAGCACTTGTGGCTTAATGTTGATAACCAAAAATTAATTTGACTTAATTAATTTGACCATTTCTTTAAAAAATTAAAAAAGCACAACTCTTGGTTACAGTGAGGAACAATGGAAGTGAATGCGGCCAATCCGTAAATGTTAAAATACTGACAAAAGTATTGCCACAACATGTAAACCGTGTAACAAAATTGCTTACTAACCATTTCTGTATAACGTTATATCCAATTTACAACTTTGTTGTCATGATGATGTAATGCTGTAAACCTTAAAACAACCATAAAACGACATTTCAAACTACTTTTAACAACATGAGTTTGCTGTGAACTCTCTTGCCATGCTTTGCAGTCTCTAAATGGTGGATTTCTGTTTTGGATCTTGAGTAATGTAGTTCTTCACCAGAAAGTCCACTATTAAACATGATTTAAAAATTATTAAGATTAAATAATGCAAAATGATGGCTTCTACTGAAGCATGTACCATCACTTTAGGTCTGTCTTGAAAAGTTTATAAATTATCGTTATAAATCAGTTTGCCTGTGGAGAAAATTAGTATGATTTTTACTTCCGGAATCAGACTATTGCACACTATAGAACATAGACAAGTAATTATGGGAAGAAGAGGGTCAAACAGGCTTATGAAATGGCACAAATCAGACTCAGACCTGCATCACCAGCAGAAGCACCACAGTTCAGTATTTTAACATGTGCTAACCACTAGTCCTCTCTGATGTTTGCTGCACTAACATGCTTCAAATAACAAGCCTCAGCAGCTAATGCTACTGAAGTCTTCTCCATGATGGGACTGTCTCTAAAACACCTGCGCTATCTATTCCCAATTCTGACTGTGCTATTTTTAGATGCTCATGTCATCTTTTTAGCTTTAATACCAGGTGCTTCCACAGCCCATTTACTAGTCGAGCATCGCCTGTCCTAAAAACTGACGGATAACTGCGTGGGCCTGTTTTATGCTGCTCTTGTTTTTCTGAGCCCTACTTTTCTCAGCTCTCTGGCGTGTCTTGATTTCCACCCCCATATCCATCCAGGCGTGTGTCTGCTTATTGAACCACTTCACAGAGCCAACTGTTGTTTTAAGCTTGTGAATTCAGAGTAAGCACTCCTGGCACTGTACGAGCTGCGTATGCTTCTCACACAAGGCTTTTATGCCTTATTCAGTTGCTTGGTGTGAATAAAAATAGTGACCGAGACACCATTAAAAGGTGACTTTGACACATTTATCTGAATATAATACCGGCATCTTAGCAAAGGGTTAGGAGCATGACAGAAATGCTTGAGAAATTGAATTGGCTTCTCAAATTCTAACTGTCTGAAGCATTAAGGCGAGAGAGCATTTCTATTGATTTGTAAGTTCACCTCAGCTTTGCAGGGCTGGAGTGGTTTCTCTCTTGGCACTCAGTGCACCGCCTCATTGGTTTATTATTTTCAGCTCCCGGTAAGAGGGGGGTGGTCTGTTGTACTCGAGCAGTCAAAAGCCATAACTGTATTATTAAACAACACCCAGTACACTCAGATGTACATAACTAATATTGGAAATCACGAGAAACATAGTTAGTTAAAGGAATGTTCCATTAAGTTGACATGAAATAGCATTTCTCTATATTTTTTTTTTTCCATGGTGGGATCCGGCTTCCAAAGGAAATAGATGGTAAACAATAACAAACATAACTGATTGCTTAAAAAAAAATACTTACGATATTTACTAGGCTTCTGGGAATGCCAACTAATTGTTTTCACCATAAATATTTGATTCATACATTTTAAAATTCATAAATAAATAAATAGTTTAAACTCAATAAACATATAATAAGACAAGTAGGAGTTTTGAAACTGTAGAAATATTATATTATTTACTGTCTTTAATTAGACTTTTGTCAGAGTTTATTATTTTGTCTAGTATTTTTCAAGTGTAGAAAGGTTTGAGACTTTATTTAATGTGGAGTGTGGAGAAACACTATTGGGGTTTGACCAGTCAGATTTTCTCAGACAGAAAATAAATTCAGAGTCAGAATTGCACAGCGCCTCTTAGATCAATAAATTAAAGGCACTGAGAGATCAGGTGTGCTGGGAAACGTTGTAGTGCCAAAGAAGCCGGCACCTTATATGTTTATGGTCATCTTCTGTGGCTTAGATCTTTTACAGTCCCATCTATTCAAAGTATTTGAACTTTATTAAAAGTATTTCACTTTTGTTAACACATTTAGACTAGTTCAAGGGTAGAGCCCATGTGGTTTCTTATCTCAAATCACAAACAAGACCTCTTTTAAGTCTCAATTGTTCATCCTTGACAGCAGTGAGATTAAATAGAGATCAAAATCAGATTTTTCTCCTGAGAAAAATGTCCCAGTAATCTCACGTCTCCTCTAAAATTCTCAAAAGAGATCTCAAACATATCTCAAATTCTTTCAAGAACTAATAATTTGAGACATGCTGTCCACATTCATTTTGTAGCACTGTACTCTTAATTTATTCCAGCAATAGTCACATTTGTTTCTGTTTTTATTAGGGCTGCCCCCTAATAGTTGAGCAAACGTTAGTCGATGAGAAGGGTCTTGGTGGACCAAGTTTTTTTTATTGGTCGGTTGGTCGCAGAAAAAACTAAATTCCACAGGAAACCGACAAACATTGGCATTACTGCTGGGTGGATGCTAGGGGGTACTATGGGGTAGGTTTTGTCAAGCAGGGTTAGGGTTAAGTCTACACAATAAAGCAAGATACCTTGATTTCAAACTTTGAACTTTATTTTTTATTTAATTTAAAATTCAAATAAAACTGGAAAAAAGTGTAATCAAAATGTGTGTTGTTCAACTTTTTGAAAGATGGCTTTACAACAGTTGTGAAGGGCAACATTTCTTTGGAAAATCTATCTATCTATCTATCTATCTGTCTGTCTGTCTGTCTGTCTGATATCAATTACATCGGCAAACCCAATGAATGGTGAATATTTTTGCTTTAGTGATTTTTGCATTCAAAATTGAATTATATAAAAAACTTAAATCTGCGATGGACTGGCGACCTGTCCAGGGTGTCCCCCGCCTTTCGCCCAGTGTTAGCTGGGATAGGCTCCAGCCCCCCGCGACCCTGTACACAGGATAAGCGGTTGACAATGGATGGATGGATGGATGGAAAAAACTTAAATCAAATACATTTCTAAATTCAAACTGCACTCCAAACTAAATGAAAAAGCAAATAAAATAACAAAGTGATAAAAAAAAAATATATATGTATAAGTAACTACCTTTCCATTTACCATCAAGCAAGTGACTTCTCTTGGAGAAACGTCTGAGACAGAGTTGATACTTCAAAGAAATATACCAGAGAACTCTCTGGATAGCTCAAATGGAAAAGCATGCTGCTAGCAACACCAAGGTTTTGGTTCAACTCCCAGGGAACACACTTACTAATAAAATGTATGCCTTATATGGACTTGTGGCGAGAAGGGTTGGGTCGAGTGGCGTCTGGGCAGAGCGAGGACGGGAAGATATTTGGTGAATGAGGTCCACATGTGTGCCACACCGGTCTCACATTCCAGTGAGGGGCGGATTGAATATTTAAGAAGAGGAGACAGCGGCGGATAAGAGAAAGACACAAATCAGACTGTGTGTAGTGTTGAGCTGAAAAGCCAACAGAGTTTATGTGTAGTGAATCTGAAAAGCATAATGTAGTGTGAAGCAGTATGTTATTGTGTGAGGCTGAATAATGGAACTATAAATGTCTACATGTTTTGTCAAGCCACCCCCAGCTTCCTCCTTTCCATAAACTGTTACATGGACTATAAGTCACTTTGGATAAAAGTGCCTATCAATTATGAAAATTTACACTTTGACCTCAGAAAGGTAAAAGTCAAGCTTCAATTAAGGCCAGAGCTCTGCAGCCAAATTTGATTGCTCCTCTTTGATTTCCGTGTCCCATAGACCATTATCCTTGCTTTAAACGCTCCTCAAGTGCTTACTGTGGAGCTTTTTTCTGAGCCTCTAGGATACAGCCCACCCTGATTGGTAGGTCGGAAAGGTTGCAGAGGCTCATGGTGACTGGCCTCAATTTCCCCTTGCAGCTGATTTGCTGAGAGCTGGAAGATACTTGAGACTCTCGGGGGAAGCTTCTCAGTTGCCCCCTGCCTTACAGTATGTCTCTGAATCTTCACACTGGCAATGTGGATTAGGAGAGCTGGTGGGTAGCAAAAGCTATTTGCTACTTAATACAAGCTTAAAGACTCTCTTCTTTGTGAGTCAATTTCTGAACCTTCCACACACATTTGCAGTAGGTGTTCATGATGTGATGGAAAAAAGAAGGTTGGACAGTCAATAACAGCTGGAGAATGATGCAGTTTGACCTCTCACTACTACATTTCTTCTTTTTAGCCTGGCCATTGGCATTGCTGGATGCACTGCTGGTTTATCACAATTACCACCCAAGTAATAAGCTTTTGTTTGTGGTGGGAGGCTAATCCTAATTTCTTTCTCTTTTATGGCTTGAACTTCAATGAATGTCTATAAAATGTTAATGTGTAGGCATTTCATCTGCCCATGATGCTTCATAACATTTTTAATGTCTCATTTGATCTTAATTACTAATGCTCATTCTTTGGGTTATGGATTTGATCAAACATTAAGAACTCAGTATTAAACAAAGTACCAGGTGAAATATCCCATAAACTTGAATAATTATAAATAATAATAATTCCTTACATTTATAAAGCACTTTTCTAGTTACTCAAAGTGCTTTACACAGTATCAGGGGAATCTCCCAACTGGATGATGCAATGGCAGCCATAGTGCTCCAGAACGTCCAGCAAGAGGAGAGTACAGTGATGTTGCCAATTCATATTGGGGATTATTAAGTTGCCATGATGGAAAGAAGCCAATGAGCAAAATTGGCCAGGACACCAGGGTTACACCCCTACTCTTCACAAGAAGTGCTCTTGGATTTTTGGAGTCAGGACCTCGGTTTAACATGTCATCTGAAATACGGTTCCTTATTACAGTATAGTGTCCCAATCACTATACTGGGGTATTAGAACCCACACAGACTGCAGGTGAAGGACCCCCTGCTGCCCTCCCTAATACCAGGAGGTCTCCCATCTAGGTACTAGCCAGGCTCAACTTTGCTTAGCTTTAAAGGGTAACCAGCTGAGAGCTGCAGGGCTATGGAAGGAGGGACCCAAGACATTTCTAGGTATCAGAATATCATAGAGACTTTGGGGTGGATTTGTTTAACTAGGGTCAGTAAGCAACACCATGGCAAACACCCAAAGTTTTGCACAGACATGCACCATTCACATTTTCTTTTGAATATGTAAAAATATATGTTTTTTCTGTTATTTTAATTTAATGGCTCATGTTTTAGTGAATGAACCAAAATATTAACTCTTCACTGTTTCTGTCCCTGATGTACTAGATGCAGGTCAACAAATACATTTAGCTTTTTGCTTTTTCAATTAAATTTACTTTTTAGTCAGGACAAATTAATTCACATTCTAAGTTTGTAAAATTGCTTTGCAGTTACAGTATAGACCGATGTACCAACTCGTTGCAATTGTCTCTGTGGGCAGGGGCTCCACTAGGGTTTCGGGGCCCCCTGGCTAATTTGTACTCTGGGCCCCAAGCCCCCACCCCCAAATTACCTTATCTTATTGCCACGTGTAATAAAATAAGCCAATAAGCGTAACAATTATTGAATATTCAATAAGAGACAATAAAGAACTACCTTTGAACAGTTTATTAAATTAATTTAAATTATGCATTTATAACTATACACAAATATCTATATATACACACTACAAGTAATTAACATCATTGTACCCTCTCTCTCATATACACAGACACTATAGAAACTCTGTCAGGATGTCTTTTATAAACTGTTGACTTGTAATTTCTCATTCCTCAGTGCCGAGCACGGTGTTTTTCTGAAAGCAACATTTTTTATCAGATCTTGGAAATCAAGCTGTCTTGCTATATTGTGTTCAATAGACAGCATGGTCAGACCATTTAGTCTTTCCTGAGACATTGTTGATCGGAGTTAGTTCTTTACTAGATTAAGCTTACTTATTCTCTACACTTGCAATGTCACAGGCAAAGTGCACAATATACACAAGGCAATGCACGTTTCACTGAATAATCTCTGGAGCTACATCCTGTAGATTTGATTCAAAAGCTCAAGTGGGGACAACTCTTTCCTTCAGGATTGTCTTTAAAACTCTCTTCCCACACCCATCAATTAATTTATTTTGAATATCAGAACGTGATAATGTGTCAGCCTTTTTCCTGTCTTCATATTCCTAATTTTATCTAAGTGGTCTTTAAGGAGTGAATCATAATGTGACAAAAGTTCAACTGTGCCAAGGAAATTGCCATTATGCACATCATCAAGGTTTTTAGTTTTACCACAAAAAGCCAGGTCTCAAGATGCTAAATGTAGTGCCACATCTAGAATTTGTTCTAGAAGAGCTCTGTTTTTCTCAATTTCTTTTGGTAATTGTCCGTCCATCTGCATATTGATACCACTTGCTGTCATTACTGAGTGCTGTAGGTTTTTCCATTGAAAATAGCATCTTCTGTGGACTTTGCAGCATTCATGATTTGGAAGCTCTGAAACGCTCCTAAGACGGGCGACCTAGGCAGTCAGATGTTCACTCCGGAGCTGGTACCAAGACTACTCCGTTCCCCGGTGGAGGGCCGGGAGGAGAATCCTTGTTTCCGTTACTTTCATTTGCCGCACCGCCTTTGGGCTGTGGTACCCACATTCTCAATAAAAGAGCGATTTCCTCACTCCCTGTGTCATCCAGCCGGTGCACGCCATTCTCACAGCATCCCGGCCCCAAAACTCTACAGTCCCGGGTCCCTGGACGCAGCTCTCTCACCTCCGGACCCGCGACTGCCAGCCCCGGCAGGCCAGCGCTGACGAGTTCCGAAGATGCCTCTCCAGGACCTCTTCCTCTAAGCCTCGGAACGGTCTTTTGCCTCCCGATGCACTATTACCTGCTCTCCCCGCCGCGAAGCCCCACCCGGTACGTCAAAAGTGATCATCCCGTTAGTGCCCCTTGCGCAGAGTTTGAACATGTGGCTTTCACTGCCCAAACTGTCGCACTGGCTGGCCAGGACCATCTGACTCTGCTATGCGATTCAGTTCACCCGGCTCCCGCATCGTTTCAGTATTATTCGCTCCACCTCTCTATGCGGCAAAAAAGCTAGTGCCTTAAAGCAGAGATCACGACCCTGGATCTCAAGGATGCGATAGCTGGAGGGACGGGCTCTGAGAGGAAGAAGGGTTTCTACAGCCCTTCATCCTACCCAAGAAAGGTGGTGGGTTGCTACCAATCTTGGACCTGCGAGTTCTCTACCGGGCTTTGCACAGACTCCCGTTCAAAATGCTCACGCAGAAACAGATTCTTACCTGCGTTTGACAGCTAGATTGGTTCACGGTGGTAGACCTGAAGGACTCGTACTTCCACCTCGACACCGCCCCTTTCTACGGTTCGCGTTCGACGGCTAGGCGTATCAGTACAAGGCCCTCCCCTTCGACCTGTCCCTGTCCCCTCGCGTCTTCACGTTCTGCTAAGGGAAGTGGGCATCCGCATACTCAACAACCTCAATGACTGGCTCATCCTGGCCCACTCTCGAGAGTTACTATGCGATCACAGGGACCAGGTGCTCAGGCACCTCAGCCTTCTAGGGCTTCAGGTCAACTGGGAAAAGAGCAAGCTTGCCCCGGTTCTTGCCTTTTCTCGGCATGGAGTTAGACTCAGTCTCAATGATAGATTGACTCACCAACGAGCGCGCTCAGTCAGTGCTCAGGTGCCTTGCTCTCTTCGAGCCCGGTACAGCGGCTCCTCTAAAACAATTCCAGAGGCCCCTGGGGCATATGGCATCCGCGTGCCACTCGGGTTGATGCATATGAGTCCGCTTCAGCACTGGCTGCAGACTCTTGTCCCGAGATGGGCATGGCACCACGTCACATACCGTGTGACAATCACCCTCTCCTGCCGTCAGACCTTTCAACCCTTTCAACCCTTGGACAGACGTCATCCCGCAGCAGGTGTCCAGACATGTCGTTGTCACCACAGACACCTCTCAACAGGGTTGGGACGCTGTGTGCAACGGGCACACTGCCTCCTGTAGAGGACCCCAGCTGCTTTGGCACATCAACTCTCTAGAGTTGCTGGCTGTATCTCTTGCCCTACGAAGGTTTCTTCTACTAATTCAGGGCAAGCACATCTTGATCAGTTCAGACAGCACCATGATGGAAGCATACTTAAATCACCAAGGCGGCGTGCGCTCTCGTCATATGTCACAACTCGCCCACCATCTCCTCCTTTGGAGTCAGCCGCTACTCTGGCCACTGCCTGTTCTGGTACTCCCTGACTGAAGCTCCTCTCAGGACAAACACATTGGCACACAGCTGGCCCCGGTAGCTGCGCAAGTATGTATTTCCCCCAGTGAGCCTCCTTGCACTGGTGCTGTGCAAGATCAGGGAGGCCGAGGAACAGGTCAACCTGGTGGCTCCCTACTGGCCCACCCGGACCTGGTTCTCGGATCTTACGCTCCTCGCAACAGCACCTCCTTGGAAAATTCCCCTGAGGAAGGATCTTCTTTTTCAGGGACAGGGCACCATCTGGCACCCGCGCCCAGACCTCTGGAACCTCCACGTCTGCCCCCTGGACGAGACGCGGAAGATCTATTGGATCTACCACCTGCAGTCGTAGACACGATCAACCAAGCCAAAGCTTCCTCCACCAGGCAACTTTACGCCCTAAAGTGGTGCTTGTTTGCGAATTGGTGTTCTTTCCGAGCCAAAGACCCGCAGAGGTGCGCAGTTCGGTCATTGCTTTCATTCCTACAGGAGAGGCTGTCCCCCTCCACCTTGAGAGTGTATGTAGCTGCTATTGCAGCCAACCACAACACAGTAGATGACAAGTCCCTAGTTAAGCACAACTTGATTATCAGGTTCCTGAAAGGCGCCCGGAGACTGAACCCTCCCCAGCCTAGCCTGTTCCCCTCCTGGGATCTCTCAGTGGTCCTCACGGGCCTTCAGAATCCCCCCTTCGAGCCGCTTGATTCAGTTGAGCTCAAGGCCCTCTACCTGAAGACGACCCTCCTGTCACACACCAGCAGCTCCAGAATGAAATGTGGAAATTTGCTAAAACAGCGACAGGATCATTGAATCAGTGAGTTGAACTCGAGAATCAAATCAGATCTATTTGTGAATGAATCACTCAGACTGGTTTTATCAAAGGGATTATCCAATTCATTGAAATTAACCAACTCGAACAAATGATTCACTCATGTATCAGACATCTTCTCTCAAACTCACCCAGGATAATTAAAGCAGATTTATATGATTGCTGCAAAAAATCGATTCCTCACAGAAAGCTGTTGCAAGGCTTTGTAAAGCTTGAATATATACAACACTGGACTATTTTTATTGTCTATGCTTTTCTGTATTTTTTGAAGCTCAGTGCTCTATTACTATTGCTCAATTGCATGGAAAAACATACATTCTTGGAAATATTGGTGTATCAACTTCCAAGGATAAACATCGGTGAGATTAACTGATAGCATTTCTATGTTGTTAATTTTAACAGCTTCCTACAGGCTAGCTTTAGAATCATAGCACAAAACAGGGAACATAAATCCCCTTTTTTTTGGAAAAACTGGTTGACTAGCTGTCTTCCCTGTCTTGCTCTCTCCTCTCCATGTTTTTCTATCCAATTTTGTCTGCGCCATCTCTTGCCATAATCCTGATGCGTGGAACGACTCACAACTGTGAAGTGCTGCGATCCTGAATAATCCATGAACGTCATAATGGGACACACACATGCACTTTGCACACTCTGAGGGCATTCATTATAGTGTGCTTCTTAATAGATTATTGTGCAAAGAGGCCATTTAAATACCAAAATCATACAGGAAAGTATGGGGTTCTGCTGGTCCCCCTGTCTGACCACTGGTGATCAGGGCCCTTAGAATCATCATAATCTTCCCCCCATTACGGAGCCCCTGCTTGTGGGTGATGTGATGGCACAACATAGTTTTGAGAATGCTAGACTTAATTACAACACAAACTAAATCCTCTTGAGTGCTTCATGAGATTTTAATTGTATATTCCAGCAAGTGTTGTGTATAACCTCCCTATGGTCATCTAAAACTAATCAAACCCCAGGAGAAAAGGAGACCTGTACTAACATGAAAAAAGCAGGCCTAACTTTACAACTTGTGCTGGCTCAAAAGTGATTAATTTTGTTCAAATTGGTGGTCCTAGGTTTGAAGAAATTTGAGGCATTTGCCGACATTTAAATTAGAAGGCTAATTTGCCTGCTTTCTAATTAACTCAGTTGACCTCTGTTTAACAGTCTGGCATAATACTGTTGGGAGACCACAAGAGGGTGATATAATATTTACCGAAGCCAGTTGCGGTCACGATCTCACACACACACACACACACACACACACACACACACACATGTTGTGTTTCCATGTTTTATGGGGACTTTCCATAGACATAATGGTTTTTATACTGTACAAACTTTATATTCTATCCCCTAAACCTAACCCAACCCCTAAACCTAACCCTCACAGAAAACTTTCTGCATTTTTACATTTTCAAAAAACATAATTTAGTATGATTTATAAGCTGTTTTCCTCATGGGGACTGACAAAATGTCCCCACAAGGTCAAAAATTTAGGGTTTTACGATCCTTATGGGGACATTTGGTCCCCACAAAGTGATAAATACACGCTCACACACACACACACACACACACACACACACACAGGATGAGCTGAAGCAGCACAGCAGATGGCAGTCCAAAGTTACGAAAATGTTTGTTCTTCTTAAAGAATTAAAGTTACGTGTGATGAGTGCATTTACCAGTATGTTGCACTGAATAGTCTTTTATTCAAGCTATCAAAGTACAAAAAGACATACTTGTAACTGAAAATATATTGTGTAGGCTATATGAAGGATATACACAATATATCATCCAGTGATGGCTAGAGTAAATAATCTTTGTCCTTTGATTTGGGTCGAATTTAATGGAAAAATATGCAATTTGCACTCTGTGCGTTGGCGGTATGTGCGTATTTTTGTAGAAAATAATTGTTTCAAATTTTAGAATGCGCCATGTCATCAACCAGTCACGTCTGGTATGTGACCCCCTTTAATTTACCCTGTTGCTCACGTTTTAAGTTGTGTTGGAAAGATAATCATCTGGAAAATCCTCTGATTATCAATTCATGGAAAAGGCAAATGATCCCAAGCCTATTAACCAGTTTTACAATTATTTGCAAATTGTATTATTATGAGGCACAATAGTCACATCATATCACAAATGAGCGTGTTAGTGGACATGTTTCTTACGGATATGTATGGACGCTAAGCGCAGCCCTACAATAGATATATTGATAAATACTGATAAATATCCCAGCTCAATTAATTTAAACTGATAAATACTAAACAAATAAATAGGAGGTATTTTATAAGAGATGCTCTAAAATAGGGTATGACATCACTTACGCACATACCGCCCACAGAATGATGCACTTTAATGTAACCAGAGTGCTTGAAGTCTCTTCAAAAGTGTATAACTGTAAGATTATTGTGGATGCACAACATGTAGTTCATGGCATACAAAGTTTTTTCTTCTGCAACAGTTTACATAAACAATCCATTGTTTGTCTGTGTGATGAGGAGGAGAGATGGCCAGGCCGTAAGGTTGGACACCTGGCGCTGAGTTACCTCAATCAGTCGGGAGGGGGATAAAGTGGAGCCGGAGATGCCAGTTAGAGAGAGAGAATGAGTTGCACGCAGCCAATGAAACATGTGCATTCCATGTTGGGCTGAAGATGCCAACAGTGAGAGAGACACATGGAGCTGTGTTTGTGTGTGTGCCGTTGTCTGTGTGCTGAAAAGCACTTTTATGTTGTGTCTATGTGAAACTTTTGTGTTATTAAAATCTATGTGAATGGTTCACCCAGTTCTCCCTTCCTCCTTTCCACCCAACAATGAACATTGTGTTGCCGAAACCCGGAAGAAAGGCAGTCATGGAGTCCTCGCCGCTGGCCGAAGTTATAAAGACCCTCGCCGGCATTCACCAAGCCCAACATTAGACTCTGTTCGAGCTTTACATGGAAGAGGCCGTGAGCGACGCCCGGACCCCAGGAACCAGTCATCAAGCTGCGATGGCTGTGGGGAGGACGGGGGGTTCCAGTTTCCCAGCCTGGGAAAGCATGTCGGACATCTGAGCTTCAGCCTCAGCTTGGGCGTGCTGGCCCAAAGGCGGCAGCCCAAGGGAGTCATCTGCGTCAGACTCCGTGCTCTCCGATGCAGCGGCGAGCTCATCTGCTTCGAGCTCCAGAGGATAAGCAGGTTGGCTGTGAGGCGAGCCGCTGTTGCCTCGAGCACGGACGGGAGTCAACGAGCGTGCCGGGGGACGGGTGGTCCGAGGGGGGGTACCCGATGGAACCACACCCACTGCCATCCCCAGATCGCTTCCAGCGCCACTCACACCGTCCACAATCACGTGGGAAGAAGGAGCGATGCGGGGGGCGGCTGGAGTGGCTTGCTTTTGGTTGAAAGCGAGTCGCGACCGCAACGTTGTCATGGTCATGCCCTCGCCGTGAGAGCATTAACCATCCACAAACGCAGCCTCGGTTTGATCGCTACCCAGACACATGAGACAACGCCTGTGGCCGTCTGAAGCGGAGAGCACTCTACTACATCCAGGAACTACACAGGGGCGGAAGGGCATCTTTATAAAGATTCGTCCTAAAAAGGACGTTCAACGCCGCTGTGTATTTTGCCCTTTTAGAGAAAATCACTCTTTTAGAGGAAATCACTCTTTTAAATAACTCTCTAGAGTTTGGGTTTTCTGCACTGTCTAAGCGCCCAGGGGCAATCTGCACTGCCGTGCAAGGAGAAATCGCCACTGTAAGTCCAACAGCATGCAGAGCGTCAGAGGAATACAGGAACAATGAACTCTAGTATTTCCTCGCCTTTATACCCGTATGTCCGGGGGCGGGGTATGCAAATACTGGCTGCCAACTTCTCATTGGCCTTTTTTCATAGATCAGAGGTATATTCGGTGCTCAAGAGAGACCCCTAGTGTCGCTTCTCCGACACAACGTCGAAGAGAACAACAGACGGGGAACAGTCGATTTAAAATCTGATAATGGCTACAATAAAAATTTGTTTTTGAATGCAGTGAATTTGTACATAAGCAATGCTTTAAATAATGAGGTTAATTTAAGATGCAATTCTTCAAAGATTACCACACTGATAGTAACTGCACACAAATGCAGCACGCAAAAAGTTACATCTCTCAGTTCATCCCAGCTCAAAATGTTAAATTCATTAATTTGTTGCTGGACAACTAGTGGCGCATCCTGTCCCATTTGTGGGATGTGTACCTTTTATATGACGTCTGTCTGCATGTTTCACATGTCATTTTTAGTAACCCAAAGTCATTCAAAATGCAGCAAACTGCATTTGAATGAAACAGCAATTTAAGTGGCTTTTTTGGTGGATATGAGTTTTGTATTTTAGAGTTTGTGTGTAGCTCCAGTTTCATGTGATATGAAAGTTCATGTTCGGTCCACGATACCTGGCCATAACAGGTCAATTATGGTCCGTAACAGCTGCACTAACCACCCAGGCACAAGCACAAAAGATTTTCATATTTAGGCTTACACTGAAAATCGTTTACACATTGTAAATAAACATTTCAAGTTTTTTTAACTGTAGATTCAAATGTTTTCTGATTAAATTAACAGTGACATTTTTAATAGTGGTTAATAATGAAGCCATATAAATGTGACATCCATAATTAGTACAATTCTACATTTATTACTATACCTCACTTCATGTGGAGAACCTGAAAGATTTAAATGAGATTTTTATAATTAATCATTACAATTTTAGAGTTGTGGGTAGCTATGTGGTGGCTAGGATGTTCTGGGTGGTTGCGAAGACATTGCTACATGGTTGCCAGGGTGTTTTTGGTGGTTTTTAAAAGAGCCCATCCCCTAGTCTCTAGGATATTGTGGTCCCGAGATATGACTTGGGTTCCTCCATCATTTAGATTTTTTTGCTGTTTTATCGTCTGCCAGATGGAAATCATTAGTCTAATCACTTAAAAAACTAGATATAGTGCGCAATGCATAAAAAAGTATGCAGGTGTTTCAAGACATGCTTTTTAAAAGTTTATGATCTTTTTTACCTGACAAGTCTAAAAGACTTGTTCCTGCTCGAAATGCTTAAAAACAGCTAGACATGGCCCAATGGTCAAAGACGTCTGTCTAGCGAATATTTACAAAAAAAGCCATGGAAAAACACAGCAGACGAACCCTAAAACATATTCGGTGTGAAGGACCCTTTAGAAAGAACCATTAAAAATGTATGAGGATTTGCACTGCAGCAAAATGCCTCCTTAGTACTGACAGTTTTCTTTAAAGACAAATTCACCTGAAATCCAAAAGCTTGAGCAACAACATTATACTCTGCCTTGTGTAAGAAAGTCACATGATTCCTAAGCAACCAATCATCTGGCATTATCAGACCACATTTCTTCTTGATTGACTGCCTTGCTTGCCGTCAGTACAGTTAAACTGATCGGCTGAAAGCTGGTGCCTTGACAGTTTAGGAGGCTGCCTGGCAAATTGCCTCAGCCCAGCGGGATCTCTGAAACACAAAAACCAATATGAAGGATATTCAGTAAACACAGAGGACCGCAAGGGAGATGTTGCCACAAGATTTTTTAGCTTGTGCAGAACATGTTCATAGTGTTGAGGAGGTTGTATAAACCTTTAATGATTTTATAAGACATCTGGACATCTTGTTGTTTATGACAATACTTTGTCTAAGTTTGTGGGGACCTTTGCTTTCACAAGCAAATTCAAATCAGGATTAAAATGCCTAAAAGCATCACCGAATGAGGGGACATTGCTTCTTTTGGAATCTGCAATGGCAGCTTGTAAAATTATGAAGAATGCATGATATGTGGTACTCTATCAGATACTTACAGTATTTTGTAATCAGGTTTTTTTTAAGGTAGCACTTTACAAGAGAGTACTGCAAGAATGGAAAAAAGAGCAGGAAAACAAACTCATTCCGGCAGGTTTTGCAGGGTCATGTGGCATTAATTTTTGTTTGCAAAATGTATAGCCCACCAGAAAACATTGGGGGTTTGCTTTGGGAAATGTTAGATGCAAGTTTATATTGCAGTAGTGGTTACACTGCTGGTTTAGTGAAATTTTATCCAAAAATAATGAGCCTTTGTCTGTGGTGGGAGGCTAACCCAAATAACTGTCTCTATTATGGCTTGCACTTCAATGAATTAAATGTCATGGTGTAGGTTTTTGCATCTGCCTATGATGCTTTATGACAATTGTTTCTCCATTTTTTTTCTCCTGCAAACGCTGTTAATGCAATGCATTTAATTTTCAATTAGTGCAATTCAGTGTGCTTTTTTGTTTCAATTGTCATTAAAATATTTCCATAGTGAGGTAATGAACCCATTTGCAAAGCAGTTCATTTTGTTGTTCAGCTCTTTCTGTTCATGCAGCTTAAGCGGGGAAATACTTAACATACCCTATAATATGAATCAATTATTTATAGATGTTTCTTCTTCTAAAAACAGAAGTTTCTCTTTGTTTCTTCTTCTGTCTGTGATCTGTTAATATCTTGCAGTATTGTTTTTTTTCATCAGCAGAATGTTTGAATCAAAATAGTTCAATTGTAACCATGATCTTTTTTGTCTTGTATTCGTTATCGTTGATGAAATCTAAAAACCCTTTGTCAACAAACAATTTCATTAGTTATTTCATTGACAAGATTAACACTGCTTGTGGGCATACGAACACAGCTGATCACATTCTAAGGGGGCAATTCTTAAAACTGCAAATTGACCAGATTTTAAGCCACTAGTAAAAAATGAAAAAAGCATAGTCTCTGCAAGACTATATTGACATAAGCTATGGCTCTTGACACTGTTTTTCTTCAGCCTAAAGAAATCAGTTTATAAGTTAGACATTAAAGCTTAGTAGATTTTAGGAGAATGCCTCTCATACCATGCCAGCCTTCAGACCGAGCATTGCTTATCTGGCACTATGATGATTGGCATTTAATTTCCTTGTTTTTTACGGCCTGTCACTTTAGCTTTATTCCACTTCTGACAAACCTAAAGCCATCACATACACACTAGAGCTTGCCACACCTAAATCAGGGAACAAATCAACAGTCCCTAAAAATCCCAGCAACATGCATGAATTCTAATATCTCTCATCGGTGACAGCTGCTTAGTCTTTAGATGACTCGCATTAAAAGGCTATAGCTACAAATTAGAGAAGCTGTAAGTGATTATCTCATGCAGTGTGTTAAAACACTGTTAACGTGACAACCCCTGTTAGATAGAAGCTATTTAAAAGAGACAAAAGGGCGCGTTGCATTTTTAAGACTTCATTGTGTTTCTGTGGAGTTTCTTTTTGTAATTAACACCTGTGTGTTTTGTGCAGATTCCTTTGGTGTGAATGAAACAACAAGTAAATCAAACATGTAACCAAATTCCATTCTATGCCACTAGAAATGTCTGTGATTATAGACACTTTGCTTTCATATGTAAGCAAAACTGTCAATATAAATACCCAAATGAATCAGAATCAAATTGAATCAAGAGCTTTTAAATCAGAATGGAATCAAATAATCTCTATTAATACCATCCCTAACAATTACTGTATGCATATTCGATGGAAGAAGTCATTGCTTAATATTTACTTGCATCATTATGGATCACCAGACCTCAGCAGTCAATTATGTTGATATTACCATATCCAGAGAGTCATTTTCCCTGCATTAAATGCCTCCATTTGTGGTCCTTAAATGTGTCTCTAAAGCCATTAAGGCTAATCGTAATGATTTCAAACTGATCAAATCGAATTGCAACTTCCTTACTGAAGCAATCCTCAAAATCACTTCAATCATATGATTTCCCAATTCTACAGGATTAAACAGAGCTGAGGAGCGCAGGGCATCACAGTTGGCCCTCAGCTCAAGAAATAGTCGCAAGGAGACCATCACGAGAACTGCATCCTCCTGTGTTCTCTTTGAATTTTTTAACTAAAATAAAAACCGATACAGGGAACTGGTTAACCAAATTCCTTTTTTCTGTCCAGCCTGATAACATTATTATTCGTAGGTATTCGTAAGTTTGTGAAGATTCCGTTGGTGGGATAATCAAAACAACCACCGTGTTCCGTAATTATATCAAATATCTATTGTGTGTGTGCCTTGATCCGTGAATCAAGAATTTTGTGGTAAGTAACATTATGCCATAGATGCTATTGATTGAGCTTAACTTGTTTTGAACTCGGAATATTCCTTTTAAGATGCGTTTCGGGTGATCACATTTGATCAGCACAGAGTACAGGTCTTGGCCACTTTTGCTATCCGATTGAAAAAGCTCAATCCATTTACACCTTGCCACATCAACGTGTCTCTGCCAAACAGATATAAATCCTATCTTCAATTCCCACGCTATATGCAAATTATTATGCTAATTCCAGGAAGTGAATTTAAAAGACGTGCTATATTATTTGATTCCAAGTGACTTTGCCCAGCGTGCATTTGTCCGTGTAGGTGTGCACTGTGTTTTTCGTTTCTGGGCTTCTCGTAGGTAAGACACGTCATGCGCATCAGCTGCACTCATGTCAATGTTTAGTTTGTTTCATCAGTGATCTTCATTAAATAAATGAAGGAAACAGTTCTGTCTCTCCTACAACATGCATTCATTTCTTTCTTTGTTATTATTTATTGCGTGACTGAGCCCTATGCAAATATTCGGTGACAGCTGTTACTGTACGTTTCGTATTTTTCCTATGATGTCGCAGCACTGTTTGGATGGAGCAAAGTGTGGCTTGAACAGCCAGATGCATTTGCACTTGACCAAGTTTAATGTAGAATGTGTCTCAAACCACCTCCTGAAGTGTTTCGAATGCACTTTAGAGGGCATTTACACCTGGGGTTTTTTTAACGATCGGATAGCTATCACCGATCAGTGCAAACACGTAAAGTGGCCAAGTGTAAACAGACCCTAAAACATTTTGTGATTTGGATCACAAACCAACGATCCATTTCTTTTGCTCATTCTTTGTCTTTTCTGACTTTTTGAGGTTTATAATCATGCAGTAACACACTGACATAATGATTAAATGTATGTCGTCATGAAACCTCCCGTCCCAATCCCAATACAAGTGGTCACAGCAGACGTTTTTTTAGCGACCAGGTGTAAAAAGCGATGTTTCTCTGACCACATGTGATCAGATCACCTGAGACGCATCATAATACCAGGTGTAAATGAGGTTAAAGTGTTTGAGAAACATAAGTAGATGACATAAGTACCACCATGTAATGTCACTCCAGTATGGCCTATATCTTTCACAAAATGACATGTCCCTATCGTATCATTCAAAACAGTTCAACGGAGTGTCTGATAAGTAAACATTTCCCCCCACAATTAATTCAGATTGCACATCCCCCAAAAACCTTCTCATTTGTATGCCTGGTGAAAAACTATGAGATTGCTATAAGCTTTTGCCTGCAACATCACCCACACGCCATGAGGGAGGTGTGTGTTCCAGCATCAAACAGCTTCCTTTGCTTAAACTTGATTGAAGTTTTATGAGACAGTTAAGGGTTTACATGGCTCTTCACTACATCAAAGCTCAGCGAGGTTCTACAGCTTCAGAGGTATAGAGGAACACATGGCCCTTACGCTCTGCTCTGTTTCCACAGTTAATCAGCCATGAACAGGATTCAAGGGGCACAAAGTGACACCACTGTCCAAATTAGCTTTGTTGTGACGTACTGCTCCAGTAGAATAGTGATCTGTCTAGTCCAGTCTGTCACCTTGTTACACTTGTTGTTCCTTGTCAAAAATGACCGGACTATAAAAATTGGTTATACATTTCTCATTTTGCTATATTGGATTATATATTTTAGCTAACTTGTTTTCTTTCAGTTAGCACAGGCTTTGTATTTCTTTTTGGAACTTATTGATCATAGGCAGGGCTGGACTGGTAATCTGGCATACTGGGTGTTTTCCCAGTGGGCCGACGCACTTTGGGGCCGATCAGGGGCAGACTGGCCATCGGGAGAACCGAGCGGGCTGGTGGGTCAGCCGCGAAATGGGCCGAATGGGCCGTGATAAGCTAAAATGAGCCACAGCGTTATGCAGAACGGACCACAATATGCCACAATATGCAGAAAAGGACAGCGAACCCACAACTTTTGGGCCAGTTGCATGTAAAATTCCAGGCCAATTTCTCTTCCCAGTCCAGCCCTGATCATAGGCCTCATTGACCCGAGCGTATGCACCTCTGTTTTTGCACTGCAGAGATCACCCCTGGGTGCTTCGGCAGATCATTTAGAGTGTATTCTAAAAGAGTATTTTCCCTTCTAAAAGAGTGTATTCTAAAAGAGCGGCACACATTGGAACATCTTTTTAAAGATGCCCTTCCGATTGTGTGTTATTCCTGGATGCGGTCGATATCTCTCACCTTCAGATGCCCACACCAAGACATCTTTGCGAGGACATGACCATGGCTGCGTTTTCGTAAGAAAGCCACCCCAGCGGCTCCCTGCCTCGGTCCTCCTACCTACGGGTATGAGGCTAGCGCGGTGAGCACTGGGGGCAATTCTGGGATTTAAAAATTCCAATCATTGCCCCCCTGTGGAAGTGTTGTTGAACATATCGGCACATGTTTCCGGGTGATCAGAGGGGTGCCTAAAGCGACTTGTATTTTTATTTGTAAATGATGTAACACAGTCAACAGAATACATATTTTATTAACACAACCTCCTAACCTAAACCTAAACCCCAACCCTAAACCTCATCATCAGTGGAGTAAATATTTAATTTTACAGTAAAAACACAACTTATGAATTAAGTTAACCTTTGTTTATGTGAACGCATTAACTTGCGTAATCAACCCATGTTTCGGAGTTTGTTTGCGTAACTCGCTAAAATGGCGCAACGGGGAAGTGTTTTTGATGCAAAAAACTTTATGTTAGTAATCCGGCTGAATGGGGTTGATTTCAGGGTACAGGAACTTTTGAAAGTAACACATTGATTTACTGTTCATGTTGAAGCATCTGGGTATGCAGAACACAACAAAGAAATTAGCGGAAATGCATGCAGACTTTGTGGTCAGAATTTCCATCTGTAAAAGTAATAAGTGTAGATTGTTTCACATAACGCAAAGCGGAACATACCGTTCTGCTTGTACATATCTATTTTACTTGCTAGTAAGTTCCTACAAACAAGAAATTTGACCACTAACCTGGTAACTTCAAATCAAGTGATTTATTTTTCCTCATTGAATCAATCTTGTACCATATAAACACAACTTTGGTTCTAGGCGGACTGGCGCATCTCCTTCCCTGAAGTTGCATAGCATCAGCCAGTCAGATTGGAACAGCCAGCCTAGGCATTTTTCTGTGCAATATGCATCCGAAATTCAGCCAATGGACTGTAGACGTTATACTGACCATAAAAATCTGGTGATAATAGCACATTTTTGCTAACTGGGATTTAAAAACTACTAAATTATTGCATGGTCCAAAACAGGATGACACCACCATTAAAGGAATACCTGTTGTTCACCCAAAAATGTAAGTTCTCCAATCATTTACTCAATTTCATGCCATCCCAGATGTGTATTATGTTCTTTCTTCTGCAGAACACAAATGAAGATTATTAGAAGAATATCTCAGTCTTCCATGTCTTCTAACCATTTTGGAGTAAGAACAGAACAAAGATAACACATTTTTCACTATAAATCTTGACATACTGATGAGGGAATTATCATTTTTGGGTGAACTATCTCTTTAAGGAAGTGCACAGAACACATAACAGGAATCAGTAGTAGGGCAGGTGCAACATGGCTTATTCCTCCAATCAAGAATGAGCTAGAGTCATGATACTCATACAGCACATGCTCAGTTAGCCCCTCCTCCTTTCTGGAAGAAAGCAGCCACATGTGACCATTCCTTCTGCAAAAAATACTTTTTAAGTAAAAAAACAGTTTTGTCATACTGTCTAAAGTGTTTGCGTGAAGCATTAAAAAGTCATATTAATTTATTCTGTGTTTTCTTAGCTTCTAAAATGCATAGCTACCTTGATGGCTATTGTTTCAAGCTAGCACAGCAATTTTTATCATGGCTGCCAATGCAACATGATGTTGCAACTGTCCCCTATGACAATACTGATGTAGAAGCTTGTCATAACCAGTATTGTGTAAGTTACTCTAAAAAGTAATTCATTACTAACTACTAATTAGTTCTTTCAATAGCCAGGTATCTCCCCTTTATTAAGTAAGTACTCAGACTAGGCCACAATGTAGCCTACATTTTATCTGTTCTACACACACACACACACACACACACACACAGTTCAGAGTAGTACTCAAAAGTATTTTAGTGTCTTTATTGTGATTTAAAAATATATTTTGTTGTTCAAATCGATTGTAATAATTAACCAAAACTTGGTTGCTACTTGTTACTTGAAAATATGTTTTTCCTTTTACTAGTCTTTGTCTTTAGACAGTTAATTTATCTTAGTGAAGACCCTGTCTGTGCACAAATAAAATAAATTGTAAAATTGTGTTAAAGAATGATTTTTATTACATTTTAATGAATGTTGCAACTTTCTCTGTGGACTGTTGCAACCGTCCCCTCTTATGCGGTCAGTCGCAACATTTGACTTTGTCTATTCAAGTATGTACGCATGTTACAGCAGTGTGGGTGGGTAGCTGGGAGATGTGGGTTTAATGTATTACATTTTTGGCTTTCCAATACAAACAGTCTCTGAGAAACTGGAGGAAATGCTAAAAGTGTTGCAACCGTCCCCGTTCTCCCCTATTGACCCTGGGCTGTGCTATTTTAGCACTGCATTCATGGAACACAGAACTGAAAATGTGTTGATTGCAAAAAGATGTGTGTCGAGTAGGAATGTGACTGAAGCCGAATACCTTCAAAACGAATAACATATTCATCGAAATAATTAAAAAAATATTTGTATGACTGATTATCAAAGAGGCACAAGGATAAAGTGATATTTTAAATAAACATATACAAAATGATGAAGAATTTATGAATCTGTGCAGCCAATATTTCTAAAGTGTAAACCTTATGAATGAAAATGTGCACGTTGTGATTTCAGACCGTCTTTTCTCAGTTTGCAGTCTCTGTTTATTTTTCGTGTCTGGAGCTCATCAAGTTTATCATTAAGATACGACATCATTTCCACTTCTTGAAATGTCTTTTAATGTATCACACGATTCACACGTGATTCTCATGTTTTCATTTGTAGCCTAAACCTGAGCATGATGTTCAATTCCTGACCTGAAGTGATGATTTCATGTCTATCCATCTTTTAAAGTTGACCACATTTAGATCCACATCAGTGATTATGGAAATAATCTGGTTAAAACTTGATTCCCTCCAAAAAAGTTAAAGTGCTCCATAAAGGTTTGAAAGTATTCATCTATTAGGAATATTCCTCCTTATGCAAAAACCAGAAACTGAAACATGCTCTGTCTTTTTTTACCTCTGGTAAGGTACTATATAAATATAACATTATTATTATTTAACTAAATAATGGTGCTTTATCATACAAATTCCTGATAGATTTACGTGACTTTCACCTGTTTGTAGGCTATATTGATTTTATTTTTTGTTTATTTTAATGTTTGAATTTGTATTTATTATTCTCTGAAAATGTGTGCTTGACATTTTCCATTTTGCTTGACACCTCCTGCCATCAGAATGATATTGTTATACATGCACAGACAAACAGAAATTCTGTTTCATGCAGATATTAATATCAGAAATACCTGGAGAAATTAAAGTTAACAGCATATCCACAGTTACCTACAAATTCAGCTTCATCTGGTAAGAAACAATAGAATACAATATACAATATAACTATAAATAATAGTTGTATAATAATAATAATTATTATTATTTTATTAGGCTATCATTATGAAAAGGCATATACAAGGCATATTTTATTAATAGAAACAGTAACATTTAATAGTAACATTTAAAAATGGGCATTTCATTTAGTTTTTATTCTTCTGGTTTAAGCCCCACCCAAAACCAGTTCTATCCTAATACAGAGACAGATAAAGATTTTTGTCATATGAACAGAACATATACAGATAACGGCTTCACTGCACACCCCTTTTGTCGAGATTACTTCCATGAGCCCTCCATTAGCACTGATCACTGTCTTGTGCCTTGCCGATTTGTGCGATTGGATCTGGCAGCCCATTTTCCCCAAATTCATGAATAATAAAACATTTCAGTTGGCTGTTGTTGAATTGATGCCTCTAACATACTAACCAGCAAAGTTGAAATATATAAATTAAAGCCCTGCTCTGATTGGCTCACAGTGTGCATTTAGTTCCCAGATTCATCCACATTCAATGGCAATATGATTAGGGGACCTTGAATAGCCTCTCCATCAGAGGTTCCCTCCATTATATGTGTGTTAAGGTGGTTGAATGGAGGCAGAGAGGTGCCTGGATTTTGTTCTTCTTGGAGCATTAGCCTGTGCATTAGGCATGATAAAAGCCTGCCAGGCCTGCATTATGTTTCTGACTACAGACAGAATATGTTATCAGGAATTGTTATCCACATCCTAGACAATGGCTCTTAACTCCCTGCTTATTTTTTTTTAAACGAAGTCAACATTTAGTCAAGTTATTCTACAGAAGTGCATATTTTATTAACCCTAAAAATACACCAACCTACACAAATATATTGTATTTTTATATATAATCTCATTTTTTATTAAATAAACATGAGGAATATGTGGAAATTAAACAATCTTAAACCATGGTCATAAAAGATGCTCTAATTGTGCTGATACTACCCGTACACAAACTGACCCTGTACTGGATTGTTCCAGAAACATTCTGCATTTCCACACAGCAGTAACAACAATTGTAGTTTGTGCTAAAGAAGCTTGGTGCTGACTCAGGGAGGGTGCACTAGCTTTACCCAAAGGCCTTGTATTATTGTACTGTGTCTTGCAACAGCCCTGCTTTCACACTGAGCAGTCAGTCTGCTAAAACTATAAGACACTGATGTGGAAGAGCCTCCCAGCGCATGGATTCCTCATCCTTCTAAACAATGGGCTCAGTAGTCATGATGTCAAGTGCAGATACACGTGCCTGGTCTCCAGACAAATCTTTGTGTAAGTGAGGTGGCCAGTAAAGCATGAATTTTGACAGAGAATTCAAAATGCCTTTTTCAAGCAGAGAACTGGTTATGTTTGTATATTAAAGGAATAGTTAATCCAAAGTGAAATCATTTACTCACCCTCATGTTGTTCCACATTTTTTAAACTTTCTTTTCTCCATGGAACACAAAAGGAGAAATTCTGAAGAATGTACAGGTCACTTGTTCAAGCTGAACCACAAAAGAGGCATTTTTATTTATGATTCCTGGTACCCTCTCTGAAGTTTGAGTATGTTTTCTCTTTTAATGTAACCGTTGTTAAAGGAGGGTGTATGCTGGGTTGGAAATCTCAAGGATTATTGTGGTGTCTTCCTAATTACATCACAAAAAGAAACAAATGAAACATGGAATGTAGGCTGTCATCTGCACAGCCTGACCGAAGCAAAGCAGGCACATTTATTTGCGTGGTTAACCGAACGTGATGCGCTGCTGGCTCATGATGCGCTAATGGCTTGCAGGCACTGCACGAGTCTGTTGGGTATTTTGCAGTCTCGTCACATTTTAACTTTTTGTTTAGCCTCCCATTCAGCTCATGAAAACACACTGTGTGATCACGATGAAGGATTACATCAGATTGGAATGCAGGTGTGAAGAACTTCAGATAAATAAAATAGCCTCCTACTCTCTCACCGTTGTTGGTGTACCAGTGTTTACCCCTCTACGTGCCAACATTGGCACCTGTAACAGGAGCCAGCTGATAGCTGTGTAATGTGTATAAACCTCACGACTGACGACTGACGCTAGGGGCTGTAGCCTTTAAGATTAAAATGAAACTTTATTGTCATTGTGCAGAGTACAGGTACAGAGCCAATGAAATGCAGTTCTTTTCGCATATCCCAACTAAGCTGGGGTCAGATTGCAGGGTCAGCCATGAAACAGCGCCCATGGAGCAGATAGGGTCAAGGGCCTTGCTCAAGGGCCCAACAGTGGTATCTTGACGGTGCTGGAGCTTGGAACACAAAACTCCATAAGATGTTGATTAATGGAGAAAATTAACCTTGGGAGAAACCAGACTCACTGTGGGGGCCAGTTCCCCTCTGGCAAACATCATGAATATAATGTAAATATGAATTATGTATAGTTAAAATCATGGTTTAAAATGATTAATCTAAGGGTCAGTGTTTAAACATCGATTTAGTTTGAACTGTAAGATTAATGACCAATGTCTTTGAAGTCCATCCTGGATTAACTGCAGAAGTTCACATAGATGCAATTGTCCTTGTTAATTGGCTGATGAAGACTTTTGTTGGCAGTTAATTGATAGTCTATGTATTCCATTTCAAGATCGTAGTCCATCAATAGACCGAGGTGATACAGGCATTGATCACAGGCATGTGAAACGCAGTTCAACCTGGCCGGTAATTTCGGTGAGGTTCTACTGGCCTGACAAGGAATTTCATTGAGTTTAGTGAGTATAACTCATAAATTTTAATGACTTAGACTAGGCTTCCTTATTACTCTCTAAAAGCTCCCTGCATTGATCGGAGCTTGTACTGCTTGCTAATGTTTGTTTTGTTTTTTGGCTATAGTGCAAAACAAAAACAACAACAATGGGCTGAAGATTTAGTTTGCATTCTAATCAAATTGATAAGTTTGTGTCACAACCCATTTGAAACTCAACCCACTTGAAACTCACAACCCATTTCTTGCAGGAAAATGGCTGAGATAGTTTTTTTAAACACTGCCAAACTTTAGCTGATGCCAATTCTAGGAACTTTTTTCAAATGTTCATGATGTGTCAAACATAACTTGATTTTTATATTTTCTGAAGACAATGTGAGACAAGCTAAAAAAAAATAAAATAATAATAATAATAAGGGCTTGTTCACATACCTAACCCCAAGTTTGAGCAAGCGAACAAGCTTTGACTAAAATACCCTAACCCTTATTTTACTTTTTAAAATGAAGGTAAATTAAGGCAGGCTCAAAGCTTGCCCTCTTGTGATTTTCCTTTGACATCCAAAAGAGCTTTGTTCAGATGTGCAGTTCATTATCACTGGTATTTTTGGATATTGTAAGCATGCATTCTGTGTTTCTGAGAGCTGTAAATGAGATTTGATAATGGCATGCTGCTTTGCACTCAAATACGTCTGCTGTGGGTGGATTCTGGCTATTAGTGATTTAGTACTCTTTAAATCCCTTTTGACAGGGATAAATCTAAACAAAACAGCAAATATGCTAGAATTAGGCAAATGGCTACACCTTACTGCTCTAAAATGCCATTACAGGAACACTGCGGATATACTTTTCTAAACCATCAGAAGAATTTGCAATACATTTTTAAGCTGTAGTGTGCAATTTCCAAATGTCTTCCATTGGTCAGCTAACAGATAGTGCCTCCTTAGAACACCATAGCAACTGCATTGCAACAAACTAGCAGCCACTTACAGTATAACACTGTAGGAACTTCATAGCAACACACTAACAAACACTAGATGTAGGGTCATGTAGACATAGGGTCCTTGCCACTTGGCGAGTAATATAGAGCTTGATTGGGGGAGCAATACAAGGACTTTATCTCCTGGTGTATATTCCCAAAGTTGAGTACCCCTATTATACAGCCAGCTTTGACATTCTTGAGCCTGGAGCAAATTCTCCTGTGTTAATTGCCCCAGTGTGTGGAGATTTGCTCTCAGGTCAAGAACGTATTGAATTTTCGTTTTTGCTGATCTAATGTTCCTTCTCCCAATTTTCCCATAGGACGTCGGCATGCCACGCGGTCAACTCCCATGTAATAATTAAAATAGGGAGAACCCCGTCGAGGCTTGTGGGACCTCTTGTACTACAAATAATAGGAGAACGAGCCACATGTCCCAATTTCGAGTATCTTCATGCACAAACTCACGAATCATATTCTTTCTGATAAAATCTGCTAATCATAATATTGATTAGCAGATGGACTAACCGCAGCCTCGACACATTGCTTTTGTCCCCAAAATGTAATAATGACCATCACTAAAGGGTAATTTTGAACATCTACGTGCACACACCTTACCTTCACCCACCAGCTTGTATCCAAAGCCTAAGATTGAACCAAGCTATGTTGAATGGAGGTTTGATTACAACCTGAATTCACCAAGGCTTGGTATGTACCCCCCTTAATACTCACATGGATCTGGTACACTCCTGCTCGATCGGGAGCGGCCTGTGTTGCGTCGGGGAGCCGAACCAATGTCTCCACTGGGGCATCGGCCTGGAAAAGCCCAGGTTCCCCGCAGCACCAACAGACTGGCTCAGACTTCATGCCCACACCCGCAGCAGCGGATTCACCAGTCTGTGTGGGAGAGCGGAGAGGGTTAGGGAAAACAAGCAGGTTCAAAGTCTATGGGACCAGGAAACCTGATTTGGGATCATAATTCCCTGTTTCTGGGGAATAGGAACAGGATGCGGGAAAGAAGAGGGGGGAGAAGGAGAGAGAGAAGAAGAGGCCTTGCCTGCCCCCTGAATACGCCACCATATGGTCCTCAGCCAGCTAGACCACCAATCCAGTAACTCCAGTCGGTAGCAATAGACCCTATCCACTGTCCCTTTCAGTTGCCGGGAAATTAATTGTTCCAGTACCACCAGATCAAGTACCTCCTCGGCATCGCGATCTTCAGCCTGCAACCTCCTTCAGCAGGTGTCACGGAGTTATTGAGAGAATGCGAATGGCTGACGAGCTTGACGAGCATCGGTAAGAAAAAATGTTGCCGGTGTTGCTCTGGGCTTTGGCCGACACGTTGCAGGATAGCTTTCTTCAGATCTTCATACTCCAGGAGGTTGGATGCAGGAAGTTGTTGGGCCCTGAGTTGGGCTTCCCCGGACAACAGTGACAGGAGGTGGGCTGCTCACTGAGTGCTGGGTAAGTTCCATGCTCCAGCCGTCTGTTTGAAGAGCTCAAGGAACACCTCCAGGTTGTCCTGAGGACCCATATTTGCCAGTGTGATGTGTGGCATGGCCATAGGTGGGTCCGGGGTCATGGCTGAAGACCTCTCCTGATGTACAAAGCTCTGTAGCACCTGCCGGTCCTCTGCTTGAGCCTGGAAGAGCATCTGGAACTGCTGCTCTTGTTCCATACACAGCTCAAGCAGAGACTTATGTTGGGCTTGGTCGATGCTGGCGAGGGTCTTGAACACTTTGGCCAGCAGCGAGGACTCCATGATGGCGTTTTCTTCCTCCTAATTCCCGGGTTTCGGCACCACTGTGACTGATCTCTAGTTCTCTCATGAAGGAGGAAGCGGGAGCTGAGTAAACAATCCAATGTATATTTTTATTCAATAAACTGTTTAGTGTAACACCAAATGGTTTTCTTTTCAGCACAGCTTATATGCACACACATAAACATAGCTATTAGTGCTCATGTCCCACAGGTGTCAATCCTTAATGCTCTTCCTCTCCTGGCCTCAATCTCTACAGATGTCGCTCGGCCACACCCAGTCACCAAAGCCAAGTTCACAGAATAAGCAGAATAAGGTTGTCAGTCCTGTTTTGAGAGTGTAATATGGTAACGTTCACACACAGTTTGGTTATTTACGAGAGTGACAACCACATTCTAAAACCCAACTGACACTTGTCATCCTAAGATTCAGCAGCAGTTTTCAATTTCCACCGACTGATCACAAGCGACACAAAGCTCTGCACCCGGTTAAAAAGCATCCAAAGCCACTGTCAGCTAATTATGATCTGATGGATGAGCTCACACCTCGATTTGACTCATTTTTTTAACAATGTGGCATCAATTGTTTTAAGACTTGCCAGTGTTACAGGCATTGCCATCTTTGATATTTACTTTAGTCACTGTCACTATGTTTACAGCTGTCACAATACAGTGGCGACTTCAGTTGTTTGTTCATATAGAAAGTATTCAAGCCGCTACTTTAAGATGTTGTATGAACAGGACATTTCAAGACTCATACCTCATACCAATCACATAGCAATGCACTAACAACCACTCAGAAAACTTTATCAACCACATAGCAACACACCAATAACTACTCAGAACACCCTGCATTGAAAACATCTAACAACCACTTACAAAACCCTGGCAACTGCATAACAATGCACCAACAACCACTCAGAACACTTTTAATCTATAGCAATGCACACTTTATTAACCACATACCAACACACTAACAACCAAACAGAACACATTAGCAACCACAGAGCAATGATTTGACAACAACTCAGAACACCCAAGCAACTGCATAGCAATGCACTAACTACCACTTAGAACAACCAAACAACCGCATAGCAATGAACTAACAACCACTTAGAACACCCTGCATAGAAACTCACTAACAACCACTCTGAATTGTCTGCATAGTAATGCACTAACAACCACTCACAACACCCTGGCAACTGCATAGCAATGCACTAACAACCACTCAGAACACTTTATCAACTACAGTGGGTACGGAAATTATTCAGACCCCCTTAAATTTTTCACTCTTTTTTATATTGCAGCCATTTGCTAAAATCATTTAAGTTAATTTTTTTCCTCATTATTGTACACACAGCACCCCATATTGACAGAAAAACACAGAATTGTTGACATTTTTGCACATTTATTAAAAAAGAAAAACTGAAATATCACATGGTCCTAAGTATTCAGACCCTTTGTTCAGTATTTAGTAGAAGCACCCTTTTGATCTAATACAGCCATGAGTCTTTTTGGGAAAGATGCAACAAGTTTTTCACATCTGGATTTGGGTATCCTCTGCCATTCCTTCTTGCAGATCCTCTCCAGTTCTGTCAGGTTGGATGGTAAACTTTGGTGGACAGCCATTTTCAGGTCTCTCCAGAGATGCTCAATTGGGTTTAAGTCAGGGCTCTGGCTGGGCCATTCAAGAACAGTCACGGAGTTGTTGTGAAGCCACTCCTTCGTTATTTTAGCATTGTGCTTAGGGTCATTGTCTTGTTGGAAGGTGAACCTTCGGCCCAGTCTGAGGTCCAGAGCACTCTGGAGAAGGTTTTCGTCCAGGATATCCCTGTACTTGGCCGCATTCATGTTTCCCTCGATTGCAACCAGTCGTCCTGTCCCTGCAGCTGAAAAACACCCCCACAGCATGATACTGCCACCACCATGCTTCACTGTTGAGACTGTTTTGGACAGGTGATGAGCAGTGCCTGGTTTTCTCCACACATACCGCTTAGAATTAAGGCCAAAAAGTTCTATCTTGGTCTCATCAGACCAGAGAATCTTATTTATCACCATCTTGGAGTCAGGTGTTTTTTATCAAACTCCATGCGGGCTTTCATGTGTCTTGCACTGAGGAGAGGCTTCCGTCGGGCCACTCTGCCATAAAGCCCTGACTGGTGGATGGCTGCAGTGATGGTTGACTTACTACAACTTTCTCCCATCTCCCGACTGCATCTCTGGAGCTCAGCCACAGTGATCTTTGGGTTCTTCTTTACCTCTCTCACCAAGGCTCTTCTCCCCCGATAACTCAGTTTGGCCGGACGGCCAGCTCTAGGAAGGGTTCTGGTCATCCCAAACGTCTTCCATTTAAGGATTATGGAGGCCACTGTGCTCTTATGAACCTTAAGGGCAGCAGAAATTTTTTGTAACCTTGGCCAGATCTGTGCCTTGCCACAATTCTGTCTCTGAGCTCTTCAGGCAGTTCCTTTGACCTCATGATTCTCATTTGCTCTGACATGCACTGTGAGCTGTAAGGTCTTATATAGACAGGTGTGTGGCTTTCCTAATCAAGTCCAGTCAGTATAATCAAACACAGCTGGACTCAATTGAAGGTGTAGAACCATCTCAAGGATGATCAGAAGAAATGGACAGCAGAGTTAAATATATGAGTGTCACAGCAAAGGGTCTGAATACTTAGGACCATGTGATATTTCAGTTTTTCTTTTTTAATAAATGTGCAAAAATGCCAACAATTCTGTGTTTTTCTGTCAATATGGGGTGCTGTGTGTACAATAATGAGGAAAAAAAATGAACTTAAATGATTTTAGCAAATGGCTGCAATATAACAAAGAGTGAAAAATTTAAGGGGGTCTGAATATTTTCCGTACCCACTGTATATAGCAACACACTAAGAACTAAACAGAACACTTTAGCAACCACATAGCAATGGATTTCCAACAACTTACCTTAGCAACCGCAGAGCAACACCAAATACCACTAAGGACACCCTAGCAACTGCATAGCAATGTGCTAACAACCACTTGGAACACCATAGCAACTGCATAGCATTGCACATACAACCACTTAAAATACCCTAGCAACCGCATGGCAACATGCTAACAACCACTCAGAACTCCTTAGCAACCACATAGCAACACCCTGGCAGCCACTCACATCTTGAAAACAGTGCAAAACTGTTGAATGTTAAAGGGAATGATTAACCAAAAATGAAAATTCTGCTATAATTTATTTGCACTTATGTTGTTTCCTCCTTTGAATCCAAAAAGATGATTTTAGGCAGCTTCAGTCAACATTCACTTTCTTTGTATTGGGAAAAAAATGTAATGAAAGTAAATGGTGACTGAAAGTAACATTCTACCTAAGGGTTAGTAAATTCTACCTGTGAGTGAGTAAATTATGAATAAGGATAAATTATTCCTTTAATTAATTACTGTATGCTCCATAATACTCCTTACAATACAAAGACAGCTGACGTTTTGTCATTCCAAACAACACGTTACTAATCACATTTAGTTTTTCTTTTGTTATTAGGTTCTGTAAGTGGTAGTTATCACACACCTGTTTCCTTAACCTGGGGGAGATTCACAACATATACAGGTTTCCAATCTCAGAGGCCCAGATGTTTCCAACACCCTTCCATTCCTCTACAGTAATGATATTTCCTCTCGCAGGCAAATCCACCGTGCGTAAATCAACAATTTCAGCTCCACCTGTTAAGGCCTCGGGATCAGGGTCTTTCGGCCTTATGTCTAAATGGCGGAACAGAGGAATAAAGTAAAAGCTCTGACTAACAGCAACGACCCCCCACCTCCAACGTGAACCAAACGCTATTTGCATCAGTAATAAAAGAGTGTGTGGAGAGGCACTTGGCTATAATTGCCAAGGTGGAAGCAGGGATCTTGTCAACAAAAACAGATTTCATTGGAGTTAATGTGTGCTGTTAAGATGTCCGCCGTTCTATTAGCCAACTCGAAGTAGATAGAGAAACGCTGGCAGGAGGAAAAATTATGACAGTGAGAACAAATACAAAGAGCTTGTGCCTGATGATGAACCCCATTCCCATTTTCTTCATCAAATGTGTAATTTAAATTCAAAGCTTTTCCTGGACTGCTCAAAAAGTGTCACATGAATAATGAGTACATCTGAATATATGAGTAATTAATTTAATAGAAGCCATTATAGATATGCAGTGTCTTCATTTGGCCCTGGTTCTCTTTGCTTTTACTTGCAATCAATGGATACTTTTTTTTATCATAGTGTAGTATAGTACCAACTTGTTTAATGGCACCAAAGTAATGGCAATTTGGGCATCCCTAGTCTGTACAAAGCTAATCTGTTGAACATTCAACTTACACCAGAAGGTCATTGGACTCTACGGTCATATTAGTAGATGTGGTTTGTGTCCATTAAGCAACATTGCCTTATTTCATTATGCCCTTAAGTTAACGGTTTAAGTTGTTGTGAGTGTTTTGCACTCTTAAGTTGGATCAGGATCTCTGGGAATAGAGAGGAGACCATGAGTCATCAACAACTGCTGTTACTGTAGATACACCCTGATCACTCAAGCGTGAATGCTTTTTATCCGTTTAATTGTTCTACTTCTTTCCTCGTTGTCTGAGGGTTTAATTGAAAAGGTGGCAACAAATTGGCTTTCAATATACTAACCAGCTCCAATTATAAGCACGTGTCTGGTAGGGATGGGCAATAACACTAATTTTATTTTCGATCTGATACCAAGGCCAAACTATCAAGGCAAGTCAAGTAATCTTTATTGGAATAGTGCTTTCCACAATGCACCTAGATTCAAAGCAGCCTTATGGAAAATTATGCTAAAATGTCTGTAATTGCTTAAATGTCTTAAAGTCCTCATAGAGCAGTTTCGTTAAAAAACTTCATTTGAAAAGCATGCCTTAAAATGATCTGTCTTTAGGCCCCCAGAGAGCAGACCAAAGGTGACTGTGGCAAGGAACACAAAACTCCATAAGATGTTAATGGAGATAAAACATTGGGAGAAACCAGGCTCAGCTGGGGGAGCCAGATCCCTTCTGGATATACAGCATGAATATAATGTAAATATTAGTAATCAAGTCATGAATTAATTGACTAAACTGTGTAGGTTGTTGGAGGGCAAACGTATGATTAATCATGAAGTGTCTTTGAAGTCCATTCTGAATAAGAAGTGCATGTAGATGCAGTGTCCTTAGTCATTTAGCTGATCAGGGTTGTAGTTGGCAGTAATTTATTGTCTATCAATGCTAATATCGCCAATACCAGTTCTTACATCTCCATTATTATTCTTGTTATTTTCGAGAATAAAAAGGATAATTATACTGTAGCTGTATCAGCCATTTAATTCAAAAACATTTTGAAGAGCTCACAAAATGCTACATTTTTCTCAATGTATTGCGAACGCTGCAATGAAGCCGACTGAGTAATCGAATATTCTCAATAGAACCATCCTCCATCATTTAAGCAAATTGGTTCTTTCAGACAATTAATATAAATCATCCGATTAAAAATTTAAAAATTCCATTATTTACACCTAGAGCTTTGGGAACTCTAATTTATTTTAGTGAATTGATTTGTTCGGACAGGTCATGTTAATTAACTAGTTCACATAAAAGATTCACAACTTCACTAGTCCCCTGCACAGCCTTAAAGGGACTTTGCCATAAGTTACTGTCTAATTTTTTAAAGTGAAATATTTAGTTCATTGCTGTTGTTTATAACTATATTTTGACTAAATCTCAAATTATACGGTTTTGATGCAAATGCTTAACATTTGCGTACAGTCAAACACAAGCCTTTCAAAGTATACTTCATTTGACTGTGCGCACATACACAGGCACTTGCCGCATGTGTGCTACGACCGATATGAGATACTGGACTATTTATCTTCATGAGTTTAGACTCATAAAGTTGTCTTTATATTAATTCAGACTCAAGCTATACAAATGCAGGTATCTCCTCACACACGTGCTCTTGATGTGCACATCCACTGTTGTTGTTTCCACATTCATCTTCTGTTGTTTACCAGCAAATACATCTTCTTCTAGCATTTATTTGTGACAGCAATGGCTCATTTTGTGAGTGTTGCCACCTTGTGGACCCACTAATTAGTCCAAATAATTCCAGGTGCATGCACATTCTGCGCGTTTAAAGGTATGCGGTTAGAAAAATCAGGTCAAACGCGTTCAGTGCTCGAGCACTCCGCTGATGACGAATTGTGCATCGCGCATCTGACCGAAGTATACTTTGGGCTGAAGTTGTAAAAAATAGGGTGTTTTCTAGTTTATATTTAGGATATTAGATATTAGAATGTTACCATAATTAAATACATAATTATTACACATGGAGTGGTGGTGGTGTAGTGGGTAAAGCACAGGGCTGTTAATCAGAAGGTCACTGGTTCAAAGCCAATGGCCACCACCATTGTGTCCTTGAGCAAGGCACTTAACTCCAGGTTGCTCTGGGGGGATTGTCCCTGTAATAATTGCACTGTAAGTCGCTTTGGATAAAAGCGTCTGCCAAATGCATAAAAAAAATAAAATAAAATAAAAAAAAATACATAAGGTGATTGTTGTACAAACATATATCTGATTATACATAAAACAAATTTTTTCTTTAAATATCTTAAATTAGTTCATGTGGTTATTTTTCATAGTAGATTCTAGCTTATAGTGTACCTAATTACTTTTTTCAAAAGATTATCTTGACTGTACAACACTGCTTGTTGATGGCAGGGGGAGGGACATTCTCATTCTACAGAGCATTTGATTGGACAAACATCTGTGTAGTGGAGGATGACTCATCAATATTTTTGGTCTGTTTTTTCCAGAAGAGAAAGATATTAAATTGAATTTCAAGAATGCTTTGGAGTACACTAGCATATAGATTACCTCAAAGACAACAAACATGGACTAGAAACCATAAAACATTTTATTGTTAATAAAGATCAATCTGCCTGTCTCTGATGTATACAGTACGTGCAATATGTGAAACCCTCAATTTCAAATCAGTTTGAGCAGTTTGTAGTGTTGCGGCAGCAACTGCTATGCTTCATTCCCCATATTGGCATTCAAATCCATGATTTATAGTGCTCCATGTAAATAAGTAATCCTCATGTGGGATCCATGAATATGTTAGGTACGTAGAGGCAGTGGGGCCTATGCCTGATTACCTTCTACAGGAATCTCCAGGCCAGGGTACTAAATTAGCCTTGGAGTGACTCCATGAGGTAGCATTGATGGTTGTCAACATAAAATCTGAAAATGCACTCACCTCTCATCTTGTAGAGAAGGGGGCAGATTGAAGCCCACCAATAAAGGACTGGCCACAGGGAGGACCTGGACTTTTCCCAGTGGGCCGGTCACGAAACGGGGCCGAACGGGCGGTGATAAGCTGAAGCGGGCTGCCGTATTATGCAGAATGGGCCACGAGCGGCTGAAGAGGGCCACAAAACGGCACCGCGATATGCAGAAAAGGACAGCGACACCACCCACTCAACAACTTTTGTGCCAGCGACAACCTGGATTTTTTCTATGTAAAATCCAGGGCTATTTCTCTTCCCAGTCTGCCCCTGGATAGTGTTAATGGAATGGTTCACCTAAAACTTCCAACCATAAAATTAAGTCTTCATTTACTCTTCATGTCATTCCAAAGCTGTATGATTGTGTTTCTTCTGACAAAGGAGAAAACAAAAGGATATCCCCACTGCTCTTTTCCATACAGTGAAAGTGAATGGTGAGCAAGGACTGTAAAGTTTCAAAAATAAGAACAACAGAAAAAAAGCACCATAGAAGTACCATAACATTAGTCCACATTGTGTAACATAGTAACATTGTGAACTATATTCCAATTCTTTTGAACTCCAATTATATTTTAGTTTGAGGAATAGACTGAAATTTAAGTCTTTATTCACTGAAAATATACCCCTCTGTAGGGGTATATTGAGGGGGGTGCAGAGGGTCCACAGAAAGACTGTTCCATATTTAGAGCGCATCTAAACGTGTCCAGCGGGGGATGCGGATAGAAACACAGAGACAGAGTGAAACCGTGAAAGCCATCCGGGCAGCTGAAGTTGATGGGATAACTTTCCACATAAACACATTGGTTGCTATCATGTTAATGTCCTTATTATGGATCATTAGCAAAAGTATGAATCATTCTAGGTGTGAGAAAGCTCAGTTAAGCGTATACTGTATGTTGTTCATTGCATTCTCTGCTATTTCTGTGTGCCCTTCAGATTTGTAGGCAGGTCTGATTCAAGGCACTGATAGTGTGTCATGTACGATTACTGGATGGAATCTATCTGTCCATCAATACCAACAGCATTGTGTCCTCATATTTCTGTCTGGGACACTGGTCAAGGTAAACAAGATCTCTGCTTGTCTAAGCTATAATTTTAAATCTGTTTCATTTGTTCCTAACTACTGTAGATCCAAGATCAATTCCTTCAGGATTTAAGGTTTGTTAAAGAAATAGTTCAACATGAAATAGTTCAAAATTAAAATTCAGTCATTATTTTTCTTATCTGCTAATGTTGTTTCAAACCCATATTACTTTCTTTCGGGTAAAACAAATGGTGCAAAGTGGAGCTTTCAAGCATGAAAAAGAATGCAAAAGCCCCATAAAAGTATTGTAAAATTGGTTAATATGACTTGCGAGCTATACTAAATAATTTCCTCCCTTTTTAAAAGTTGCTGAAACTTTTTATTGTGCTGTCCTAACTCTGCACATGTACAGTAAATGGTTTGCTTCACCCTACACTGCTAAAATAATTTTCTTCCGCTGTATTTTTGATCTGAAATGGGTAGCAACTAACAAACATGCAAAAAACAAACAAACAAATTTCTAGAGAAAATAGTTTTCCTAAGAATCGATGGCTACATATGTGGACAGCAGGACTAAATTGTGATATTTCTAAATAAAACCAAGCTATAGAAAGTCTTACTTATGATTATGTTTCCAGGAGTGTTGGTTATTGATGTTTTTTAGACATTACCTACATTACATCAGAAATTAGCATAAATAATTCTGATTCAAAATAATGGCCAGCATCATCCAATCACTGCCAACCAGGTTAAAATAAAACGATAAATTCTAAATTATTAATCTATGTACTGTACTGATCATTTTTGTCTCATGTCTACCAAACATCTTCTCCTGCCTGAATCTGAACTTTTGGTTGGATTTTAGGAATGAATGCACTTAGCTGCACAGAGAGCTATTGCTCCCATGCTCTCTATTTAGTGAATGACTTAACCTCCAGTGTGCTGTCTGTCTGCACTGGTCTCAGAACAGTTTGAAATGCACCTTATTTTCATCCTAACTCCATATAAAGCCTCTGAAAGGAACATTTTCCAGCTTTTGAATGAACCCTTGATTCTCAATGTGATAATGCACAGTAAATATAGGATTTCTAAGGAAAAAACACATAGTACACATTAGTGTTCATTGTATTTAGCAGTGTGGCATTTCGCAATTAATCGCTAATTTAAAAAATGGCATATCGGATGAAACTAGAGATTCTAATCTTTTGACTCAAACAGGTTTCAGTGTGAAGATTTAATTTGGTTTCTAACCAGATGTAGTTTTGTTGACATTTCTCCGAAAGACAAACTCCACTGTGGTCGGTGCCATGTTGTTTGGTCACTTGACTCTGTGTGTCGAATGTTTGATATCAGTAACTTTAAATATATTTAAATTATGCATCTTGGCAAAGCCAAAATACAACATCCACACATGTGTACACAGAGTTGCACAAGGTTAAGGATGTTTAGATAATTTTACTGGGAAAATATGAGCAAAATAATGAGGTTTATGATTAAAAAGCTACTTACCACTGGGATAAGAAGAATATTAATTTCCCTTTCAACTAAGTTATTTTTTATCCCTTTGGCAAATAGTTTTACTCGTTTTAAGCATAACTCTCTATACATTTTGTGAGATTTCTGTTAAAACAAGATATATCTTGTCATTTTGCTTCTCAAATAAATGTATCTTGTTTAAAGGATGTTTAGTTATGTATACTGTTAAACAAGACAAACATATAGAGTAAGAAAATGATTTTTTACAGTGTATCAGAACAAACCTGATAGGCCAACCTGTTAAGAACCACCATTTACGTAAAGACACAGATTTAGGAGTCCTTGTATTATTTTTTTCTGCTGTTCTGTATGACCTGACCACAACTTTTCTTTATCTGTAACTTTACATACAATATCCTCAGATCAGTTACTTTTGTAACACTCTGCATAGTTCAAAAATATATTTGATATCTCAATATCAAGCCTCAATATCAAGCCTCTCGTTGTGGTTTGTCCGAAAGCAAGTTCGGTGACACAAGTACTCTGTCAACCACTTTGAAACTCTCCAAAATAAGACACCAGAATGATCTCATTCTTCTTCCCTTCTTGCCAAATGGGAGATGATTCCGCTGTAGAGAAGATAACCAATATAGCAATGTCTGCAGTCATTAAATTATTTAAATGCTCTGACATCCCTGTTTCTATTTCAAGATTCTTCACCTCTCTGGATTCTGTCTGCTCTCTCAGTCAGTTTGAATCGCCATTCAATTAAGTCCATGTGAATAGTGTTGGGAAAAGGGAACCAATACATTATATTTAAAAATACTGGAGCCAAATACGTTTTTCATGACAGTTGGTTGAGTTATTGGTTCTCAAACATTTTATTTGCAGTCTGAATCAAATGCATTGAGCACAGCATAGAGGCTGGGCAATGCACAATGGTGTAGATTTGGCTTGAACATTGGGGGGGTTGCAGCGTGACGCGAATTACATGTTTCCATTGATCATGGTACAAATATGGGGGGTACTTGATTGTTTTGATTATTGGGGGGGTTACCTCCCCCCCATCTCCCCTGTCAGGAGGTCTAAAGTTCTGCTGCTGAATTCGGTCTTTACTTACTGAAATTTGAACCACTGCCCCCTGTGGCCAAAGATGGAAGTGCTATTGAGGTGAAATGTCCACAGGGTGGTACCAAAAGCGAGTTGCATTTATTTGTAAATGATGTAATAGAGTCAAAAGGAATGCATGTTTTATTAACTCTACCCCCTGACCCAAATGACAACCCTAAACCTAAACACCAGTGGAGTAATATTTTTGAGGGAAATTGCAACCTCCAAATCATGCTTTCTATTGTTTATGTGAACTCAATTACTTCCTGGTTTCCAAGGGACCAGAACTCATGTTTCTGAGGTTGTTCGCACAACATGCTATCTGTAGCTCCACAGGAAAAACATGTTTGAATTGATGCAAAAATGTGTGATGGGGTATGATGCTTGTCAGCAATTCAACACAATGGGGTAGATTTCAGGGCACATGAACATTCAAAAGCAGTATGTCGATTTCCTGTGTGATCATGTTGGGTTGCACGCAAAAACTAAATATAGGCTTACTGTTTTTGTGTAATATATATATAAGTATACAAATAGGACCAGTTATTCCACAAGATGGCATACTGGAGGAACCTGTATTGTTTGGAATCAGATCCAAAATAATTATTTTCCTTACCCGAACTCTGGATGTCCATTAAAATGTGCAACTGAAGCACTACTTTAGAAAATCAAAAGGAAATGGCTTTGGCACATTGTTAATTGAGAATTCATGGAGGCTGGAAAAATAAGATGAGGTTGAGCAAAAGTAAAAGATTAACCAATTATTTTAAATGACCTTAACAACTTGATTTGTAGTATTTTTCTCTGAGCAGACGATAGATGCAGCAATAGTTACATTACATAAAATGGAGATCACAGCACACAATTTAGCAGTGGTTCATTATTGATTCTCTGTCCCATCAGTCAGGTAAAGCCAATGGCCGTTTGCCAATTACAAGATTAAAGATCTTCAGCTGCAGGCACCTTTTAGCAGTCCAAATCCACAAGGGAGTTATGAAGACAAAGTGTCAGGGTGACAATTCTGCTAGTGAGGTGTAACTTCTGCTAGGACAGAGGGTTTCTGATAAATCCTTTTAGACTAAGGTTGTTGGTTTGCAGGGGCCTGGCCACAAGGGTGACACGGGGTGGCAGCTGCCACCCCAAATTCAACCATTGAAATATCTGTAGTTGTATACTGATGGACTGCTTCATCTCACTGTCTTTAGAGTTCATTAAAGTCTCCTTTATTGTTGTTGCTTGAACGAGACACTGGCAGAGATTGACATAACTCCACACATACATAGCCATGGAAAACCTTCAGTCCTAGCATCTGCGGACTACAGAGTTACACAATGGCAAGGCACAAGCAAGAAAATTTATTTATGGCAAATTCTGATACTACAAACTCCCCAAAACCCGTTTTGTAAAATTTTGCAGAATGGCTTATTTATTCAGTACAAACTGCATGCTGGGTACAGACAGCGCTTCAGTATTTAGAACACTCTCGTGGAGCTATTTTCTATGTAAACAAGCGGCATGCAAGAGCAGCTCCTATCTACTTGAATTGGGAAAGAAATCCCTTAGACGGTTGGTCAAGATTATGATCAAACATGCTGTAATAGTCCGTCATGTGTCTAGCTTACTAACGTTAATGGTATAATGAATTACCTGTGTGGTTATTTTACAGGAAATTATCATTTACACTGTAAATTACATTTCAATACACTTCAATATTTATGCTAACTTTCTGCTTCTTTAGGCAATAAAATGCTGTGCAGTTAGGATAGATTTATTAATAAGAATCATATTTTTTAATATGGTACCTTTAATTGTCATTAATGTGCATTTTTATGTTGCTATTACCTATGTTGTCTGACAGAATAAGACCAAAATAAAGGGAGGAAGGGAGACATAGACAGCTATTTTTATATATAAAAAAAATCAGGATGAAGAGGAAGCAGGAGAGCAGGAGCGGAGGCAACTTTACTAAAGGTTGAATTCAACAAAGAGATGAATGCAGTGGAGGGACAGAAAGAGGATGGAGAGGAGATATTGCAAGGAGAATATGACACAGAAGAAGATGAAGAGCAAAGTAGAGAGGCAGAAGGCAGCATCATGGATACAATTTTGTATGTCCAGTAGGACCTCATGGAATGGTCATTGTTAACAACAGTGTTGTCATTATTCTTGATTTAAGTTGATCAGTGAATACATTTAAAGAGATACTTCACAAAAAAATTCTTTCATCATTTACTTATTCTCATGTCGTTCTAAACTTATATGACCTCTGGCATAAAAATTATTTTAATATTATCTATTTGCATAGTATGTGTAATATTAGTCATGTGCTCATTGAATAATATTCATTTATTCAAAATAATACCTAAATTGACCGATGCAGGTAGTAGTCAGTGAAGTGTCCTCATATAAGCTGTAGTTTGCAGTCCTGTGTTGGTAGTCTATTGACTGAAATGCGGCAGGCTGTAGTCTCTGGCTGGTTTAATATGGCTGGAATATTTGAAGCTTTCCCACTGATTCAATTCAGTTTGACTCAAACAGAAGGCTGCTTTCAAACTAGCACTTTTGGTGCGCACCCGGGGTCGAGTGATGTCAAAGTTTGGTTCGTTTGGATAATGTGAAAGCTGTTTTCCGAACTTGGGTTCACACCCACGAACCGCACCCACGACTGCTTGAAAAGTGGGTCTGGGGTACGGTTCATGCAAACTCCAGTACGGTTCGCTGCTAATATGAACACAATCTTACCAAATCGCAAAAGTTAACCACTCGCGTTGACGTGTAATTTGCGTCTTTGCAGGCTTCGCAATTATTATGTTATAATGCATTTCTCCTGCCTGCATGTGTCCAAATACACTGGCTTCAGAGAGCAGTTCACATTCTTTACATCTCTTGCAATGCATCTGCGGGCTCGCGGTAGACAAATGCTAACATTCTTCACATCATTGCACATTCAATGCATCTGCAGGAGACAAGTGTTGTTCTGTGCATGGCAAGTTTTCTTGGTAAATCCAAAGAAACAAACTTTAATACTTCACTTAACACAGTGAAGTATTCTCGAGTTGTTGCCTAGGCACAGTGGTAAACATCTTCGGACCCAAAAAATATGATGTAAACAGAGACCAGCGGAGGCAGGAAGAGGGGGAGGAAACAAACTGGGGTTCGGTCTGAGCAATCAAACCAAGTGTGAAAGCACCCTAAATCACATTTGAAAGCTATAATCCTTGAATATGATTTCTTATAGGCTTAATTAATCTTATGCTTTAGTATGGTGATAGTATGAGGATCATACTGTAATATCATCATGTTATTGCTTTTAGACCAATTCACAAATCAGATATTCTATATTTGAAAATGTTTAATTTGACTACTTATTTAGCGCCTTTGAACTGAACTGAGAGCAGTTTACACTCACTGCCTCAAATTTACTGCTACAGCAGAGTCCAATCAGGAGCAGGTTCCTGCTCAAGAGCTCTTCAACACACAGGAGGAGCTGAATTTGAACAGCTCTGTCTCCTGAGCTCCTGCTTCCCTAACGCATTAATGCTGTTAATAATGACAATACAACTGCACTAAAGCAATATATATATATATATATACACATACTGTATATGTATATACTTAAGTGGTGTATTGCCACCCCTTATTCTGCTCTTGCCACCACATGTATAAAATCCCAGACAGGCCCCTGTTGGTTTGATAGCTTGGTCCAAAACCAGAGACCAGAGTTTGGAAAAATTCTGAGCCAAATGAACCAAACTCTGCCATCAAAAGAACTTGGTTGCACACCAAAGCTCTAATGTGAAAGCACCGTAAAACATCAATTAACAAATTGGCATCTGCCTTGTGCAATTGTTTTTTTTTTCTGTGGACTATCCATTTACTGAAACTATGTAATGTATGTGGAAACATCTTCCAGCTGTGCTGAAGATCTGAGAGAGAAGTTGATGAGTCTTCCTGGACAATTGTGTTTGCAAATTGAAGTTCATAAAGCAAGCATAGACAGTTGTCTGCCTATAAACCTTGCACATTTGTGTAGTTTTACCAAGTCAAAGCTTGCTTACTTTGCACAATTACATTCTGGGATGCAAAGAGCCTTGACTCTCTTAGGCTAGAAATAGGCTAGTTTGTTTAGCTAATACTTTACACATTTTTACTACTGTTCTGCTGCACACCTATTCCAGAAAATAAACGTTCACCCTAAAATGAAAATCCTGTCATCATATACGTATCCTCATATCGTTCCAAACCTGTATGACTTTCTTTCTGCTATGGAATATTGAAGAATGTTCATCCTACTCTTTTCCATACAGAGACAAATACAGTCACAAGAAGCTATTAAGTGGCAAAAAGGACAAAAAAAGCACCACAAAATTAGTCCATATGACTTTTAATACAGCACAAAAGTCATATGGAGGGTTAGACCATTCAGTAGGACCAGGCCGCAATTTAAGTTAGTCCTAACTGAAAATCTTTCCCTTCACCATAGCTGAAGGTCATGTTTGGCCCAGATGGAATCTGTGTGTGCTGAACACCACAGAAAACTCAGAATTGCATTCTCTCTCATTCATTTTTTTTATTAACTCTTTTTATTGACTCAAACAAATGAAAGAGAAAACAAAACATATATATACAGAATCAACTTTTAACCCCCATTATTCCTTTTCCCCCTCTCAATCACCAACCCCACCCTGAGCCCCAACAAACATCCCTGTGGTCAAAGCTAAAATACACTCGGGTGCAAAATGAGTGTAACAAATGATTTAATCTCTCCATTGTCTTGCAAGAAATACTCCACAAAGATAACTCCAGCCAATAGGAGGAATAAGTACAAAGAGCATGTAGATTCATCCATAAAGCTGTCCTGAAGGTGTATTACTCTACTAAATAAACTTTCTGGATGGGTGCCATGGGGGTATTGCTATGCAAATACTAAAGAGAGTGTGTGTGTGTGTGTGTGTGTGTGTGTGTGTGTGTGTGTGTGTGTGTGTGTGTGTGTGTGTGTTTGTGTGTGGCTATGCAGATACTAGGAGTTTGTGGATAGACGCTAGGGCATTGCTATGCAGTTACTAACATGTTGTAAGTCATTTTTAGCATGTTGTTATGCAGTTACTTAGGTGTTCTGGGTGGTTGCTAGGGTGATTTGGGTGGTTGCTTACTTGCCAATGTCAAAAGAGCCCACCTCTATGATATTCTTGTCCCTCCGTTCATGTAAGTCTATGGTATTTGTTTGCCTGTTTTATCATCCGCAATGCAAAAATCATAAGTTTGATTGCACCGTAAAGTAACAGCACACATCTGCTCAACAATCCACTCAAATTGAGGTATCATTTATCAACACAAACTATGCTGGATTGGCTTCATCACAGAAATGTAATACTTAGCATTATATATTTAGAAATTAGTTGCAAACAATGAAACATATTCATCCAATCAGAATGGAGCAAGTTGTGACTACATGAAGGTTTTTGACTAGGAGCCTCAAATCCGCTCCAAATAAATTTTTGGCTTTTTCTGGCCAAGAACTACCCACTTAACAGAAAAGGGCTGGGTTTCCCAAAGCACTAAGTAGGACATAAGTAGCACTTAAGTAGTACTTAATCTTTAAGGTGCGTTTCCCAAAAGCATTGTTATCTAAGTAGTTCATAAAAACGTTTGTAAATTTCAGCCATCTTGCCCAGTTTATCAAAGACAATGGGGCATTTAATAAATTGTATTGCCATATTTTGATCATTGGAAAGCATTGTAATCTATTTCAGAGGATAAAATAAAAGTGTTGAAAAATCGCTATGAAATCAATAGTCAGTCTCTGCAGTCTGCGCATGCGAGATGATCTTAATTACAAGACACGTAATACAGTATAATGTTATATAATCTATTAGTCTTATTTGATAAGCATAATTGTAATGACAATAGAAAGACGATATGTTCTTATTAAACAGATCATTTAAGAAGTGAGAAATGTAACCATGCAGTTTAAACTTTAATCATTATGCTTAATAAATCATAAAAATTTGGTTAACAATGGAGATTAAAGTGAGAGTGTGCAATGAGAGATTCCATCTCTCTCTTTTCCTCCTCCTCCTCCTCTTCCTCCTTTCTCTTTTTCCAAGGCAGTAACAAATTGCATGATGCATAATGGCAGTAATGCTACAAGTAGCCTACACACTGCCTCGCACTCTAACCAGATGATTTATTCATATTTAGACAGGTCTATGAGTAGTTCAATACTGATGCCTATCATTTTAATCCTGTTCTGTGTGCATTTGTTCAGTTTCAAGCCATAGGAACAAAACATTAGGCTAAGTGAGTGCCACTTATGTTTCACATTGCGTACATTCATGTTACATGAGTTTATTGTGTCACTTTCATTTATCTCTATGATGAGAATCAATACATTTGAAACTTTGTCTTACTAAAGCCATCATTATTTCTTTAATACAATTCTGTTATAGTTAACGGAGGTGCCAAATGTCGGCACCTCTACAAGGTTACAAACAACTTCCACGTTTGATAGTATTTTCACATTATTTTCAAGTTGAGAAGATCTTCTGGACATACTGGCCAATGTGATCAGCACTCATTTTGACTGGACAACTCCTGTAACAAAGCAATTAAGTTCAACTTTATAATGAGCCATCTATGTGCTGGTTTGGGAAACAGGCGTTACTCCATCGTAAAATAACGAGCAAAGTTAGTTAAGAGGATCGTAAAAGCTTAAGTTGCAAGGTTATCGGGAAATCCAGCCAGCGTCTGTCTAACTGACATAAAAAGTGACCAATCACAGATTAAAGCAATCTCAGAGCTCCTTCCCACCTCCCACCGGCATAATGCAAAACAATCAGATTAGAACTGATGATTTCAGCCATCTCTTGTCATATTTGTCCACTATACGCATCAGACGGCCAGTAAACGGACTGTGGGCTGTCTGTTGGCATGCTGTCTGAGGCTAAGACTATCTGCTGCCAGGTCATGGTGAAAGCAATCTAGCATGGCAAGACTCAATAGCCCTGAAGCCTGACAAAAGAGCAGATGTGTGAAAAGCTGTCATGTTGTGAGAAAGTCTGCAAGAGCCTGTTTATCTCAGAGTGGAGGAGTCAAGGAGAGCCAAAACATGTCGTATGCAATGACATGCTGGGTCTGCTGTTGATTTGAACAACTGATGATGTTTACATATGCAGTAATAGCAGTTCTTTTTAGCTGACACATAACCTCCTGATTCTGTTCATTTATTATGTATTATTTGCTAAGAACTGAGCTTAATATTTGTAACCTAATAAGGTGCTTTTGAGATAACAAGTGGTCAAGGTAAGGCTGGTAACATGATGAATCAACTTGTTGATTTCAAATGTTCCAGTACCCTGATATCAACCCCATTCTGCCGATTTAACAAGCTGATTCAAATTCAAATGTGTTTACTGGTTCATGTGGCACAACTGATAGTGTGATTTGTGAGTAACCTAACAGAAACGTGTTCTGTTCTTGAAAAAAAAATTGCGTTCACATAAACAGTGATTGTGAGGTTGTATTTTTGCTTTACAATTACATTTTTACAGCACTGATGGTGAGGTTTAGGGTTAAGGTTTGGATTAGGGGTTAGAGTTAATAAAATATGCATTCCTGTTTACTGTATTACATCATTTACTAATAAAAATAAAACTTGCTTTTGGTGCCACTATGTGGGCCTTTCACCCTGATACTGGAACGTACACATGCACAACATGCTCAAATACACTTCCAGCTTCGGCCACTGGGGGGAGTATTTCAAATTTCGGTACACACACACCGATTTCTGCAGCAGAACATGTTACATGCCTACAACGTTAGCATAGCAATGCATAACAAGTTTCCCCCCCATAGACATTGTATGTGCAGTACACTAGCGAGGAGACCGTTTTTTTAATATTTCTTTTGGTCTATGGAGGAGATGCTTCAGTGTGCTGAATAAACTGATTTTGTGAGGAAACAGTTCATCACTTAATTAATTGTCTGTCAATCTTCAAATGTTTTTACACTAAATCCTTTTGGAATGAACTATGTGTGAAGTTTCCTATGATAAAATTGAAGGAGAAGACCATGGCCCAGATCCGGCCCTTGATTGGCTCCATCCAGAACCATAAGTCATTTCTTATAAAATGTAACCTCCTTCATAATGTTGAGTCACATTGTATTGCAATTGTTGCAGTATATTTGACATCTGTATATTTCTCTATATATTTAGTACAAGCAGCAATTTTAGTGACTATTTTGACTACTTCAGATTTAAAAAAATAAATAAATCTGTGATAAACTCTGCTAACAGAGGTGCTTTCCAGTTAACCTCAAGATTACATAGCAACATATAAATTTCATAACAAAATTCCATCAAATTGGAAAGAGTAATCTATAATTAAATAATAATAAAAAATACATATTATAAACTTTATTAATTACAGTTAGTTATGAAATTAAGATGCATAAATCTTAAAAATAGGCTAAAATATATTTTTTTTTGTGTGAAAAGCATCTGGTCTACAATTCAGTAAAATCACAAAATAAAATTCAACCAAATGTGATAATTAACAACAGATAATTGGAAAAGAGTGTTATGGATCTAAAACCCATTGAGCTTTTGTGGGATCAGCTTGAACTTAAGATGTGTGAGAAGTGCCTGACAAGATAAAGATAAATTAAAGTCACATCTATGGCAAGTGCTACAGGAAGCGTGGGGTGAAATCTGGACAAAATAACAGCTAGAATGTTGATGAGAACACTTTGAAGTAGTTTAAGATGTTCTGAATTTTCTATTAAAATTGTAATAGTAATTTTTCATGTTATTAATGTCCTGACTATACATTGTGATCATTTGAATGCCATGTTGGTGAATAAAAGTACCAATTTGTTCCATAAGAGCAAAATCTGTACACTATTCCAAACCTTTGACCACCAGTGTACCTAAAATGCACATTGCCTATATCGTTTCACAGCCATATACAGAAACGTAATATTGTATATGGCTCCTGAAACATTGTGAAAGAGATTTAGAGACTGAGCCCTATTGGAACTTTAATTGAATACCTCTGAAATACAGCAAATGATAAACACACTGACTCTTTTGAGGCATGGATCTGTATGGAAATGTGCTATTATGTTTGAGCCTCCCATAATGCCATTTGGTTGGAATTGTGTCTAAGAAATGCTTTTAGTCTACAAAAACAAAGTCATAAAGCATTGCAGGCATGAGGAAATATGGCTAAGCTGTAGCAGCTCATGTGCTTTAACAGGCTAAAACATAACTGCATTTTTGTAAATGGAGCCAGTTATCTATCCCAAAGCCAGTTTTGCTTTAAATTCTCCTCCTTTATGTCTTAAATTAATATACATGGTTCAAATGTAGGCACACATTTTCTATGAAATATTTTAGAAATATTTAAGTTTTTTTGCTCAGCCAAAGTTGCTGAAGTCAAGCACATTTCTTATTTAGGAGATAAAATTAATATCCCACTTGCATATTTGGAGACCTTCGCTGGTACTTGCTTCAGCTCTTTTGTTGTACATGCCATCACTAATGAGTCCCAGAAGAATCTTGCCAGTTTTTGGCAGGTATGGCAAGAAAAATTGCTAGTGTCATATTCACTGATGCACTTTGAATGACACCACACCGCCATCAAGATTAGTCCCTGACTGGTGATTTAATCAATTGTGATTTAAGGGAATAGAAAAAAATGAAATGACAATTCTGTCACTATTTTCTCACTATTTAACCATAATTCATTCTAGCACTTAGGTAGGTATCATGAGTTGTGGGGCCTCATTACTCATAATATTCATGAAGAATCCATTTAATGGAAGTTGATTGACTATGAGGCACCCCTTTAACAAAAACATAGTCACAATCACATGAAGGAAAATATGTTTAGAGAGAACTAACAGGTATTTTATTGTTGTTTTGTTTTTTAGATGTGCCAGATGCAATAAGCTCCATTTAAACATAGTTCCCTCCTTCATATACCCTTAATGATAAGAATCTCAGCTTGGTTGTGAGGTGAAGCTGGAACCATGACAAGAGGATTTATTCTTGATGCACAATATTGATCCAGTACCTATCAGTCCTCTCCCAGCCTCCGTCACACCCCTCATAGACTTTCACTTGCTCCGTTTATTAAAGGGAAAGTTCACCTAAACATGAAAATGATGTAGTTATTTACCCAACCGTGTGTTATTTTCTTCCATGAAACACAAAAAGTGAACTTTTGAACAATATTCTGACCAGTCTTTTCTATATAATGACAGTGAAAGAGGACTAGGGCCATCAAGCTCCATAAATGTGGTTCATTTAACTTTATTTTGCATTCATTTCTAAGTCTTCTGAAGCCATACAACAGCTACAGAACACTAAACACTGAAAGTTAATACAGTGCACTTGGAAGGTAAAACAATAATGATAGCCATGTTGTTGGATTGTTTCAAACAGAATTTTCCAAAAAAAAATTACTTAAAAAGCAAGTTCAAAATTACCATTCATTTTAAAGAAACTTAATAGAATGCACCATATGTAATATACAGTATATGTAAATGGGCCGCTAAAGAAGTGTAAACCTCTATTACAGTAATACAGACATTGGTTTTTCCCACCCATATAGATGAGCTAAGCTGTGGTATCCCAATGTTTCATACAAATATTGGAAGCTTGAGCATTCTGAGTGCTTCAATATGAGACAGTGGTCTGCTTCAAGCATCAAGCCGTCCGACCCTTTGAGACGTTTTCCGCTCCAATATGGGACACAAAGCCTTCAATATTGGACGTTTAACTGCCTGCTAAAATACGTTACGTCTCGACTAAAACAGGGTAGTTGTCAACCCTAGCATTAACAAATATTGCATAAACGATCTTTCCCGTTTTTTAAGCCATTGTCTGTGGTGAATGTGTTCATATTTGGAGACTGTCCTCGTTAAAAATATTATCAATGACAAGCCATCCATTGCTAAACTCTCACACGTGGTGAACATACGCAAGTTTGCATCATTACTATGACAACTAATATGAACATGCTACCAGAAGCTACTGCAGTCTGGATAGAAAAAAATCAGATCTGGCCACATATAACTTGCAGTTTGAACAGCCAGTCTAAAACATCGGATTTGAGACTGCAACGCTCTATCAGTAGAGCTACCGCACAATTTGATCGCATCTGAAAAAGCTTGTAAATGTAGTTGGATTTGTTATGCAAAGGTTAAAATGTAATATCTTGCAAGTCATGCGCTAGAGTAACAGTGTTTAGATGTCACAAGATAGCATTGTGTGAAGAACAAGTTGAAAAGTAAGTCCTTATGAACTGATAATCTGCCATTTTACTCGTGATTTGTGTGAAAGGGGATGAAAGTCATTGTTGTTGTAGCGCCTCTAGTGTTCATTTCACCAAGAAACAGGCATGATAATAAGCCATTTAAAATCATTTTGTAAAAATGTTTAGTATAGTAATGGGATTTTATGAGATCATGTTGTTCTTTTGAGTCAGATGTTTTGAATTGGTTGATCCAGTTCACAAAACCAGACAGAATGATTCATTCACGAATAAGACTGATTCGGTTCTCTAGTTCAAATCACAAATGACTGTACGCGGTTCGTATGTACGAGGAACCCAGTCAGTGCCGGTGTAGTTTTTGGTGCCCCCCTAGGGTAAGATGGTGCCCCCGTAGGGAGTAGGTGCACTATGCAGACTATATGCATATAGGGAGTGGCAGTAGCTGCCAGTAATTCTACACTGAAGATGAATAATACTAAGAAATGTATTCAGATGGTCCCTTACCACATCCTTGACAGTTTTTAGCAATACATGCTTTTTGAGTATTTTCAATAAAAATATCACAATGTGTGGACTTTTCAGATGACCCCTTACTCACCATGTAAAAAATGTCCAACTTATATCAATGTTTAATTAATGATCTGGAACAATTTTGCCATGACGCCATCTGACCAGCTTACGGGATAAATCGTGTTCTGTATTGATCCGATACATCATTATATGTATTTATTGTTCCACGGAAGAACAAAAGTCATATGGGTTTGGATCAACATAATGTTTTGTAAATAATTACATAATTCTTGGGTGAACTATAAAACCATTACACAGTCATCTAGTGGAGGAAGAGGTTGAAAGAGAGCTCAGTGCTGCTCTAGTTTCCATTGCTGTCACATTGTTTATTGTCCGTCTCCATGGATCTCCAGGTGCTGCAGTAAATGCAGCATCAACATTTTCTTCCAGCGGTCAGTTAGATAAATAGGCTGTGCCAATATGTTTGCTTTTTGTAAGTGCTAGCTGTGAACACAGCTAGAGACATACAGAAATCTTGGCAGAAGAAGCAGCTTCAAAGATTAGTAGGCAGAGTAAGCTTTGTAGAAGCTTTCCAGTAGCATTCCCGTTCATCTGAATGACGGTTGCTCAGCTGGTGCGTGCAGCTTCAGGCTCAATCACATGTTGACCACTGGCAGGCCTGTCAGGAGCCTGTCTGAATATAGTAATTAGTGGAGTTTGTGCTACATAAATTATTTATCTCTTAATTAATATTCGCAGTGATCAGACTTACCATTTTTTCCTTGAGGACAGCAAATGGGTGAAATCCCATAGAATTAACTTGAAGGAGGGACACAAGCCATATTTAGGGAACAGAATATAATAGAGAAATTGCGGTGGGCTATTAATTCAGACAACTACCCAACACTTTATAACGGCGAGTTGCACACGAGCAAGCACTACTCACATTTTTCTTCATAAATCATATTTTTTTATTAAATAGAATATATGCTAATATAGTTATTTATGTGATTCCTTTAGTTGGCGCTATTGGCACAGTAATTATACACTTGAACTTTAAGAATCATCAGGAAACTATGGTGAGTCCACCCAAGGACTGTTACAAAGGCATCAGTTTTGTGTTGTTGCTTGCTTCAAAACATCAAATGTTGACATTTGATCAGCAGCAAATTCTATGCAAATGGCAGGATTGCATTTTGTCATTCAGCAAGTTAAGAGATGATCCTTGAAGATTATACTCTCGTCCAAAGCCTGATAGTGATGGTTTGATTTCTAAAAATCCTTATGGAACTTAAGACCTGAAAAGTTACAAAGCAAATTTGGAAATGTTCAACATGCTAATTAAATAGAAAGCGAGCAGATTTATGATGCAAACTCATGAAATTGCTGCTCTGAATTCACTCTCTTTCTCTCAGCTTTAGAGATGGTAAATGGAGAAAGTTCTTTTTTTTTCTCTGAAGTCAACATGAAACAGATTCACAACCCATTTTTCCTCCGTTTTCTGACCTATTTCCAAATTAAACAGGATATTCAACAATAGCTTCAGTCATCAATACATTTGTTCTGTTTTACTGGAAGAGAAAGACTACATTTAAAATTCTTACATCTATTAAAAGTGAATATTGCCAATCTTTATTTGCATAGGTGTTAGAAAATTAATTTGGTCCATTTGAATTTTTATGTTAACTTTTAACCTTAAAAGCATGAATGTTTTATCAGACATTATTTCATACCTCAGGTTTTTAGGATGTATATCTATCTTAAATGGATCTGCAAAATGCTCAGATGGTGTTAAATTTAGAATAAAGTATTTTCAACTGTATAATATACTCTATTCTATTTCAAATAATAGAATAGAGTATATTCTGTCATATTTTGATGTATAATTGTGAATATATCAAAGAGATGATGCGACAAATGATAGACTGGGATTCATTATTTCCATGCTGAAATTTTATAAGACACAACTGGTTGTAAATCACGGCATCACCTTGAGTAAAATAGCAAATATATAATATGTATGTGTATGCATATTTTGAATAATAATAATTCACCATCGTCAAGGAGAAACTCAACATGAAATGAAAGATAATAAATTATTAATTTGTCTCATAATGAACAAAGAAATAGATATCCTGTGATAGTAAATATTATTTAGATCTGAAATTAATATGATTTATGGAAGGGCAAATATAAATTGCGACACTCTTACATATATCAGGCCTCTAACGACTTTATATATTTTTTAAAGTAAATAGAAAACAATGTGTGTTTATATATATATATATATATATATATATATATATATATATATATATATATATACACACACAGTATATATTACTATTTATTAGGGCTGTCAATCGATTAACATCCATCCATCCATCCATCAGTCAACCGCTTATCCTGTGTACAGGGTCACGGGGGCTGGAGCCTATCCCAGCTAACATTGGGCGAAAGGCGGGGGACACCCTGGACAGGTCGCCAGTCCATCGCAGGGCCACACATAGACAGACATACACTCACACACACCTCCACATCCACATCCACATCCACACCTAGGGCAATTTTTTTGGAGACACCAATTAACCTAGCCTGCATGTTTTTGGATGGTGGGAGGAAGCCGAGTACCGGAGAGAACCCACGCAGACACAGGGAGAACATGCAAACTCCACACAGAAAGGCCAGGGCAACCAGGGTTTGAACCCACGACCTTCTTGCTGTGAGGCGACAGTGCTAACCGCTGCACCACCGTGCCGCCCAATCGATTAACATTTTTAATCAAATTAATTACATGGTGTCTCGATTAATTAATCCCGATTAATCACATATACAAATATTTGCTGAGAAAGCCCCTCATATAACAATAATTCAATATATAATGATGAAATAATTATACATAGTTATCTTTAAATATTAAAAAATTATATTTATATATATATATTTATATATATGTCTATATATATAAAATAAAAAAAATAGTCAGATAATTAAAATGCATTACATTCTTGTGGCAGAAGAGTTAATCATTGATAAAACAATACAAAAAGCAGCATTAGAATACAATGTATTGTTTACTACCATATTATTGATCATAAGTCAATCATTGGCATACAGTTCACAGCAATCCATTTCACAAGTTAATTTATCAACCAGTTCGAGATTTATTGAGAGGGCTTGTTTAAGGACCCGTCTATTTACACCTGCGTCAGACATTTTTATTTTTTTTTAGAAACAAGCCAGGGGTATAAATAGTACACAATACTACAGATATATTTACAATAATGCCAAGACATTATATTCATTACATAGTGCAATGCTTTTCAATGCTTTGGAGTTGTTGGAGGTACAAAGAGTATTTAAATAATATTTTAAGTCTTTACAAAAAAGTGCAAATATGGGCTTTATAGACATAAATTTACACTTATGTATAAAAAACTTGGCAAGAAAAATAAATAGATTAATCAGAAAATATTAACTTAAGTTATCAAAACTGTGAAAACCAAACAAAACATCTTTATAAAGCAAAGAAAAACTAGTTAAAATAGAGGTACGTACAAACAAACAAAATGTTCTCCAAAATACTACAGCATGGACACATTCCCAAAAAAGGTGAGGGGCAGATTCATCTACAGCATTACAGAAGGAGCAAAGTGGATCTATTTCAGGGAGCATGTTTCTTAAATAAAGATTGACTGGGTAAAAACGGTGTAACAGTTTTTCTGTAATGCTGGAGTGGTGGTGTAGTGGTCTAAAGCACATAACTGGTAATCTGGTAATCAGAAGGACACTGGTTCGAGCCCCACAGCCACCACCATCGTGTCCTTGAGCAAGGCACTTAACTCCAGATTGTTCCAGGGGGATTGTCCCTGTAATAAGGGCTCTGTAAGTCGCTTTGGATAAAAGCGTCTGCCAAATGCATAAATGTAAATGTAAATGTAACAGTTTAAAGGACGCCTCCTTAACCTTGTTGGTAATTAAATATTTGTTAGGTAAAAACCATATGACCTGCGTCAGACATGCTTGTGTCGCATCTCGGGTGTGTTGCGTTATAAAAGTAAAATGTTTAGGTCACTATGTCAAGTTAAATATAGTTTAATACTCAATCTTTAAACACATCTTGAGATCCCTTGGTTCACATTTGGCTCCTTCAAGTGTTTTGAATGCAAGAAAGTAACACACGTTTCTGTCGTTTGTCCGATGAAGAGTTGTTAATGTTTTGTTCACTGTAATAAACTGTGTGTTGCTCAGACAGCCGAAAATTCACTTACTGCCCTCTGGAGTAAACAGGTGGTACTACAAGCTTGCATTTCTCAGGAATTTCTCAGGAAAGCATCGCTATTAAATGCGTAAAAATTTTTAACGCGTTATTTTTGGTAAAATTAATCGCACGTTATTAACGCGTTAAATCGACAGCCCTACTATTTATATATATATATATATATATGTATATAGATATAGATATATGTATACTCTACCATTCAAAAGTTTGGGTTCACTTGCCTGAAATGTTTCTCATGATCTTAAAAACCTTTTGATCTGAAGGCGTAAGCTTAAATGTTTGAAATTATTTTTGTAGACAAAAATATAATTGTGCCACCATATTAATTTATTTAATTAAAAAACTAAAATTGTATTTAAAGAAAAAAGTTTTTAAAATGGATGACTTGGACCAAATCAAATTAATTGAAAGAACTAGTCCGCACATAAATTGCATTTTCATTGAAGTGGACATTAAATCTCTTAAACTCTCATCCTCCACAAATTAATCACTTGGTAGACTGTGAATAGCCACTTTGCTACAGCAATCGTGAAGCCAAGTTCATGATTCACATCAGGGTGTCAGCGTCAAGCGGCACTTTAAACTCCACATGAAAAGCGCTTGCAGACAAAAATGTCTCATTCTGCATTTTGGTGACCTCCTTCTATGGTAATTAAATTACACACCCTTTTTCCACCAAACATAATGATGTTATTATGGCCAAACAGTTAAATTTGTGTTTAATTAGACCAGAGGACATTTATCCAAAAAGTAAGATCTTTGTCCCCATGTGCACTGTAGTCTGGCTTTTTTATGGCGGTTTTGGAGCAGTGTCTTCCTTGCTGAGCAGTCTTTCGGGTTATGTTGATATAGAACTCATTTAACTGTTGATATAGATACTTGTTTACCTGTTTCCTCCACCATCTTCACAAGGTCCATTGCTGTTGTTCTGGGATTGATTTGGATTAATCTCTAGGAGACGGAATGCATCTCCTTGCTGAATATTATGATGGCTGTGTGGTCCCATGGTGTTTAAACTTGCTTACTATTGTTTGTACAGATGAACATGGTACCTTCAGGCATTTGGAAATTGCTCCCAAATTTGAACCACACTTGTGGAGGTCCACAATTATTTTCTGAGGTCTTGGCTGATTTATTTAGTTTTTCCCATGATGTCAAGCAAAGAGGCACTGAGTTTGAAAGTAGGCCTTCCAAAAAATCCACATGTACACCTCCAGTTCATTACACCATCTATCAGAAGATAATTAGCTAATTGTCTAAAGGCTTGACGTTATTTCCTGGAATTTTTTTAAGCTGCTTAAAGGCACAGAAAACTTAGTGTATGTAAACTTCTGACTTCAACTCCATAAAGCTATAAAGCAAAGTGAAATGGTCAATATGTTTTTGGATTCATGGTCAGATATAGATGGGCTTAAATAAGATAACTCTGTCAATACATCGAGAGTACAGCATGTCTGGCTGACAGCTGGCATATTGCTCAGCAGTTGAGGCAGTCTTGCTTAAACTGTGCATGGAGACTGTCTTGATGCTCGGCGGGACACATGAACGAGCACACTGCCACACTAACATTCTGGCACATCAAGGGTAGCGGAGTTGGACTTAAAAGTGATGTCTGATGCAATAATTCTTTCAAAATGTTGTTCATGAATGTCTTTAAGATAGCAAAGCATAAGGTTGACTTTTCCATGCTGTGACTGACTAAGAGAACTTATGAAATTCTCTTTAAATATAGAATTTATAGAACTGTTTTACTCAAGGGAACAGTAAATTTAGATCTAATTTGTGTAGAATTCAAGACATAACAAAATCAATTAGCCTTGATATATCTTGCATACTACCTAAATGACATTGCAGGGTGCACAACACTTTGGAATTAAAGGAATATTCCGGGTTTAATACAAGTTGAGCTCAATCGACAGTATTTGTGTCAATTTAAACAACTTTACAGCTCAAATACAACATGAGTTTTAACAGAAGAATGAAAGTGCTTTTATAAAATTATGAACTTCACATTTGTCTTTAAACTCTCTGAAAATTTGCCCCATTCACTTCCATTGTATGTACCTCACAGAAACCTCGATTTTAAGGATGGATGAGTCAAAATTATTTATTTATTTTTATAATCTACATTATGCCACAAATGCTGTCGGTTGAGATTTACTTGTATTGAACCTGGAATATATCTTGAAATACTAGCATACTGCATACACATACTGCACAGTATATACTGTATAGTTTACTACCTTCTTTTTAAAAGAAAATAGGACTCAATAAGTGCCTTAGAAAACACATGTGTAGTTTATGTGTTATGTAGAGCTCAGTATGTTTTTGACAGCCAGTTTTACTATCGAAGTACTGAATCCCTTAACCGCAAAACAAATCCACATATAACAGAATTTATACTATTTTTTATTATCTAGTTGTCTTGATTATATTTATAATTATAAATATACATGGCCATTCGCTAAAGACCCAAGATATGTAATAATGTTTGCCGGAACAGCCATATATTTAAGGGTTAATTGTTAGTCATTGCCACCTTAACAAATGTATTGCTAGTATTTTCTCTTAAGTCCTGAGTTACATAGGTTAGGATGGGTGCCAGGCACTCTGGTGTAAGGTGCACTGTTCTAACTTGTTAAAAACCTGTGTATCGGTGATGTGACACCAGCAAGCAAAACAAATGACAAAGAGAGAGGATATCAGCTCGCATGGCAGCACCAACGTTCATCTTCCCCTTGCATTTTCAGCATGTCGGCCTGCTATATGACAAGAATCAATCGCAGGCCAATGGCTCAGACACCTCCACCAGCTGTCTGATGTATTGATACTGGCGAAGTGCGGGAGAAGACGGATGAGTGTGCAGCCGGGCGGACAGATCGGGCGGTTTGTGTTGGAATAGTGGATTGATCGAGGCTAGACGGTCAGCACACAGATGGTGGGATGATGTTTCAGGGGTGGTGCCCCTGTCAGCTGTTGTAGCGAGGGCTTTCTGCTAGATTGAAGCACAAATTTTCTGATTTCTTGATGCTTTTCAAGTGCCACAGATTACGACTTCCTTAATGATAAACATTCAAATTTATTGCCTTACAAGTTATGTGCTATTGTAATGGCAGCCAGTTGGTGGGTAGCTATGTAGTGTGTAAACCTCACTCCCCTGGCCTCAAGAGGTGGAATTGCAACTGACATTAGAGGCTGTAGCCTTCAGCCTCCTTATTAGTGCCCCCACCTCCCATGTCGGAGACCCCAGTTCATATCTCGCTCGGAGCGGGTCAAGCAGGACTGGTTACAGTGGTGCCGTGACCTGGATGGAGTGAGGTTTAGGCAGGTGAGTGTAATGGTAGCAAGCTGGTGGAAGTGGAAGGTGTAAAGAGAAAGTCAATAACAGTGAATGTAAACGTGTGCGCTTTGTAGAGTCTTAAGCAGCTTTTGGGCAATAAATAGTTTTCTGGTGCCCATGTAAACGAGCCAAAATCAAAATTCTGTCATAATTTACTCAACTTCAAATCATTACAAACCTGTATGTCTTTCTTCCTAATGTAGAATACAAAAGATACAAAAAATGTAATTAATATTTCTGTCTGTCTTTTCAATTCAATGGAAGTTGACAAAGGCTCACTTTAAAGCTTAAAAAAGGACCCAAAATTGTCATAAATGTTGTCCATGCATCCCGTGCTTCATATTCCAATACTTCTGAAGGCATACAATACATTTAAGTCCTTTTTCAGTGAAAATCTTGACATCTGTTGCACGTTCAAGGTTTGAATTATTTACAGATGTATGTAGCTTCGCATTTTGGTATGACATTAGCGATGGGCTAAGCTCCAGATGTAATTTATTTATAGCAACATTCAAATTTAAAAATTACGACTGCAATCTTGGCCAGCTTTCTGTATTCCACTGTCAAATATAAAATCAAATATATACAGTATCAGTACATCAACATACTTATCCAATATTTACCCATGGCTGACCATATTATCCACCGAGATGGTTTTGAATGCATGACATTTGTCAACACTACTTTGGCGCTTCCTGTTAATTCCGTTTAGACAAGAAAATTGGCCACCGGATGATTTAGCTGTTTTGCCAAGTCAGAGCCCGTTTTTCAAAACACAAATTATGAGGCCTCGACTCATCGATCAAAGGTCCCTTTTCATACTGAGTAACACAAATGAATTCCAGAAACATTTCTGCCATATAATGAAAAAAAGCAGCTCCTGTCATTTTTGTTTTGGCCTGATGTGGTTTGATAACTATGGATTACCAAACACCTCTATTGCGATATTGCATTCTTGATGCGCTATTTAGGGCCCAAGCACTGAAAGTGTGGAGGCCCTATTGTTCTTCTCCTCAGGATTGTTATTATTAGTGTCCAAGCACTGAAAGTGCAGAGGCCCTGTTGTTCTTCTAAGGATAATTAGGGCCCATGCACTGAAAGTGTGGAGACCCTATTGTTCTTCTAAGGATTATTATTATTAGTGTCCAAGCACTGAAAGTGCAGAGGCCCTGTTGTTCTTCTAAGGATAATTAGGGCCCATGCACTGAAAGTGTGGAGACCCTATTGTTCTTCTAAGGATTATTATTATTTAGGGCCCAAACACTGAAAGTGCAGAGGCCCTATTGTTCTTTTAAGGATTATTATTATTATTATTAGGGCTCTGTAGCGCCCCCTTTAAAATGGCCATGTAAGATGGCCTCTGTAGCACCCCCATTTTCACCTCAGTCACCAAAATTGGTACATATATAGTTCTCATACTAACAGTCATTAGCTTTGCCCTACAGGAAGTCTTTAAATCTTCAGGAAGATTTTCTGAAAATTGCAGGCTCTGAACTTTTAAATACTCCTTCTAGGGGATTCATGTGACTGGCACCAAATTTGTGTAACATCATGCCAAGACATTGTAGATGCTAAATTGCTATCTTATTTTTTATATTTTGAATGGTGTCACCATGGTGAAGCAATACATTTATGGTGAAAAATGGGAAACAGGAAGTGCCTTATATCTACTGTGTGCATTGTGTGATTTTTATGAAAATTGAGCTGTATGTTTGGTAATGAGGTCTGATCATATGGATACGGCTATTGAACCACATATATGGTCATAGCACCACCACCTGGCAGCAGTAAGTGTGACTCTTACAACAGACTTTGAAATAGCCTTCTTATATTTACCCTAATTGCTTCAAAATTGTTTAGAATAATGTAAAATGCCAAATGCATGTGTACATCTTGCATTGTTTTCCGAAAGCAACCAGGTGGAAATGGACCCATGGTGCTTGGGCCCCATCATCGCTGCTTACAGCTATATTTTTTAATTGTTAGTCTATTGTTTACAAATATCAGTCACATATTCTCATGATAACTTGTAAAAATGTGTATGATATTGCAATATACAACCTTTATTCCAATAGAGACCAACCAATAAACAAACCAAATCCCAAATTGATACAGTACAGCGATTATTATTTAGCTAGCTGCTAACACTTTAGTTTAAGAAATGTCTGTGAACAAATTTGGTTACTCATTCCATATTTAATTCTGCAATAGAAATGACTGATGTATATCAATAACCTGTAATACACTTCCCTCGCCTCGTTCCAAACCCTGACATTTTCATTAGTACACAAAATATATTTTCCAATTTAGGTTTAGGGTGTGGATTGGAGGTTAGACGTTATGATTAGATTTAGATTAGGGGTTAAACTTAAAAAAAATTATTATCATCATTCTATTGGTTCATTTGTTTTTCTCTATGGAAGTAAAAACTGTATGTTTTTGTATGAGCTCACTCGTACGATTTCACCATCTAGCACTTTTATTACGAATTTGGGATTTGCTTTGGGCATTGCATCATGCTGTTTTTCAGTGTCTTGTGTCATGAGCAACGTGTTTTTAAGACAGTGTCATGTTAAAAATAGTTCAACTTTGAAGAATGCACCACAAGACCTTTGTGCTGTATTCCATTCTGTTGCGCTCCTTGCTGTTTTTGAACACTTAATACGTCCTTTGTGAACAGCTCTTTATTTATTCTGTGCTACCTGGTCTTGGGAAGTATGGTGTGGCAGCTTAATACAGAATTTATTTATGGGTCAGAGGGGCATGATTAAATGTGTAAATTTTTTGTTGTTTACTTTTTTAATAATTAATTGTACTAAATGAACCTGTTAAATTGGCATCTGTAGTTTTAATCTTAAATTATTTATACTTCATTATGTTAGCTTGAAGTGGAAAAGCCTAAGAGGTTTTGACACACACTTATGCAACAAAGCACAATTGTTTTATTGCACAGTTTGGCAATTTCTGAATAGGTCTGTATAGCTTGTGTGGGATCAATAGTTTTATTGCCAAAAAGTTTCATTGCAGCAAATGAACAGCTCATATTTGACTGCTGCTTACAGCTGTGCATGACTCTGTTGTAATTTACCCTGATAAATCCTTAATAGATTAATAACAAAGTAATCAATATCTGAAAAAAAGGAGATAATTTTATGTTTTGTGACGCTACAATACAAAGATCAGTTGAAAGTTCAGTATATAACTGTTAATAAAATGTCATTAAAAATGTAGTAATGTTATTTATTTGACAACAAACACCTCAGTGAACTTTCGATTGTTTCAGTGCTTTTAAAGCAGCACTTTACTGATGTTCTTCAAATATTCTGGTAATGTTTTTTGTTTAGTTTTTTTAAAACCTAATCCTAAGTATTACATTTCTGCTATTTATTTAACCCAAACTGATTAATGTATAGAAACATTAGATCAATTTGATAATTTCTGTCTCATAAAAGTTCACATAAAACTAAACTTGTTTTCTTTTTAGTGTTACCTAATGCTATTCTTTCCTTTAGGAAATGTGAAAGTACAGTAGTTATACATGTTTATAATCTGACTAGTGACATTATCCACTGTTATATTTTAGGACAAGGGCATTTTGAGTCCAGAGAATGGGATTTTCTATGCCTTCCTATTGTGTTGCACTTTAGGAGATGCTCATATTACTCTGTGGATCTATTCATGCCAAATCTAGACTGAATTCTTTATCACATGTCAAATATCTTGGCAGCATGTCTCTGCTAAACATGGACACAATTGCACAATTACCTTTTATATCACACTTAATTATGACTATGTGGCCATAACTCTGCATGTACATCCATGTAGATGGCTAATGGTTTTGATCAAGTGCAGCCGCTCTCACAGTGAATCATTTCTGACACCACAACTTTCATTTGCATAATTAAATGCAAATCAATTAAGGTTGCATAATTAAAAATTCTGACATGGATCAGTGTTGTGAAATAGCACAGATCAGTGTGCTGGAGAATAACAGACACAGTTTATCAGTGGCAAGCCTTAGAAAACACCGCCTGCGTAATTGGCTTCATTTGAAACTCTCTGCATCGTGAATAACACTGTCTCTGTCTCTCACTCCTGATAGCAGTGCTTTGTAGTTGATATACAAGTGTGCAGCATTATGATAATTGAATCCACTGCATGGATTTTCATCAGCACTGTATGATGTACAGTGCACAGCCCCAAAAAGTATTCTATTCTTTCTTTGAAATAAATGCCACTTGCTTTGGTATTTTGTTCTATAATGCAGTGACATTCATACATTTTTAAGAGTGGAATAAGAGTCCAAATACATTTTGGGGCCACTGTATTGAAATAGTCAAGAACTGATAATGAATTGGTCTTCATTCTCTTTCATTGTGACTTTGTCAAAACTAAAAACAGGATTCATATTGTACTACATTAAATACAACTCCATAACACCAACACATTGGTGATTATATGTTGGTTAACTATTTAAAGTAGCCTACTGTTGACCACTATTGATCAAAGTGTGGCAGGGGTTATTTGACTTGGTGTTCGAATCTCAGGGTTGGCAATCGAAACATTGCTGGTTCGATCCCACAAGGAGGGAGCTATGAACTGCCACACATTTGCCTTGAGCAAGGCATTGTCCCTGGAATAAGTGTACCATATATTGTTTTCTAAAAGCACCAGCTAATGACTACTTACTGTTCCAGTTTCCTGGATATGTTCGGAATGGAAAAAGGATGAAGGATTGGCTTATTAGCAGTTAGTTAAAGATTCTGTTGGGTAAAGCATCTTCCTTCACAGCTGGCCATTCAAAAGTTGCAGTGTTTTCTGCAGACTGATCAAACTGTGAATTCGACAACAGGAAATTGACATAAATTGCTGAAATGTGCTTATAAAAATCTTCACTTCAGTCCTGCTGAAGAAGGAAAGTCATACACATCTGGGTTGACTTAAAGGTAAGTAAATCATGAGAGGATTTTCATTTTTAGTTGAACTAACAGTTTAATAAAAAAAAATCAACATCCAAATCACACTCTCTATTATGTTTATGTGAACACAAATACTTCCTGGCTTCCATGAGACCAGAACTCATGTCTCAAAGATTGTTTGCGCAACATGCTATCTATCAGTAGTGACTCAGGGAAAGGTGAACACATTTAAATTGATGCAAATATGTCTGATGGGGGGATGGTGCTGGTCAGCAATTTGGAAGAATTGAGGTTGATTTCAGGCCACATGAACATTCTGAAGCAGCTTGTGGATCTCCAATGTGATCGTGTGGTATTCTAAACAAACAATTTGCGAACAATATATAAATTGCAAATATTACGTTATATAACAGTAGATAATATACCAGTGCCCAAACGTTTTGAAAAGTGTACATTAGACTGTATCTTAGCAACTCCCATTTAGATGAATGGTAATGCTGATCTCTGGTCATGAGATCTCTCCAGGAATTAAAACTTATTATTCTCGGCAGAATACGCAAATATTCTGTATGCATGGAATACCCCAATGACATAATACAATTGCCTCAATGAGCAGTATACAACCTGAGTACACTGTGTAGTATACTGTATTCCACAATGCAATGCACTCTTGACCTTTCATTTACAGTTGGATGAATGTGCTGGAAGTAAAATCAACAGTTGTTTATGACAGTTTATCTCCAGCTTGACTTATTATTTGATTAAACAGCTAAAATCTAAGACATGTTCACTTAAAATTGGATTAAAATGCAAAATAACTGTATTATTTTTTTCTTTTATTTTTTTTAAGATAAGGTAACTGGACACCAATCACTTAATTAAAAATGCAATGTATTGAAGTCATGTGGCAATAATGTTGCGTGCTAAATTAGGGCTCAACATTAATGGTGGCAGAGCATTGATTGAACTCTTACTTGCAGGCCAGTGCTGCACTGTCACTATTGATCATTTGTGGTTGATCAATAAATTGTTCTTGTGCCTTCTTATGATTGTGTTTTTATGCCTTGCATCCATTAGTATGGACTGAAAATGAAATAACTCAGTAATGTTTTGCACATTGTAACAGCTAAAAATTAATGCACAGTGGAGCCAAAATAAGGAAATTAAACATGATTTTTAAGATTCCATTTATTTGTGTAATTTCTCTTTCTACTCCTTTTCCCTTTTGACATGTTAACGAGATCAACCAGTGGTTGTCTTGCAACCAGCCAGTCGCGATCGACGTAATAATCAACCCTGGTCTAGATGTAGAACATAGGCTCAATATTGAAAATTGCTGGAATTTTTTATGATATATATCGAGATTGTTTTATCGTCAAGCCCTAGTAAGTAGTACACTGGATTTCAATAACAAACAGCTTGCTCTCTTCTCTGTTTCAGGTGGCCCTTCCAGCTGGTCATCTCCACCTTGCGACTGCTGCTGCAAGGGTCACAAAGGCGAAGGTGAGAGTGGGACCTCTTTTAATGAGCTCTCGACCTCCAGCTCAGAGAGCCATTCAGAGGCTAGTTCCCCACAAGGTACCGTCATCCGTGGACCAGTCAGCCGGCAGTCGCATGTGCAGACATTGGATCGACCTCCCAAGAAAGGCCCTATTCAGCAACTTTTGAGGCAGCAACAATCTGAGCAGCGCCGCAAAAGTGATCTTCTCCGAACCCTCACGGCAAGCTCAAGAGATACCAGCACCTGTAAGAAGCGGCCTGCGAAAGAAAAGTTGACTGTGGAGGAGGAGCTGGAAAAGTGCATCCAGGACTTCCGCAAGATCAAGATTCCTGATCGCTTTCCTGAGCGCAAGTACATGTGGCAGGCTGATCTTCTCCGCAAATACCGTCTTTGAGGGACAGAGATCCGGGGAACTTCTGAACCATTTTCAAAGCTAAAGCTACAATGTTGTATGTGTTCTTCACTGCTACTACTACTAATACTACTACTGCTACTACTACTACTACTACTACAACACACCACACTACTGCCTCTGACTTTACCCAGGCCCTGTCCGAAATGGTGCACTTGATGAGGACTCAAATTCTGGGGGCCTTCGCTTGTGCGTGTATCTGAAGTCCACAAAACCGTAGTTGGGATAGCCAACACTGCTCTTGGACTCCAGCCTTAATCATTAGGTGCTTTTCCACCATTGGGTCGAACGGTTCTCGTTGCGAAACTGTGGCATTCCGTACTAATCTGGCCTTGCAACCCTAACTCTAATTCTAACCCTTATGTTTTATTTTTTCGCTGTGCTGCTGTGAAATCATGATTAGAATGGACTGACTGAACATTTCACCGGAGGTATTTCACCAAAATTGATCTCTGTCTTGAGTAGGGTTGAGTGCTGAGAAATCCAAGCCGAGGAAGGTTTGTATTTGCACTGTAATGAACCATGCTCAAGTGGAATTGCTACTGTTATTCAGAAATGTTAGGCCCGATGGTGGAAAGGCACACAAACACACTTAAAACAGCTAATCAAGGTTTTCAGGATTACTTGAAATTAACAGGCAGGTGTGTTTGATTGGAGTTGGAACTAATGCTGTGTTCCATTCAACTCAGAAAGTCAAATTTTCCCACTTTTAAGAAAAGTGCAATAGAATGCAGACTTCCAACTTGGAAACTCTTGTGGAAACCCACATATCCAGTTTTGCCAAGTTGCTGACATGCAATTAAATTTATTGCTTGAAAAAGTGAGCAAATAAAACACATAAATGATTCAGAGTCTCTAAATTACATGTTAATTACATTTGTGCAGATACAGTTAGCACATTGCAGATACAGTTGTGTAAAATATGGTAAATTATATTCTTGTTTATTAATTGTACACCAGATGGTGAAATTATCAAGGGGGACCTGTTGCCCTACCTAAAGATAAAAAAGCCCCCCCAAAGACTGCATCCTAATACCACCACTGGAACACAGCATAAACTCTGCAGGAAGGATACCATCCAGGAGCAGTGTTGGTTACCCCTGCCGTAGGCTGTCCCATTTGTCATTTTATGATTCAGAAGGGTTCTTTAAAGCACCTTATTTGCGTTCGGCATGCACACTTTTGCCGATTGTGCACTGGTACAGACTCCAAAGCAGGCAAAGTGTAGACTCAGAGGAGGACTGCGAGGGCTAAGGGTGCTGCATTTGGGACAATGCCTTTGTTGTCAATCTTTGTTGATAACCTGGGTGACCACATCATCAACTGCTTAAACTCTTTCTAATTGTTCACTTCTAGACACCTGCATTTTTGTAGAATTCCACAGAGACACAAGTGTTTTTGAGAGTTGCACAGCTACTTGTCTCTTTGGCTTTCGTCTCCCTTGTTGAATTAGTACAGATGAGCACAATTTTATGTGTGATTGCATCTTACAAATGAATTCTTGACCTCGGTATGTTAGTGTCACAGCAATTGAGTCAAGGCGACCCAGAGGTTGAAAGATGAATGTGCATCCTCCTCATAAATAATTCATGTGGTCCCAACCATGCCCTTTCTAAGAATAGCTACTGCCCTGGCGGACATGAGAGTGAGTTTCCATTTCAACATTCAGAGAAGAAGCACAGGAGACCATGGAGCCAAACGTGTTTACCTTTTCAAATTTTCCATGCTCCATTTCCATGCCTCAGCTAAGCCGTAATCAGTGGCCATACAGACCCAATCGAGATATTGTCATGGCTTGAAAAGAGTTGTGTGTGAAAGCTCAATGCCATCACATTAATGCTTTTAATCTGCTGTCTGAAACATATTGATTAGCACATGATATTCCAAAGGGGAGCACATGATGGCCTACTCTTGAGAGCATGGTATGTATGGAAAAACCATTTAACAAAACAACAATGTTTGGTTAAGTTTTGTGGAATCAATCAAACACTGAATAACGTAAATCTGTTGTTAAGGATTTTGCAATCTCTTTGCAGTAGATATTTTGCTTCTGAATTAATTACATGAAAAACAATACTGAGCCAGTTTGAGAAACAAATGGCTTCTGGTTAAACATTTGTAAGTTCAGTAGATTAAATTGCTTGATGCTTGCCCTCTTAGGTGTAGTTGATATATGTCAACTAAGTTACTTTTTTATCAGCATAAAGATTTTAGGTTACAATTCACAAATTTGAGTAAGGCAAATCATGACGGAATCATGACCCGGCCCCACCCTCCACCCTGCCACATTCCTCCCTGGTTCTCTCTGGCCGTGGAGCCCCTGGCATGACGTACACCCCCCCTTTCCCTGGGGAGTGGCATGCCTTCCGCACCATCTGCCCATCTACCTGGATGAGGGAGGGGACAAGTGGAGGGAAACAAAAAAAAGTGTGGCACCTATACGCCGTAACGTTGATCTTGCCAAATTATTTTTTTTTATTTATTTAAAAAAGATAGGGAAAGGCCAACACAGAGCAGCAGTGGAAAAGAGAGAGTAGAGAGAGAGAAAAAAAAAAAAAAACACTTACTCGCCGGTTCTCCGATACACCACGGCCACTCCTCCACCCTCTAATGGACAACAGCCACACCTCCCCAGGGAGATCGGAGGGACCTCCGGCCCCTGGAGGATGGAACCCCCCGCCACGTTTTTGGTGGAGGCTAGGGGTCTCCCCCGCCCCTGGCAGTGGTATCTGCTCCAGGCGATTGGTTGGGAGCCCCTCCTCTCCCCACGGTCGGCGGCTGTACTTTCGATTCCAGGCGGATGGCCGCAGCTGCTCCATTGGGTTATATGGTAGTTGCGAGTACTCTACTACAGCGCATCCCTCCTCCTTTACGGATTTCGGCACCAGTGTAAAGGGGATTAATGGAAAGGAGGAGGCGAACCGGCCCGACAATATAAATAATAGTTTAATATAAAACTGAAACAAAAAGACAAACTCACAAAGGTGTCAGACTGCTGTCCATAAATCTCTCTCTCTCTCTTGCACTGCAGCTTCCAGTCGGTCTTTATCCCTCTATGAGGCTTGATTAGCCTGATTAGGGGCCAGGTGTGTGGAATCACGACCCGGCCCCGCCCTCTGTCCTGCCACACACACCAATACCATACAGCTGAGTTATATATATATATGTGTGCGTGCGTGTGAATGTCTCTCAATTCACAATTTGAGTGGCTAAAATTATTTTTTTTGTGTGTGGGTGAAGAATCTGATTTTGAAAGCATCCTAACTAGCTGCTATTAAAGTATATTTATTATGTAACTTAGTAACAATTTACAATAAGATTTCATTTGTTCACATTAGTTACAGTACCATTAATTAACAATGAACAATACTTTTACAGCATTTATTAATCTTGATTAATGTTCATTTCTACATATAGTATTATATTTTTAACATTAGTTAATACATTATGAAATAACATGAACTAATATCAATAATTATAATAAATATATGTAATATAATAAATAATTGTTTTAACTAACATTAAAAAAAAAAAAAAAATGCTGTAAAAGGATTGTTCATTGTTAGTTTATGATACCTAATTCATTAACTAATGTTAAAGAATGGGACCTTATTGAAAAGTGTTACCTGTAACTTTTGTGAAAGTATACTAGTCAGACTATTAAGGGAAAGAGAAATAGCATACTCTGATATCGTTTAAGAAATGCAATTTATTTATTTTGAAATAACTGATGCCAAGCAGGAAAAATTTGATCTGCCTCTTAATAATTTATTTTCACCTCTTTTTTTCCCTTGTTTCAATGTTAGCTCTGTCTCTGAACTAGAGTTTACATAAATATACAGTATGATCCATCTACAGTATAATGAGAGGGCTGTTTTCAAAGATATACAATTAATTATGAAAAATATTGCTAGACAGTCAAAGAGAGTGGTATATTTCTACATTACATCCACACAGACTGTCTCTAGGGAGTTTATGAATAGAATTGCATTCCATATCTGATGATCTAATGATGAAATGATACTTCAGAAGAATAGTTCGCCAATCAAAATGAAAAAAATGTTCTCAGTCTCATCATTTACTCACCCTCATTTCATTTCAAACCCATATGACTTCTTTCTTCTGCGGAACACAAAAGATGTATTACAAAAATGCCCAGAGCACTCTTTTCCATACTATGAAAACAAAGGGGACAGAGGCTGTTAAGCTCCGAAAAAATAAGAAAAAGACCATAAAAGTACCATAAAAGACACCCAAATGATTTTGCTATATATTCCAAGTCTTCTGCAGCCATACGTTAGATTTGTGTGAGGAAAAAACTTAAATTAATCTCGCCATTTGTTGAAAATGTTCCCATGCTGCATTTTTACATCAAGATGTCAGATGTCATTGGTTCTTGCATGTCTTGTCATTGATATTGAACCTGGCATGACACATCTTGATGCGTCTTACAGTATTTGCATTTAATGAGATTTGAGAGCTATAGGAAGAGGGGAAGATTTTCAGTGAAATGAAATGGTGTGTCTGAAAGAAAGAGATTACATGATTAGAAAATGACTAATACAGGATGTAAGTCATACTAGAAAAAACGTGCATCTTTATTCAAATATTATCATTGTTTTCTCCAATCTCAGACAATAATATGAATGTATTAACATGAAGATTAATAGTTGTCCCTCATTTCACAACACAAGTGTGAAGGACTGGATTGATGGTGTTAAATTTGAATAATGTGAAAATAGAATGTTCAGATAAACCAAAGGAAAGGAACTGTTAAGGGGATAAATTATGGGCATAGACTTGTAGCACTGGCTTTTCACAAGGTAGCCTTTTAAATTAGAATATGAATTATGATCCTGCGAGAGCTAATCCAAATGTAGCCTCCAGCCTCTCATGCCTCCATTATCAGGTCCACTTACCGGAAAATGATTTTAGCGGACCACAGACAGAGAATAGCATGTATAATAGAATATATTATTTATCATGGGTCCTTTTAGGAGACAGTAAAGTAATTATTTGATCATGCAGGTTTCCTGTGCTTTTCCAAACACTGTCTATACTGTAAAATAATAGCATTACAAATCACTTATATATAACATGATATTTAAATGCCTTTTAAATTAATTGCACTTCTTGTAATCCGTAAGAGATTACTCTTTGACCACAATAACAAATGAATTAAGATGAAAGTGTTTGGAAACTATATATATATATGTATATATAATAAAATACTAAGCAAGACATGTATGTAAAGGGATAGTTCACTCAACAATAAGTCAACAACTATGGATTTCTTCCGTGGAACACAAAAGGAAAGTTCACAGAAAAATTGAAATTCTGTCATTATTTATTTACTCGCCCTTATGTCGTTCCAAACTCATATATCTCTCTTCCTTCTGTAAAACACAAAAGGAGGAATACTAAAGGATATTCCATTTGCTGATTTCACAGCCTGATCTCATAAAGATTTAGCAAAATGATATTATACATATATATTTTCTTCCAAAACCGATGACGTTTTTTTACGCTTTTTGAGTTTTAAATCAACAAAACCTCCCTATCCTAAACCTTAAACCTAAACCTAACCGATAGTGCTATAAAGAGCATTACAAGCTACATGGTTGAAAGTCATAATAGTTGTACTGCCTCTATTGTTCATTTCACCAGGGGCCAGGTTGCACTACAAGTCAAGGTAAACATAATTTTGTGTGGATATGCATTACTTTACGGTAAGCTTATTAACTATTAGCCATGTTTTGCATTAAGAACTGGTTATTCAACAAAATATAGCACAGACTTGGTTACAAACTAACTAGTAGTTACTAAGCTTTTAGTTTGAAATGTACATCTTAACTAAAGTGAGACCGACCCTACCCAGGAATTGACGAGATATGTACAACAAGTCACGTAAAAAAACAATAGGTACAGTAACATGATTCTATGAGACCAGGTTGTGATTTCAATACAATAGCAGTTAATAGTGACTCACTTTAAATCTTAAAAGGGACCCAAAAGTGTCATTAGTGTCACAAGTAATATACGCGACCCATGCATCATATTCCAAGTCTTTTGAAGACATATAATGGGTTTTGGTGAAAAATAACTCGAAATTGATTTTATCAATCAGTGAAAATCTTGGTCATTCACACTGGCTTGCATTTAAACCTTGCGCAAACAAAGACAACACAAGTTTTAGTATAAACATGAATGAGTTTATCTCATGCACTCTGTGGACCTGCCGGCTTTCTAATAATACCTAGATTGAGCTTCTAGATCACTAGGAGGCTGAGATATTAGATGAAAAAATCCATCAGCGAGGGCTAAAATGCATTAGAGCGCCACCTACATTTCAGATTGCCATTTTGTGACGGAAGGTAATAGAGGAAGAGCAATTTTTTTAGTACTTGCTGCCATCTAGTGGAATAACAGTATGTATAAATGGTGAGCGGCATCCCAAAAATGCTGCAGGGTTCAAAAGGTTAACGCGCAAAGAAGAGCTCAGTCGGAAGTCAATATTTTCACTGAAAAATAACTGAAGTTTTCTCACCCAAACCTATCATACATCTTCAGAAGACATGGACTATTTTTATGACACTTTTGTGTCTTTTTAAGGCACTCAGAGTTTAGCCATTGGATATTGCATCCACTGTTCACTAAAAATGCACCTGCACTGTCTGTCCTGGATATTATGTCACAAAGTCCATTTTTATTTTCACATGAATAGATTGGTTACAAAGACTTCATTCACAAAAACCTCATGTAGTTGCTATTGAGAAACACTTTTTAGAGGTTGTAAAAACAGAACTAAATATAAGGAAAATGTGCATTCAAAATCCACTGTAAATATTATTCAAATTCAAACACAATGAAACCATTTATTATTTACCATTGTACCCATTAAATAATGTGTGGCATGAGTGAAGCTATTTTTCAAAAGTGGAGTGTGTAATACTTTTCTCTGTTAAAATACTTTATCGTATCCCAACTTAATATGAGTAGGGTTGTGCAGCAAAGCCATTATCTGTATTTGTATCTGTATTTGTTCATATGACAAAATTATCTTTATCTGCACTGTATTCGGATAGAACCGGTTGTGGGCGGAGCTTAAAACGGAAGTGTGTCAAAATTAAATGAAATTCCCATTTTTAAATGTTACTCTAACATTTATAGTTTATATTAATAAAATATGCCTTGTATATGCCTTTTCATAATAATAGCTTAATAATATAATAATAATTGTTATTATTATACAACTATTATTTAAAGAATATTATTTTATTCTTTTTGTCTTTTTGCCAGATGAAGCTGAATTTGTAGGTAACTGTGGATATGCTGTTAACTTTAATTTCTCCAGGTATTTCTGATATTAATATCTGCATGAAACAGAATTTCTGTTTGTCTGTGCATGTATAACAATATCATTCTGATGGCAGGAGGTGTCAAGCAAAATGGAAAATGTCAAGCACACATTTTCAGAGAATAATAAATACAAATTCAAACATTAAAATAAACAAAAAATAAAATCAATATAGCCTACAAACAGGTGAAAGTCACGTAAATCTATCAGGAATTTGTATGATAAAGCACCATTATTTAGTTAAATAATAATAATGTTATATTTATATAGTACCTTACCAGAGGTAAAAAAAAAGACAGAGCATGTTTCAGTTTCTGGTTTTTGCATAAGGAGGAATATTCCTAATAGATGAATACTTTCAAACCTTTATGGAGCACTTTAACTTTTTTGGAGGGAATCAAGTTTTAACCAGATTATTTCCATAATCACTGATGTGGATCTAAATGTGGTCAACTTTAAAAGATGGATAGACATGAAATCATCACTTCAGGTCAGGAATTGAACATCATGCTCAGGTTTAGGCTACAAATGAAAACATGAGAATCGCGTGTAAAGACGGTCTGAAATCACAACATGCACATTTTCATTGATAAGGTTTACACTTTAGAAATATTGGCTGCACAGATTCATAAATTCTTCATCATTTTGTATATGTTTATTTAAAATATCACTTTATCCTTGTGCCTCTTTGATAATCAGTCATACAAATATTTTTTACATTATTCGGATGAATCATTATTCATTATTAAGTCATTATTCGTGCCTTTCCGAATAAGTTATTCAGCTTCAGCACATCCCTAATGCAGAGACAACAATAAGTAATCCATTTGTAGGTTATTTTCCCTGAAACCTATAAACTTTGGCTCTGTGAAAGCATTATTCAGTTTTTTTTTACATCCCAACCAGCCTGACATATTAACAGAGACTCCAATTATGTGAGTTGAGGTTGGACTATCTGTTATTTGTCCAATGGAAGGCGACGGAGTGTTCGGGAAATCTGTTTAAAAATAAACAATTACACACTTCAGCTTTAATTAATCATTAAAGCTAAATCAGATTAAGTTTGAGTTTTGAGGTATGAATATAATATATAACGTTCTAAATGTTAGATGTGTCTGTCATTATGAACAATGAAAAAGATGCATCAAATGCAAGGTCTGTTGGCTTATAGCTGCTTGCTTTTATTTGTTCATGAAAATAAAACAAATTAAACATGTAACCTTACACATACAGTATATTGTTATATCAAGTCAAACTATAGACATAAAGCATATTGCAAGGTAATAAAAAAAGTAAATCTAAACAGTCATCAAACGTTTACAGTTCTCCAGCCACGCAACCTTGCATCACCCACAAAAGATGGAACCATATATGTGAAAATAAAACCAGTAGAAATACATTAAAATGCTCATTTAAAAAAGGTTGCATAACACACCACTGATAAACAAAGAGGATGTTGTTTGTTGTTGTTTTGGTTTCAAAGAGGTCCAGATCATTGTGCGCATGCCAGTGTAAGAAATATTGCAATTTTGTGTCTGTTGTGTGAAGATGTTAAAAGTTAAACTTACCAAAAAATACAGGGAAAAAAAAGGTAAAGCACAAAGTGTGGGTCGTGTCTGCTAATGTTTTGCCACAAATATATATTGATATGTATAACAGACAGCAGTGTCATCAGAGATGTCTTTAGATACAAACATAGGGGATTTAAAATGTACCAGAACATAAAATAAAGTTCTATATAAACAAACTTTGTTTTGCCTGTGGTGCAGGAACGTCTTTGCATAATAAAGCACAATTCCAATCCAAGGTGCATTTATAAAGAAACAACACAAGCACATTTTAAGCCACAATTTCCACTTAAAAAGGTTTGCAAGGTTTCACATTATAAAACATTCAATATAAATATCAAATTTAAGACAAACTCCACCTCTAGTGTTGCTGCAGTGTTGTGGGGTTTGATCCGTGTAAAAAATAACCATGGTTTTACTATATTAATATTGTAGTAACCATGTTTTTTGGTGGAAGCCGTAGTTTTAATGCAATTTGCCATGTTATTATTACAGTAATATGGTGTTAATATACTAACATTTGTGGTAACTATGATTTTACTCCAAAATGCGATGGTGATACTATATAGTAAATGTATAGTTCATTTATGTATGGGAAGGTTATAGGGTTAGGTTTAGGTTTTGGGGTTGTCTGTAGGACTCTAAATATACACAATAAACATGCTACAGTGACGCCCCTATACTGTTTGTTAATATTTAATAAGGGTGCAGACAGTATCTGCCACTATTTGTATAGGGGTGTAACTAGCAGCAACACCATTCTGAGTAAATTCTAGAGACAGTTGGGTGTGAAAATCCCAATAGATCAGCAGTTACAGAAATACTCAAACCAGCCCATCTTGCAACAACAATAATGCCATGGTCCAAATCACTGAGATCACATTTTTTTTCCCCCATTCTGATGGTTGATGTGAACATTAACTGAAGCTCCTGTCCTATATACGCACTGCACTGCTGCCACATAATTGGCTGATTAGATAATGGCATGGATGATTGATGGTGCCAGATGGGCTGGTTTGAGTATTTCTGTAACTGATGATCTCTTGGGATTTTCACACCCAACTGTCTCTAGAATTTACTCAGAATGGTACCAAAAAACATCCAGTGAGGGGCAGTTCTGTGGATGGAAATGTCTTGTTGATGAGAGAGGTCAACAGAGAATGGCCAGACTGGTTTGAACTGACAAAGTCTACAGTAACTCAGATAACTGCTCTGTACAACTGTGGTGAAAATAATATAATCTCAGAATGCTATTCTGATATGTGGGTTGCCGCTGTTTTGACGGCACGAGGGGGACCTACACAATATTAGACAGGTGGTTTTAATGTTGTGGCTGATCAGTGTATATATATATTTCAGAAATGATTCTTTTACAATAAGTTTTATGTTCCCTCGCAATACGTTTTGCATTCCATCGCAATCATTTGTGGTCCCTCAAACTAAGTTTTGCATTCCCTCGCAATATTTTGCTTTCCTTCGCATTAAATTTGCATTCCCTCGCAGTCATTTGCGTTCCTTCACAATAAGTAATAAATTCCCTCGCAGTCATTTGTCTTCCCTCACAATAAGTTCGGCATTCCCTCACAATAGTTTTTTTCAATTCTCTCTCGATAAGTTTTGCATTCCATCGCAACAGTTTGCGTATTCACGTTCTCTAGGGTAGAGTCACACGGGGTAACCTCCACATGGTCACGATTAGTGGTTCTCACTCTCAATGGGGTGCGTGGTAAGTTGTGCATGGATCGCGGAGAGTAGCATGAGTCTCCGCATGCTGTGAGTCTCTGTGGTGTCATGCACAATGGGCCACATGATAAGATGCTCGAATTGACGGTCTCAGAAGTTGAGACAACTGAGACTTGTCCTCTGCCACCCGGATTGAGGTGAGTAACTGCGCTACCACGAGGACCTTCTAAGTAGTGGGAATTGGGCATTCCAAATTGGGAGAAAAGGGGATTCAAAAAAATACAATAAATTACAATAATTTGCGTTCCCTCGCAATAAGTTTTTCGATCCATCACAATAATTCACATTACCTCATAATCAGTTTTGCATTCCCTTGAAATAGTTTCTGCTCCCTCACATAGATCTCCCTGTAGAGAATGCTGTCTTCCCCTCCCACTGTACTGCCAGGATTACACAGATAAGGAACCTACATTAATCTTTTTTCAATGTAGTGGATGAGCGTGCTTCATCTGCACATGAGATCAGATGACTGGTGGAACTCTGCTCATAAACCACAATAGAGATGCAGAGAGAGATGTGTTATGTCAAACCAACAGCCAATCTGTTTGTTTACAGATTACATTCAAAATGGCATCCTTAAAGCAACAGTTTAAAAACAATTCATTGTTTTCTTACCCTCATGTCGCTCTAAACCAATATGACCTTACTTTCTTCAGTGGAACACAAAGGGAGTTTTAAAGAATCTTTACGCAGCTCTTTTACATATAACAACAGTTATTGACCATGTCTGTTAATCTCCAAAATAAAATACAAATAAAAAGATCATGAAAGTACTACAGAACAACAACAGCAGGAGGTACATCATTCACAGTGAATCATTGTGCTCACGTTAACATGATTGTCAGAAGATTTCAACATAAAAAATGTAACCATGTTGTTCAGTGGTTGAATGTTCCCTGGTCACCTGGAACTAACAAAAATAAAAGTGTTTAGATAAAAAAACAGATAGACATCTGGAACACAGCAGTGAAGCGAGACGGCTGGATACTGACTAACACTTGTTGGATATGTGGCATAAATTTGATCTCTGTTAAGTGAACGAAATGTTTGCCAACTAAATGTAAGATTGATCTGTAGTATCTACCTTGTTAGTTAAGTCAGAGTATCTCTTTTCTGGCTCTAAAAGTGACCTTATAAATCACTCCCTTTATAATGAAAAAAGATGCACAAGTCACATGCTTGCTGTGCTAACAGCTTCATTGATTATAATGAGAGCGATCAAATATTAGCAAAACTAAAATCTGCTTTCACCACCTCGTTCTCTTGTTTAGACACACTTAGTGTCAACAAGATAAGGTACATATATAGATAACTTCAGGTTAAAGTTGGATGTCCTTTAAGAAAAGTTGTTGCCTCAAAGTGTTATTTAAAGGATCCTGTAATGACACTTCATTTTTATTTTCAGTTTTTTCATATACCTTATTTGTTCTTATATTTGTTCTTATCTAGACTTAAAACTTACATGTTAGTCATTTTTTTTTGACAATTCTGGGTTATAAAAAATGCTGTTACCGGAAATGCTTCAGGACCAAACACTCACCGTTGTGTTGTAATTCCTTTGTTATTGTTAATGTCCTTGAAAATATCTATAAAATTAGTCTATATGACGTGTGTGCTGTATTCCAACTCTTCTGAAATTATACAATTGCTTTGTGGTAACAGACCAAAAATCTTCCCCTCCGCTAAATCTCATTTGCACTTGTGCATATTACATACAGTATATTACTACACATAATGTTTTGCATACATAACTTTGCATCATGTTGGTAACAATACATGCAAGAATCAACCCCATTTGCTATCAATGATGTTATATGATGATGCATGTTTGCATACGTGCAAGTACGAATGAGGTTTAAGAGCAGCAGTGGAAGTTGAGATTATAAGAGAAAAATGACTTAAATTTCAGTTTAGTTTTATAAAGGAATACATTTGTAGACAACTTGCTGTATATTTGTCTACAAAAACTATTTATTTATTGAAAAAGGATCATTTTAAGATCATGAGAAACATAAATGTCTGTATTGGTGGTAGTGTAAATATAAATATAAATGTAAATTTACAATATATAATATAAATTCTGCCAGTAGCATCAATGATGACATGTTTTGACAAGCACAGTGAACAACAAGAGAATACACACCAGTACACAGACTGTAACAGTGCGCTGAACTGATTGAATGTCAGATCTATGTTTGCACCAAGAACAGTACCAGTACACCTGTGGGTCGAACATACACTTTGATTTTGCAAGCTGCTTTAAGATAAGCTCAAAAAGCAAATTTCAGTTTTATATCTAAACAAATAACAGTAACTTATAGGAGAAGTACGGACTGTTTAACACAGCTTAATACTTTATCATGGGTATTTAGGAATTTTTCTGGGATAATTCTACACTGCAAATTTTTTATCTTAATCAGTAGTTCTGTTTTATATTCCAGTAAAAATATCTAAACATTATTAAAACTAAATGCATTTACTTGAGAAGCTAAAATGCCTTGCAAGATAATAAGACTTAACAGAGAATGTGTCTTGAATTAATTTATATATATATATACCCCATTGGCCTCCTGTGAGTTTTATGCTTAAAACAATAAAAATTTAAACATTTTCAGTAAGGAAAATAAACTTAATTTAAGACACAATATACTCTTATAATCAAACAGAAATTGGCTTTCAAAGAATATTAATCTTTTAAGGATGCTTATGTATTTTTACTGTACAACAAGTGTAGTTCCAGACAGTAGACCAAACAGCACTCCATGAATTAAACATGCATTTTGTTTTCAGTATAACTGATAGCTCTTGGGAAATGCCTTGTACTGTATCCCAATAAAAAACTATTGATTAATGCACTAGTCTGGGGAAGAGCCATGTGAGATCTTAAAAGGATTACTGTTGGGAAATTATGCACAGAACTATGTAGCATTATTAGTGTGTCATGTAGGAGTATTTATAGTTTTAATTAAAACCCTTCTGGCCAGTGGCTCGCTGCAAAAGCTCTTTGTAATTCTAAATGATGTGCCAGTACTTGCTAAGAGTTGATAGCATGGCCGTAATTGAAATCAAATACATTAGCCACTTTGAAAATATTTACTCAAGCATTGAATGTGTCAATAGTGGTTAACAATGGTATACAAACCCAAGAAATAAAATACATGAGAGAAGACAAGAACATATGTGGCCCAGTGATTGATCAAATGTGTAAATGTATGAGTAAAATGCATGAATTATCTTATAATTTATGGTGAAAATTGAAATAATATTTAACAGGACAATACGTACATATTTATTATGTTGGATTGACAAAGCCAACATTTTCATTGGCTTCCAAGTGCTTTCAAGCTACATCCACCAAACCTGGTACAGATCTTCAGACTGTTCTGGAAGAGTGTTCTATGTCTTTTCTAACTAAATGAACTTACGATTTTTGCACAGCGGACAATCAAAAATCTGAAAAATCCCATAGATTTACATTGACAGAATGTTCAAACAGGTCAGTGGACTGCTTGCTAATTCAAACTCCAACTGTCAGAATTGTAAATGTAAATAAACCCACAAAAGGTCTTTGATCTGCTTTAACCTCGTGCGACCGCACACCCACATGCGTGGACATCCTGTTTTGGCTTCGCTATACGCAATGCATAATTTAAACAAATAAAAACTGACTGAATACTGTTCACAAGACTCTAGACCAGGGGTTCTCAATGGGGGCGGTACTGCCCCCCACCCCCCAGTGGGTGTTCGCAGGATGCCAGGGGGCACTGAGAGCAAATTAGTACAGAGGTTGGCGTTAGGTTACAATTGGGGGGTGTTTATCAGTCATAATAATCAAATCAATCGTCAAGTACCTGTTTTCATTAAAATGTTTACCTAGTCTCCATTATATGGGTTTGTATGCATTTGTACCACTGTTCATCTGATTCTGAAGTCTAGCAACACATCTGAAGTATCTGGTTTAGCAGCGTCAAATAGACAGGTGAAGTCACAACCTCCGCTATTGCACCTATATGGTTCTGTAGGTGGATACGGCTCAATGGACAGAGCAGCGCGAGCGCAAAGCAGGTGCGTTTTTACTCACAGACCAGTCTAAAGCTCTTAAACGCCAACCTCTGATTAGTGCAGCACTGCAAGAACCAGTGAGAAGTATGGTGCGAGACAAATGATGTCACATAATTTAAGGGAATGAAATTAGGGGGGTGTTCACCAAAAAAAAGGTTTAGAACCACTGCGCTAGACTGAAATTTAAAGGGTTAAACCTCTGCTGCACCGTGTCTTGTGACACAACAGCATGCTGTCGATTTCCTTGAAGTGCTCCTACGGACCCAGCATCAACAAACGTTATTCATTGAAACCTGTTTGGTCATTTAGCTTCATTTTTGTAATCACTGTGTAATATGATTCTATTCTTTAACATTAGTAAATGCATTCCTGTATATTCACTGTGCATTTTCACATTGAGAAAAAATGTATTCATCCAAAAGCTAAACAATTTTGCTTTCAGAGGCTTTATATGGAGTTAGGATGTTCTGAGATCAGTGCAGACAGACAGCACACTGGAGGTTAAGTCATTCACTAAATAGGGAGCAAGGAAGCATCCTATAGCACTCTATGCAGCTAAGTGCATTCACTCTTAAAATCTAACCAAAAGTTCGGTCTCAGGCTGCAGATGATGTTTGGACCACTCAACATGTTTGGCAGACATGGGACAATGATAATCAGTACATAGATTTATAATTTATAATTTAATTAACATTAAATAACATGGCTGGCAGTGATTGGATGGTGCTGACAATTACTTTGAATCAGAATTATTTATTCAGCTGTACAGAAAATCAGCTGTAATGTCAGTAACATCTGAAAAACATGAATAGCCAACACTCCTGGAAACATAATAAGCAATCTGATTTACAAAAATCTGATTTTCTATAGCTTAGTGTTATTTAAAATGTCACAACATAGTCCATAGTGTGTCATATTTCAATACAATTTTAGGAATACTATTTGCTCTAGAAATTATTATTATTATTATGTATTTATTTGCTTGTTTATTAGGGGCTATTAGTTACTAATCAAAAAGGGAAATGGAAAATGCACATATCAGTCACGTGGGGGTCTCAAGAGGTTAAAGTAAAATTCCAGGTTCAATACTAGATAAAGGTTCTGTAATAAAGCAATAAGGCACTTGAGGCTGTGCTATATTGTGAATATAGTCACAATAAGGCACAGCCACGAGTACCTTATTGCTTTTAGAAAATGGTGACCACATAGTAAAGATTTTGAGGACACAAATGTTTATCAAACTGTCAGCTATGTGTGCTGCAGAGTGATTCAAATAGAAATTCCATGAAGAGGTCAGAGCTGTGATTTATTATGAATAAAGCATGGCTGTTGTCCAATCTAGGACAGGAACTACCCATTTTAAAAATGAGTTTAGACGTTCTGGATCTTCCAAGAGACTGTGCCTTTTAATTAAATATGCCCTGTCTTTTCAAAACACAGCCCTCCAAAGAAAGTGTTAAGACAGACACCATTGAGAGCAAGTGCATCTTCTTCTCACGGTTGTCAAACACAACAGTAGCAAAATAGCACCCTCAGCTGACAACTGTTATGAGACTGAATATTGCATTGAACCTGAATGTTCCACTTCAACTATTACACTAAGAGAACGTGCAAAATGATTGACAGGCAGAAAGCACATCAAAGTCTTCCGATTGGCCGGTCAAACAATATGTCTTTTGCCTGTGGTCACATTTTTGTTTGCTGTTTACACAGTCTAGTGCTGTCACAGAGACCCGTGAGATATCTCAGGACACTTATTTCAGTGATGTCTTTCAGGGAGAAGGAACATTGTTTGCATACAATTACAAAAAAGCTCCAACAACAGCATTTGTGGCTCAATGACGATTCGAATAAAAAAAAGGAAAACTCAAAGTACAGTGAGGCACTTACAATGGAGGTGAATGGGGCCAATTTTTGGAAGGTTAATAGGCAGGAAAGAGAAGCTTTTAAATCTTCTGTTAAAAATAGTGTATTATTTGAACTGTACAGTTGTTTAAATCATAATTTGTATGGTCGCCTTAGGGTTTTACGGTTTGCGGTGTTAGGTTATCATAGCAATAAAGTTGTAAAATTGGCTATAACTTTACACAGAAAAGGTTAGCAATTTTATCACACTAAAATCATGTTAACATGCTTATTGTTTACATCTTGTGGATATACATTTTAAACATATGTTAACGATTACTGATTGGCCCCATTTACTACCATTGTAAGTGCCTCACTGTTTTTAAAGCAAAGGGAGTACAAGTCAAAATGGGTTTTTATAGCAATCAACATTATGCCACAATTGCTGTCGATCGAGCTTGTATTGAACCTGGAATATTAATTGAAGATGCTCTCTCTCTCTGTCTCACTCTCTCTCTCTCTCTCTCTCTCTCTCTCTCTCTCTCTCTCTCTCTCTCTCTCTCTATCTATCTCTCTCTTAGTTTAAACTTTCAGACTAAGCTTTGTCAATCCAACAATAAGATTAATACAGAAGTTATTCAAAGAAAAGCATGTCAAACCTTGAAATCAATAGCCTACAGCAGTGAAAGTCTATAACATTCCGGTCAGCAGAAACATGACGCTACATTGGGCAATTGCAAAAAAGAAAATGATAAAAATATTGCCTAGACTGGTGCATCTCGATTTCTGTGGTGAAACACAGATGGTAGGGTCAGAATTTGGAGTACACAGCTCGGATCCATGGATCCACTGTGCATTCTGTCAACAGCACAGGCTGCTGGTGTTGTAATGGAGTGGAGAATGTTTTCTTGGCACACATTAGCCCTCTTAATACCATTGATGCATCATTTGAATGCTGTGCACCATGTGCATCCCTTTATGGTCACAGTCAACACATTCTCAATGGATATTTTCAGCAGGATACAGTGGCATAATGTACAGCACACATCATCTCAAGCTGGTTCTGTGAACATCACAATGACTTTTGTTAAAGTATTATAATGACATCATTACTTCAAACATTATAAAGTCTCTTTCTGTTGGTCAGGCTAGGAGACCAGCTGGCCATCTAACTAAACAAGCTAAACTGGTTTCATATCCACTATTAACTGTATGTCGAAAATACTAGAAAAGGTAGTGTCCTCACAACTATGTTCATTTCTACAGAAACATTTTATATATGAACAATTTCAGTCAGGATTTAGGCCCCATCACAGTACAAAGACTGCACTTATCAGAGTTACAATGACTTGCTCTTATCATCTGATCGTAGCTGCATTTCTCTTCTAGTGCTTTTAGATCTTAGTGCTGCATTCGACACGATAGATCACGACATTCTCTTGAATAGGCTAGAGAATTATGTTGGCATTAGTGGACTTGCACTAGCATGGTTTAGGTCCTATTTAGCAGGCCGCTACCACATTAACTATGTAAACGAGGAATTGTCAAATCAAACAAAAGTTAAGAATGGTGTGCCACAGGGATCAGTTTTATGGTCTCTGCTTTTCTCCTTACACATGCTTCCCCTGGGAGATATTATCAGGAATCATGGAATAAGTTTCCAATGTCATGCCAACAATACCCAATTTTATATTTCTTCTAAACCCAATGAAAATTCAGAAATTCTCCAAATAAGCAGAGTGTATCAATGAAATCAAAGATTGGATGGCCAGAAATGTCCTTCTACTCAATTCCTCTAAAACAGAGATATTAATTATTGGACCAGAAACCTCAAAAAATATCATGTGACTCTCGATGGATGTACTGTTATATCGTCTTCAACAGTGAAGAACATAGGTGTTATATACCAATCTGTCCTTTGAAAATCAAATTTCCAATGTTTGTAGAACAGCTTTCTTCCACCTCAGAACAATTGCTGTTACGACATATGCTCTCTGTTGCTGATGCTGAAAAACTAATTCATGTGTTCATAACCTCAAGACTAGATTATTGAAATGCATTACTGGGAAGATGTCCAGCAAGATCAATAAATAAACTTCAATTGGTTCAAAATGCAGCTGCCAGAGTGCTGACTAGAAATGAAAAATATGACTGTCTACCTGTTAAATTCTGTATTAATTTTAAAATTCTGTTAACTACATACAAAGCTTTGAATGTTCTATCTCCACAGTGCTTGAATGACCTTCTGACACGTTATATTCCATCATGTTCATTACGATCACAATATTCAGGCTTGTTAATAGTTCCTAGAATATCAAATCCACAAAAGGATGTAGATCCTTTTCCTTTTTGGCTCTTAAACAATGGAATAGTCTCCCTAACACTGTTTGAGATGCAGACACACTCTCTCAGTTTAAGTCTAGACTAAAGACTCATCTATTTAGCCAGACATACACCTGATTTATCCATCAATTCACAATTAGGCTGCTTTAGTTAGGTCTGCCAGAACCTGAAACTTCTAGCATAATTTATAACTCTGCATAAAATTTCATGACATCTACGCTAATATTATTCTATTTGTTTCCATGTCTCATATCCCGAGGTTACCAGAGCAGGCTAGATCCAGCTCCATTCCTGCTTAAGACTCCACGGCTATGTGTCTCTGAGTGATGACGACTATATGCAGCCGGCGCTAGCCACACATCACTTCAGTATTTTCCAATGGACTTCAGAGGATGAACTGATGCCAACTCCAACTGTAAGACATCGGATCATTCATATGCCTCTGCTTGAACATTGGATTTAGGATGGACCACACTGAAGCTCACTGAAATTACCTGCTGATTGAACTGCAATGCACCTCACTGATCTCTGCCTGCATCACCTTTGTCTATTGATGGACTACACTCTTGAAATGGAGTACATAGACTATCATTTAATTGCCATTAAAAGCCTTCATCAGCCAACTAACAAAGGACTATGCATCTACATGAACTTCTGCAGTTAATCCTGGATGACTTTCAAAGACATTAGTCATTAATCTTACAGTTCATATAATTATTATTTTTTTAAACACTGGACCTAAAAGGGTTAGTTCACCCAAAAATGAAAATTATCCCATAATTTATTCACCCTCAAGCCATCTTAGGTGTATATGACTTGCTTACTTTCAGCCACTTTCAACCAAACACAGTTATATTAAAAAGTTATATTAAAAACTATCCTGGCTCTTCCTAGCTTTATAATCGGAATGAATGGTACCTTAGAATGGTACCATTGGCCCCTATCTACCATGGCATCGTATTAATCTCCATCCCTGAATTGGCTACATAACTATACTCTCTCCTCTCCACCAATAGCTGGTGTGTGGTGGGCGTTCTGGCGCACTATGGCTGCCGTCGCATCATCCAGGAGGATGCTGCACACTGGTGGTGGTTGAGGAGATTCCCCCTATACTATGTAAAGCGCTTTGAGTGCCTAGAAAAGCGCTATATAAATGCAAGGAATTATTATTAATTATTATTATTAGATTTTGAAGCCCAAAAAATCCATCCATCAAAAAAGAGCCAGGATAAAGAAGTTATCCTGAACGAAGAATGTCCTATACACCTAGGATGGCTTGAGGGTGAGTAAATTATTGGATAATTTTCATTTTTGGGTGAACTAACCCTTTAACACTTACTTAGTTTACTAATCTTAAACCATGACCTGCACTGCATATAAATAACTAATATTCTCATCATATTCATGATGTTTAGTCAGAGGGGAACTGGCTCCCACAGTGAGCCTAGTTTCCCCAAAGGTTATTTTTCTCCATTAACCAGCATCTTATGGAGTTTTGTGTTCCTTGACACAGCCGCCTTCATCTTGCTCACTGGGGTTCTAAATAAAATTCTAATTTAATTATTACATTTTTATACAAAATTTACAATCATCATCAAACTGCACAATGATCACTCTAAGACTTTATAGATATTAATATTTCATTTTTTTTAATGCATGATTTTCCGTAAAGCTGCTTTGAAATGATGTGTGTTGTAAAAAAACGCTATACAAATAAAAATGACTTGACTTGACTAAACAAACTGGTTCGGACCCAATTGTGATTGAGTACTAGATAGATCAAATGACCAGCGAGTGTATTTTTCCTTATGTTTGCTTTGATTGAGGAATAGAGATATGAACAATGTACTTTGAGTAACATGCACATCATAATTTCATCTGTTTTGGCATCAGTCTATGTGCAAGTGTGAAAATAGAGTGAAGTACAAAACAAATAAAGCCCACTGGGCATCAGTCTGAGAATATCATTAAAGCTTCAGTGCATGCGGAAACTGATGATGAGAAGAGAGTATGATAGAAAAAATCAAGTGTGGGGAAGAATAAAAAAAGAAACACAAGGAAAGTGAAAACAACGAGGGAAAGAATGAGATGTTTGACAGTACAAAACAAACCCTTTGAATGTAAGGTGAATTAAGATTATGGAGGAAAAAGACCTTAGTGTTATGGGCAGCAGAGTGAAGATCAAAACAGAGATTAGAGGTCAAAGCAGTGGCCTCTACATGTCTCATCCTGTGTTGGGTTGAATGCTTGATGATAGCCGTGTACTTCCTTTGATAACACTAAAAAAAAGCCAAACAATTGAAATGAAAGGGTCTTTATTATGATTCCTATTTGCATGTTTGTTTTTACAAGATTGCAAAAATAATTTGGTGATTTAATTAACAAGGTCTAAGCATTTGTCCAAAATCAAAGGCAGCATTGTATCATTCAAAGACAAGGCAAGTCTAGAATGCACTGGAAGGAAAAAAATCAAATTATGGCAGAAAAGTCAAAAGAAATATTGATTATAAATACACTCATATTTCATTTACTACCAAAAAGTATTGAAAAACTTTGTTCAATCTAATACAATTTTACTGTTTAAGACAATATTTTTAGTGCCACTAAGATTTTTTGCATTGTGACGTTGTCATAAAATTTGACTACTTTTCCCATCTAATTATCATTACCATAATGCAAAAAACTATTAGGCAGAGGCTAATTGCACTAAGAACATTACCGCTGTAGCTTATTTAGGGGTTTCAATGAAAGTTCGCTAACTGGTAAAGTTTAGCGCTGTTGTGTTATGCTATTAGCTTAGCTGTACTGTTTTTACAATCTGGCATCGGCAGGTTGCGCATGCACGGTAAATTGCCCCGGAAGGGTTTTTTTTGTACTTCCTGTGAACATTCGTCACCATAGCAACCAACACCTGTGATTGGTGATCTGGGCCAACACTATGAAAATAATAATTTGACCAATGAGAGTGCCATCAAGTTCTTAATTAAAAGCACCTTTTGTTACAAAGGGGTTTACCTCTTATACTAAACATAGGTTCAGTTAGCTACTGTTACTGATACTGGTTGCCTTGGCTGTTGAGAGAGGCCGAATGCAGTGGCAGGAATAAGTCTTGATGGTTCCTCGAGTCGATGGTGTTCAAGTTGCACTCAATTTCTTCTGTGTTGAATGAAGAAATTAGGATGAACTGTGGCATTCATTGACTCTATGGTCTAGGTAGTTGCACATGGCTTGAGATGTTGAGGCCTGCCGGCCTGCAACCTCAGGGTCAGCATGACCAGCTGCAGAGGGTCAGGGGAAAGAGAGCAAGTAAGAGGCGGGATGTGTCTTTTAACTTCTGATGAAGGTCCCTCTTCTCGAGTCTGGCTTGACCAATGAGAAAGGTGCAATTTCCAAGCGAGAAATGTTCCTTTGGTTGGAAGCTGTCTTGTTTGCATGATTGGGGGGTAAGTTGTTAATGTTTGCCCCTTTATGCTCTGATTAATATAGCAAGCATATAATGCATGCTATCAAAATTATATATATACACCTCTTTGCAGTGAGCAGAACTAATTGTACATTATCTGGTAGTTCTGTCATAAGGCATGCATAAAAGAGCATACAGTACAAAAAACACTTTACAAGACAGTAATGATCCTATACACAATGTCCTGGGGATATTCATGTGAATTTATAGACAGTTTGTCTATAATTTAATGAAGAAAAGTCTGTTGTTCTGGGCTTTAAGTCCACTTCTTATGGGGGAATGATTGCTCTGGCATGCAGCTAGCCTTCCCCGCTTGGAGTGTCATTGATGTCCACTAGTTGCTGGACCTTGTAAAGACAGTGTAAAGGCTTGAAAATGATCAGTGGGGAGCAGACATAATGGAGTCGGCTTGGGCCTACTTGGACCTTTGCTTGTTACAGTCTTGAGACATCTGTTGACTTATTCATTAAATAATGAATAATTGTGTGTCTGATTGGTCCAGATGCTACACTGCAGTATGTTTATTGTGTTTATTTTGAATCCCACATTCACCCTACACCAACCCCTAGCCCTAAACCTAACCTTAACCATCCCTTACAAAAATTAACCTATAGTAACCACACTATAGTAAATAGTGTTATTATAGTAACCATTTTTAATTTTGTGGTTACTATGAGTTTACTACAAAATACCATGGTGATACTATGGTTACTGTAGTAAAGCTACGGTTAATTTTTGTAAGGGAAGGTTAAGGTTAGGTTTAGGGCTAGGGGTTGGTGTAGGGTGAATGTGGGATATAACACATTCACCCTACAATACCCTATAATAACACTATTTACACACTATAGTAAATAGTGTTATTATAGTAACCATTTTTAATTTTGTGGTTACTATGAGTTTACTACAAATACCATGGTGATACTATGGTTACTGTAGTAACACCATAGTTAGTTGCATTTAAACTATAGCGTCCACCAGAAAACATGGTTACCACAATATTACTATAGCAAAACCATGTTTATTCTGGATCAAACCTTTGTCTTAACTCCCAGACATTCACCTTGACCAAAGCAGTGCAAGGAAACCAACCTTCATATTCATTATCAGTTATTATCATAAAAAGTATTAATTAATTAATAATGGAGACAGGAAAAAAAAGCATTTTTGGGAAAATACCAATAAGCCTACAAATTTCAAGCCAACATAATAAGTTAAGAACAACAACATTCATTTATTATAAAACTGTAAATGTTGCTTTTTAGCAGGTTTACGTAAAACCTTGAACAGGCTGTCGGAATATCATATAATTTATGCACATAAGCTATTCTCAAAAACAACACATAAAGGTTGGTTGGTGTTTTGTTTTTAACATGTGACTATGTTTCTACAAACTTTTTCACAACATCTATTCATTAGCTCTACCGTCAGTCTCGGTTACAAATCCCTCAACACACATTGTCACATCTCACTTCCAACTACATTTTTTTTCAAGCTATCTAACAGCTTTTTAACACATTTTTATAGAGTATCAAAGGATCAAATAAAATCCCACATCTAATGCAACAGGGGAACTCTGGGAATTCTCCTTACCGTTGTCCAACATGTCTTCACCACAGCAGGGGAGTCTAATAATTTCCTCGAAGTCCCTGCAGTTGTCTCCATGTCACAAAATGCTGCACATGAATCAGTGGTCGTAAACAAAAGACCTTGCAGGAAGACATGTTTATTCAAAACACTTTAATGAGGACTAGGATTTATATAGTGATCCAAGAAAATGAGGCCTCAGTCTGAAAACAGAATGTAGATTTATGTACCAGTGGGAAGAAAAGTTCTTATATTGAGAAATGGGGATGAAAGAGAAAGATTCATATCCATATTATTTAGTCTGTTCTGTTGAAAATTCCCAGAGAGGAGGCCTATTTGTTATTAAGGTATTGGTGTGGTGGCTTTCTTCCTGAAAAGGTGTTTAATGCACCCTGAAATGCATACGATACTGTAGAATGCTGAATTCCAATTGCTTTTAATATCCCCATATAATCTCTTTAAGAAATTACTAGAATCCTATTTCCTGTTATTATTGAATTAACTGACTTTTCCCTCCATACAAGTCCAAAATTCAGTGACCACATTGAATACTGTGATATTTTTTATTTGAAACCTAGAAAAAAACAGAAAGTTTTATGACTATGAGAAAGAAAAAAGAAATACATATTATAACATAAAAATAAATATTTAAGATTCCATACTATTTCTAGGACACTTAAATGTAAGAAACTTTATGATTTTGACCATAAAAATTTGTACAAAAGGTCAGACTTTCTGGTTACACTTTATATTAATGTTCTTTGTTTTATAAAAGAGTTTATTAATGACTATTAAACCATTTAAAAATGCAATATAAATATTTTTTATGCTGTTATAACAACACGAAAGGGGCAACTATCATGCAACACTTCCGAAATAGCGAGCATTATAATTTACATGTTATAAATGCTTAATAAATATACTTATCGCTACATGCAGTATATAAAAACATAAAATGCTTAAAATTCATGGTTTATGACACAATGCAGAAAAAATAGACTGGTATAGTGGAATTAAAATAAGGGATTATGTCATTTTGCTACAGTCCAAATTGTGTTTATATTAATTACTGTAATGTGTTGACTCACTTGTGTTGTCACTTTGCTTTTCACGTTGATGTCAAAAGAATGGTGCTACTCCAAAAAACATACCTAGTTCTAGTTATCTAAAGTCCTCAGCAAAAACACTGTTCAAGTCTTCATGCTCATTCACAAAATATATCATATAATAAAAACTGATTACCATTAAACCATACTGAACTTTTATGTACATACAGTGGCGCAAAAAGTGGGTATGCGCCGCACCATGGGGGCGCCAAAGCGATGGTTAAAAAAAAAAAAACTTATATAAGTTTTATACATTTATATAAAATCTATATAAAAGTTATATAAGTTAAATATAAAAAAATTATATAAATTTTAGAGGACTAACAGGCTAGAGTAGGCGCCGGCGCCCTCATTCTATCATAGAATTTATTTTGACAGAAGGGTAATATCGCAACGCGAGCGCTGAGTGAGCAGCAGGAGTGAGTTGTCGTTAAAACTCAAAGATGGATAAAGCAAAAAAGCTGTTGGGGGCTAAAAACAGAAAAAGAAAGAGGGAAAAGGAGATTGCATGTCAAGGGATGCGACAGCAGCTTAATAAGTGGATGGTGAAAGGCAACAGGTAGGATTTAAAGTGTGACGTCTGTGCTTGGAAGCTTGCAAATATTCATGTTAACAGACTAGCTAGCTAGGTTAGAATATGCAAAACCGAGGTTGCTGAGCTGAAAACTGAAAAATATAAGGAAGCATGTAAGATAAATGACAAGAATCTGGAAAACAACTAATGCAATATCTCTGGTTTACCATGGAATCATGCATAGATTTGCTAGCAAACTTGGAGGCTTGCAAATATTAATGTTAACAGACTGGCAAGTGTTTGCTAACTTAATGCAAAATAATGTTGCTGATATTTACATTTAGATTTTGGTTAAACCCTATGGTAGGGTCACATCTCTCTCTCTCTTTAAAAATCTGTGCTATGTGTGTGTGTGTATGTATGTATGTATATAAATAAATAAATAAATATATATATATATATATATATATATATATATATATATATATATATATATATATATATATATATATATTTATTTATTTATTTATATACATACATACATACATATATATATAGCACAGACCTTTAAAGGAAGAGAGAGATGTGACCCTGTAATTACATATCTATAAATATGTGTGTGTGTGTGTGTGTGTGTGTGTGTGTGTGTGTGTGTGTGTGTGTGTGTGTGTGTGTGTGTGTGTGTGTGTGTGTGTGTGTGTTTGTGCCATATTTGTACTTTTTAAAATCCAAAATGTTAATGTAATTTCAACAGCAGCACAACCTTACTGCATAATAGTTGTCTTATATGATGCCATCACTAGGCTGATTTAAGAATTGAATTTAGGCTGCTTTATTTAACAGTGAGTTCATTTCTTTCAGGTGTGAGGATGGTGGATCAGGAAAGACAGGGGAAGGCAACATGTAGGTCTAACATTAGGTGGAAGTGTAGAGGGAGCCACTTGATACCAACAGATTAATTTATTAATATTATTGATATGGAAAAAGCTATATGGAAAATCTATTACATAATGTTTGTTTGACAATGTCTTAGTGGAGAAGAACACAGGCAAGGGGTAAAAGAGACAGACATGATGTCGGCGATGGCATCAAGTATAGAGGAGACCAGTGATGACATCAGGTAGGAGTTATATTAGTTAGACTACACAAAACTAAATGTCCAGTATGGTTTGAAGTTATGTTGACCAACCTATTTTCCAAATGTAACAGTAGCCCTGAGAGTTTTCCTGACAATGCCTATGACAGTTGAATCTGCGGAGAGATCATTCAGCAAGCTAAAGCTGATAAAGACATACCTTCGTTCCAACATGAGTAATGATCGCTTAACCCAATTAGCAGTCATTTCAATTGAAAACAGTGTGGCATGAACCATTTCATTCAATGCAAAACTAGATAAATGTACAAGTGAAAAGGCACGCCATGTTACAATTTAGTAGAAACTAAAGAGCGCTTTTGAATGTTTGGTAGCAACATTGTTACTTGGATTGGGCATCGAGAATCGGTGACTGACTATTTCTAACTGTTGATTCTGTTTGTTACTGTTTATTCTGTTTGTAACTATTTATTATTTGTTAACATTGTTAATTATATATATATATGTACATACTGTAGGCCTACAGTGGCTGTCTGATATACTTTCAAATAAACCTTTATTATTTGAAGCCCATACATGGTGATGTCCGGCAAACTTATTTATTTATAAGTGGGGTGTGGGGTGTGGGGGGGCGCCAAAATTGTTGCTGCATACCCCTCTAACACTGGGTAGTTGCGCCCCTGTGTACATATGTTTATAATGTTTCCAACTCCTTAATAAATGCTTCACGTTTCAAGTTTATTGTCACATGCCCATTAACAGCAGTGAAATATATTTGTCTACCAGATTCCATGCTGTGTTAAACAATCCAATAGATACAAAGATAATTCACAATGTATGTATATGTAAAAAGTCAACACCTCATTTATATTGGGCTATACTAAAATATTGTGACAATGTGACTAAGTAGGTTCTCTTTTATAAATTCCTTTACAATTAAAGTACAATTATCTCTTGGAATTTATAAAGGCAAAAAAATTAAAAAAATTCCTACAATCAAAGACCATTAAAAGAGAACATCTTGGTTACTGCTCCCTGAAGGGAGGAAACGAGACAATGCATCAGTAACTGATGCTGTAAGAGCTCCTCCCAGGGGCGGTGACCTTGAAACCCCATACCATCTCTGCAATTTAAATGGCTGGTGATGCTTGTGCTCTACCTTATTTATGCATTATCACGGGCAAATAAGCCTGGTGCCCAGCGCCATAACATCAGGATTTTATGACTGAAGGAAGGAGAGCGCATCTCTTGGTCCCTTAACATTGAAAATCTGTAGTGCGGCACAGCTTGTTCCATCCTTTCAGGAAACAGTAACCAAGATTTTCTCTTTTAATGGTCTCTGAAAACTGAGACATTCCTTTTCACATCAGTTGCTGATACTGTGGGAGTTATATACCATAATAATGTGCTACTGATAGGGCAATGTCCACTAGCCAACAGGTCACCAAAAAGGCATTGCTATAACCACACCTTTGTATTGAAAATTATAAAGGAAAGTGGAAGTACAATAAACCATTGACTCAATGCCAAGACATAGATACTAGCCCTCCTGGGTAGTGGTCCATTGTCTTGGCACAACATCTATAATAATATGACTCGTTCAGTCAATGTACACGTGCAATGGCCTCACAGGGCAGAAAATGTGTAGTCACTTAGCCTCGCCTCACTCAAAGGGAGGAGGGGAGAACATCTGCAACCAGAGCCATAAAGTGGGCTACAGACAAGCCCTCAAAGAGGTCATGAGTGGGAGGCCTGGGTAGCTCAGTGAGTATTGATGCTAACTACCACCCCTGGAGTCACAAGTTCGAATCCAGGGTATGCTGAGTGACTCCAGCCAGGTCTCCTAAGCAACCAAATTGGCCGGGTTGTTAAGGAGGAAGAGTCACATGGGGTAACCTCCTCGTGGTCATGATTAGTGGTTCTCGCTCTCAATGGGGCGTGTGGTAAGTTGTGCGTGGATCGTGGAGAGTAGCATGAGTCTCAACATGCAGAGTCTCCACGGTATCATACACAACGAGCCACGTGATAAGATGCACATATTGACATCTCAGAATAGGAGGCAACTGAGTATTGTCCTCCACCACCCATATTGCGGTGAGTAATTACGCCACCACGAGGACCTAGTAAGTAGTGGGACTTGGGCATTCCAAAAAGGGATGAAAAAATAAAATAAAAAGAGGCCTTGAGTGGTCATTTTGGCAGTGATGTAAACCTTTTATGTGGATGGAGTCCTGCATCCAAACAGTCCTGTAGGAAAGAGAGTATTGTCGGCACAGGACCATACTTTGGGTCCTGACTTCAGGAGGAATACCAATTACCAAAAATGTGCTATTTTAAGGCATACAGCCACCTTGTTGAGGGGGCCCTGGCCTATAGTATGGTGCCTAATATGTTCCACCACCTTTGGGAATCAGTGGCTGTTGGGCCATTTCAGCACAACAACATTCCTTGTCTTCTTACATCTTGCACAAAACTTGATGTAGCAAGCAGACGGGAGGAAACGCATGTTTTTTTCTGGCCATCTGTGAGCTGAGGCATAGAAGCCCAGTGGAGCTTGTGTCACAGAGTACCAGAGGCAACAATGCATGGTTTTCAGGGAGGCAAACAGGTTTGCCTCTGAACTGGCTGATGGTAGTGTCACCATTTTCTTGTCCTGTCACCCTGACACAAGTGTAAATCTGCTCTGCAGTTCAGGTCGTGCATCGCACATATCGATAAGAGACATGACTCGCTCCAGAGGAGAATCCAGCTCGCCAGATTCAACATTGGGCATGACCATACTCCTTCTTGGTAATTTATATATTCCACAACTGCTGTGCTGTCTGGACCAATCAGAACATGAGACCCATGCATGCCTCATGCACGATTCATAGCCAAGAGGGACTGCCAGCAGTTCAAATATAAAATATGGAGATTACACCTTTCTAATGATGTATAGTTTGCTGTGATTAAGAATTGTTTGGAGATTAATGGCAGTGAATGTAAACAATACCGATCATGACTCGTGTGACCATTGGCAATCTTTTTGTGAGATTGCAGATTCTGTACTGTCATGCTGCTTCTTCTCCTCCTCTTCTTTCTTTTTTTTTCTTCTGACTCCCAGATCGGTATGTTGGACATTCTCTTCATGATGCCTGCATCCCGCTTTAACTTGCAATTGATCGTAGCTAAAGCATGGGGTCCCCATAGGGTTTTTTTTTTTCCTCTAAATTGTCTTTCTAGTCTGCTAAGCATTGCCAATCATTGGTTTTAAAGTGTTGTTGCAGTGGACAACTGTAATTGCCACCTGCGGTGTTGCCTTCTTGCCTGTCCAGTAGCTAGCCTCTGCATAGGGTGGCTCAACAACCATTCATATTGACATGATGGCATAGGGTTTCAAGGTCACCACCCCTAGGATGAGCTCCCAAAGTATCAGCTACTGATGCAGTGTCGAAAAGGATTCTAATAGGTTGGGCAATAATAATTATGTAAATGTACCATTAATCTTCCACAGTTTCCATGGTTATAACAGTGATATTTGTTATAAGACCAGAGTAAAAAAGCAATTAAAAAATGCAAGGCTCCTCACTATCATGTTTGTTTAATTATGTTTTCTATAAATACTAACTTCATTTTTGTTATGATCAATAGTAGCCTAAATACATTTGAAAACTATTAAATAAAAATCTGGAAACTGCTTGTTACAATGAGGCTATATTCCCTCATAGTGCCGGTCCTCTCTATCAGCAAACTAAACAAGTTACTTAGGGTCCCCGATCTGCCAGGGAGCCTCCACACTGTCAAAGACTTTATAAGTAGTGTTACAAACATACTGACAAGGGCCCTATACACATTTTTTCTTAGGGCCCCCAAAAGGCTAGGACCGGCACAGTTCCCTCGCTCCCCTAATATATAATATTTACTGGAACTATATTATATTACATTTAGCAATAATATAATAATATAATCAATAGAGCTGGAACAATTGTAGCAATTGTAAATGGATTATTAGTCATTAGTAAACCCCTTTATAAACCCTTAACAAAGGGAACATTAATGTGAAGTATTAACAATTTTCTTGCTTCTATTTAAGCACAAGATGCTCTTTGGAACATTCTCAGATCATACTGAATATCATAGATCATCAAGTTTTACACAAACTTGTGGAGTCAATATCAGCTCAAGTGCATGCTGTCATTAAAGCAACATGATCTTGGGGGAATTCGGTATGTTACTCCAAAGTGCCACCATGGTTAATGTTCAAGGCCTGAAAATCGGCTGCTAGGTGCCTTTCACATCACATCACTTTTGACATCCGGCTTGCTAAATAACGTAAAATAATTTGTTGTTTTGGTCTCAGTACTGTAATGGTTAGATTTAAGGTTAAGATACGGGCCAGACATGCTGTGCCTTTCATGGCACATCCCTTCACAGAAAGTGAAAGAACACAGTTGTAATGTAATTACTCTCAAATATTTCATTCAGAGGTTTGCTTATGTTTTGCACAGTGCATCACATGTGCATGCGTTCAAATGTACTTCCAGATTCTGCAACTGGCCAGTTCAGAAATTTCAAAAGACCATTTTGGAAACAGAGACCAATTTAAGGAGACAAAAAATTCTGCCCCCATTTGCAGGTTTCCTTCAAAATCAGTCTGATTAAAGCAAAAGGGGACATGCCAAATACTACGAAATTCTTAAATAAGTAAAAAACTTAATTTTCATCTTTCATCATTTCACTCAAATTGTTATGCTGATAATATAATTTGTAATGACACAATTTATATCAAATTTAAAAGGAATGTAAAATAGAAGCCCTTTCAAATAATCTCAGATCCTTCAGTTTTGGACCCCACTGTATGTGAGATTTTAACCCCGGGACGAATTTGCTGTGAAAACATTGTTTTGATTCAATTTTCTTGTCACGTTTGTAAATCACTCCATATCTGAAAACAAATCTGTCAGCCCACCATAACCAATCTGTAATTTAACAACAGAAAGCATGGGTTCATATCCTTAGAATGAGAAACCAACAGTCACTGAAGCATTTCTGTCAGCACACACAAGTGAAAATGAATGCATATTCATTTTAGCGTTAGGTTACAGAATGTAGATCTCAGTGCTAGATTGAGTCAAGTCTCATACATTATGTAGTAGATGGGAAGTTCATTTTTCACATCTATTAAAATGAAGTGCAGCAAAGCTAAAAAGAGTATTAGTGCCTCCATCTTCCCTTCACTGCTCCCCGGGGATGAACAGTTTTCAACTCCTTTAGTGCAAACTAAAGAAAAGCTTCTGTAAAGCCCCACCTCTTCCAAAAAGAAGTTTTTCATCTTTTTCGGCCAAATCAGAGCAGCACTATTGTTCATGTGATATTGTTTAATTAGAATATTTATACCATGATCAATGGAATCCCCCAAATATTCAAGTTAAATCCACACCCTTGACTGTACCTTTAAGCAAGAATGAATAATTGCATTCACCTTGAAACAGCATCACAGAAAAGGTCATAGACTCGTACATTAGACATGTTCAGTGTGAAGGTTATTCTGAACCCTGCAGTACTTTCAGAAGTAAACTATTTTTACATTATATGCTGGAAAATACGACAAGGTCACTTTTCCTCTGCAAGTTTTTACCTAAATCTGGGTTCTTGTTAAAACTGGCTGGTCCAAGTTTCAGTGTAGAGTTCATGCTGGTATGGGGAATCGGTGTAGTCTAGGGATTTAGCACTGCACTTTTTGTCACTGCATGCTATTAATTAACTTCACTTAAATACATGCTTATCTTGAAATATACAGCTGTTATACGAGGGAGTTACATTTGGGCACACTTCTGGTCCTAACTGGTCCGTGTATGTGTTTATTGTAATGTATGCCAGTAATGTAGGCCAGATATCTAATACGTTTGAATATTTATTAAAAATTCCAATGTTTCCATACTAATTCTATATATTCTAAATATTATACGATGTAACACTTTACAATAAGTTTGTATTTGTCAATAATTTGCTTCAATACTTTTGAAGCATTGAAGCAATGTTAATTATTACAAATACTTTATTTACATTAAAAGTTGCATACATTAACAAAAATTTTTTTTTATTGTATTAATAATACATAATCATTATTAATAATAAAACTGTGAAAAGGAGTTTTATTTTGGTCTGTTCTCACCCAAAACCAATTAGACTGCTTCAGAAGACATTGAGTAAACCACTGGAGTCATATGGATTACTTCTATGCTGCCTTTTTTCTCCTTTTTGGAGCTTCAAAGGCCTGATCACCATTCACTTGCATTGTATGGACCGACAGAGCTGATATATTCTTCTTAAAACCTTAGTCTGTGTTCAGCAGAAGAAAGAACGTCATATACATCTGGGATGGCATAATGGTGAGTAAATTATGAGAGAATTAAATTTTTTGGGTGAACTATACCTTTAATGTTACTCTTGAAAAACTCAGATTTCTGAGACACACAAAGAAACAGTCTGCAAAGTGGCCAACAAAAATTACCCCACAGTCCTATTTTAGTCCTATAGTATTTTCATTCATAAAGTTTACTCTTTAGTCATATTGGCTTCACAGACTTGCTGTAATTGTAGATATGCATTGCAATTTTAGATATGTTTATTTGCTGTATCCCTGTGCTTGTTGGATACTCAGTCTAATGAATAATGTTTTTCGATAATTCACTAGAATTTGTTATTCATTTTAAAATCATTATTCATACTTTTCAGAATAAGTTAACATTAGTTAATATATAATGAACTATGAACTGCTCATCAGGCCAAATGATGGCGTGCTAGTGCGTGCCAGGGCCTGTTGCATTGCCACTGTCATTTCCAGGGCTTCATCGTGCCTTCTCTGGTCTTCCTTGGGGCAATGGCCTTTAGCCAATTACACTTGGGCCAAAGAACTGGGGATTGAGGCAGGGTCAGTGTCAAAGGTGGAGTTCAGCTGGGTCAGGTCAGAGGTTTCAGAAAACAGAGAATTGTCACTACTAGTCAACAGACGAAATCAGGGCTGTTCTGAATATTTGGGCTGATGAAAATGTGTAATGTCAGATCGATGGCATCTGCCGAATATTGTTGCTGAATTTGCCAAGTTGTGTATCTAGTGCACAATTCTGCAGGATCTAGAATTTTTTTTTTTTAAATAAATGCAGACACACTACAAATTAGAGTTCATTTCGGGGGCTAGCTAGTCTCCAGAGTCTGATACCTCAGCTTGAGCTCCCCTCTTGCTTGTGAAATGGGCGGTGATTTATGTGGACAGATGATTTCCTTTCTTTTATACTATGCTTATATGATATTATACAAGTAATACATTATAATCAGCTATGAAGTCATATTCATAAAGTATATCAAAATTCAAGAGACCTTAGGTGTATGGGTTTTTACTCTGTTGTCTAAAATATGTACTGTCGAGGCACATAAAAGAGGATGTTTCGATCACTTTTGCTTATCTTGCTCCGATCAGGCCTTTACAACTCCTTTTCAACACAAATACGTAAGGGGGTCTGTTTTCTACCTCTCGACCTAACCACAGTTTTCACACCTCAATAGGTCAGAATAACCTGACTTGACACCATAAATTACTGCTTAAAATGATGCAGAACTTTTGAACCTACAATGGAAGTGCTTTTGGCTCATACACACAAAAGGGTATAAAGACTCTAACGAATCTTTGGATGGCAGACTAACCTCTCTGCTATTTTGCTCTCTGCATCTGACTCCAACATTGAGGCCTCAGCTCAACACAATTCATACTTTAACTTTATTTATTTATTTAGTTACTAAGTTCATTAGATGAGACAATTCATATGTACAATGAGTTTTAAGACTTAGTCTGTGAATCTGTACATCTTTAAATGTATTTACCCAAAATCATTTCTGTATTATTACATTTATTCATTTTACAAAATTTAAGTTTTTATTCCTTCTACAAATCATCAGATTTATTGAAGTCATTTCCATCTGCTGGATCACTCTGCACAAGGCTGGGTGTATGACGTTGGTAACAGGGTGGCATATTAAGGAAGGGTTTTAGGGCAACGCTGCGGCGCTAATGGCCCGATGGTGGGAATGCAGATTGATTTTGTTAAGGTCTGAGGCTATTGGCCCCAGCTGATCAGTTGATTGCCCTGGCTTGCACTGGACTGATAGTGGAAAAGAGGATAATGAGGACTAAGATGGCATAAAAGTACAGCTCCTATCTACTTGAATGGGAAAAGACCGAAATCTCTAAAACAGTTTGTAAAGGGATTAAGGGAAAGGAGGTGGCGAGAACCGACTTGACAATATAAATAATATTTTATTGAGGTATATAAACAAAAGACACAAACACACACATGACGGACAGCTGCCCGTAAACATTCTCTCTCTCCGTCACACCACCATCCGCAGTCTGCCTTTATCACTCTTGGAGGCTTAATTAGCCTAATAAGGGACCGGGTGTGCAGCACCATGACCTGGCCCCTCAATCCGCTTATTGACATTCCTCCCTCGTTCTCTCAGGCTGGGGAGCCCCCAGCATGACGTACATCCCCCCGCCTCTTTCCCTGTGGGAGGGCATGCCCTAAGCCCCGTCTGCCGGCAGGTCATAACCGCTTTCCTGAATCTCTCCCCAAAAATTGTCAAATTTAAAAGAGAGGGAAAAGGCCAATGCGTAGTAGCAGTGGGAGAGAGAGAGGTTTTCTGATATGCTGTAGCTTGGTCCTCGGCCACTCCTCTAGTGTACGACAGCGGCGCCTCCCCGGGCGGATCAGAGGCAGTCCTCCAGCCCCTGGCGGATGGAACGCCCCGCCGCATTCTCGGGGAACAGACAGGGTCTCCCTGCCCCTGGAAGCAGCCCTGACAACTCCAGGCGGTCGGCAAGGAGCCCCTTCTCCCCTCGCGGTCGGCGATCAATTCCTCCGCTTCCAGGCGGCCAAGCTCCTCCGTCTCCCAGAAGACAACGGCGGCTGCTCGTTGGGGTGGATGCTAGTGGCGAGAACTCCACTACGGCGTATGTAGGAGGCGATAACCGGCTGGAATTGAATATAAATTATATTTTAATATAAAACTGAAACTTAAAGACACAAACACACACACTGATAAGGGACAGAGTGTGTAAAATCACAACCCGCCCCCGCCCTCCGCCCTGTCACACAGTTCATCAATATTAAGATCAAAGAAAATATTTAAAATAATAGTATCATATATTGTGCTTCTTTAACTCAGATCACATTAAAAAATTACATTTTCATGCGGGTTCAGCTAATGCGCATGTGAATTCTGTAGTTGATCGACAGGCAATTTCTGATCTAATAGCTGATTGGCTCCTATACATGGAATGCAGGACTTGCTTTCTTACAGCCATCAGGCGTTGGGTGTTCCAATTTTTCCCATTCATTTTAATAGAAGTTGTCTATCTCTGTTAAATTTCTATGGTATACCTAGTGCTGATTTAGATCTCATTGTTATTTGCAGTGTTTGTACAGGTAAGCATTTTCCGAATTATTGCTCATTGTTTTAGGATTTGAACAAACCTTAGAATAGCAACGTGCTTGTGCAAAACTTGCTGCCATGATGCTTAGTTGTTGTCGTGGTTGTAACTCTGTAACTTATACAGTATGTGGTTGCTAAGGTACTCTTAGTGTACCACGTTGGAAAACTGCCTTTTTTCACTACTGTTGTGTTTGACAGCTTTGGGAACATGCTTTGTGTCAGTCTCAGAAAGAGAGGGCGTGGCTAAATCAACAGCTCAGTCTCGTAGAAGTTAGAATGGTTAAAATTACTTACAGCACCTTTAAGGACAAACAGCAGAAATAGCAGAAATACAATTTTAAAAGATAACAGAGGCTTAATATGAAACAAAGTGTGCATAGTTTAGATATCATATCTCCAAAAGACTTTAGGTATCAATCCTAAAACCTTCGCCATTTAACTGAATAATAGGATTGAATAATACGCAACTTCATACAGCATTGCATTTTATAGCTGGCAGGAAGTGAGCTTGGTATGAGGGTTATCTATTTCTGCTCCCCCTCAAATGAGTGTGTCAGTGCAACAAAAGAATAGCACCAGACCATCTGGCTCAGCATGTTCCAGGCTCTGGTGACTTTAGCAGCACTACAAAAGAAGCATACAAGCACAACTCTTGTTCCCTATGGGTGGTAAAACTGAGCCAACTGCGCTGACTGCCATCAACGGAAAGCTGAGAAAGAGCAGTTTAATTTTGGCTGCTTAATGCTAACATCACCCACAGAGGATTCAAGCTAAGCTGCTTCAAAATGTAGAGTGAATCACTCCAAAGCTAACTATTGTGTCTCTTTGGATACAATATAGCCAATAACTAACCTGAAATAATGAACTTGGATATCATTTCTGATGGCAAGTTTTCTGATGGACAAGAAAAGTGTGGGACGCCAAGCTGACTTTTTTTTCTTACGTTTTAGTGAACTTAGGACTGTCACCTAGGACAGGTGTAATTTTTCTCAACAACACCAATTTCAGAGATATGTGTGGTAAACGCAAGGCAGACTGATCTTATCTAAAAGTGCTTCTCTTTAATATGTACAGGGAAAAGTACAGCCTGTTCTTTTTACAGGGAGTTGAAGAACTAATTAAATTGACAATGAAGTGATTTTGTGCTAACAACTGAGAAGTGGTTGCATTCTGGATGTCCCGATACCATTTGTTTTCTGAGCTTTTTTTTCTTTTTCCTATGTACTCAAAGTATTTGCACTCTGCTCGCTTTCATCTGTTACAAACAGAGCACTCGATTCTCGTGATGGTGTTTTCCTAGTATGAGCCAAGGAGGAGCTTTAAAGGTATGTGCAGCTGGTGTCAATACACACTGCCTCCACACATTCACTAGTGCTCTGCTCACATACGATATGTCCTGCACAATAGAAGAGGTAGAGCAGGCATGGGAAAAGTTGTTTGGTACAGGGGCTACATCACACTTAAAAAGGAATAATTGAATCGGTGCTAAAATATTGAAGCTCCACAAATCACATAAATCAGCATAAAAGTAGTCTAATCCATGTGCCTTAAGTGGTTTAATCCATGTATTCAGAAGCTATATGATAAATTTGGTTAGTAACAGATCAATATTTAATTCTTTTTTTGCTATTAATTCTCCTCCCTGCTCAGTCAATCTCCACTTTCACTTTCTTGCGTTTTTGATGATTTGCATTCTTCATGCATATCACCACCTACTGGGCAGAGAAAATAATTTCTTGCAAAAATATACTTAAATATTGAATGTTTCTCAGCCACACCTGTCATATAACCGCTGAAGACATGGATTAAACCACTGGAGTTGTATGTATTACTTATATGCTGCTTTTATGTGCTTTTTGGAGCGTCAATATTTAGGCACTCCTTCACTTACATTGAATGGCCCTACAGAGCTGAAATATTCTTCTAAAAATCTTAATTTGTGTTCTGAAGAATGAAAGTCATAGACAGATGGCATGAGGGTGAGAAATTATAAGATAATTTATATTTTTTGGGGAATTATTTCTTTAAGTAGCACATGGGGGCCACATTGTCCTCCTTTTGAGATACAATGTTCCACATTGATTTAGTTCTTGTATCTTAAGCCCAGAAATAGTTGTGCACAATTTTCTGAAGTTTGTGACTGGTGGAATGTTCTGCTGAAGTATTGCTCTGCTAATGTTTATACTTTTAAGGCTAAGCATAATTATAAATTATTTTATCATAATTTCATGGTAATTTATAATGCCAATTAACAGACTCTCTACATCAGGGGTCAGTATTATATAAAAATATATATGATTATTACAAATGTCACAGTTTTATTCTATTACATTAATAATCAAGTTATGATTAGTGAAAAGTAGTGAGTGGTTTTCTCATTTCCTTGTTATTGTTTGATTAATAGCCTTTATATGACATAGCCTACCAGACAGTGCTCCATGTTCGGTTCCATGTACACTTCAAGACCAACATTTTGATGCAAATACGCTTTTTGTCCCACTGTTTAAATGTACTTTAGTCATAAATGACTGCGTTTACATTAAACCCTCACCAAGAAAGACATTGGGGGAATTATAAAGCGCAATAGCGCTCAAACATTAGCCACCTGTCAATCAAACGGCATGCAGCTACAGACATCAGGAAATAAAAAGTCAATCTTTTATATTTCATCTAGATCAACCAACCAGTGGTGCTCTTGCTATCATGATTGATGTAATGAACACCCCTGTTCTAGATGTAGAACATAGGTTAAATATAGAAAACTACTCAAAAGTTTGATCGAGGACATCTCACTTTTTTCAGATAAACATTGAGATAATTTTATCGACCAGCCCTATTAATAACATTGCCTTAATCTTTCACATCAACCCAATAATCTCAGTGATAGATAGTTCAATTACAGGCTACATTATAGACACACAGAATCTAGTAAGCAGAAATATGAAATTTACCTCGATATTCTTCAAATTCGAGGCAGGATTAATGCTGATATCTGGCTTGAGCAAGTTAAACTCACATGACACAGTCAAGCAATTGGACTTTTTCACTGTTGAACTGTGCTTGAGGCATTCTCCACAGTTGGCGCAATATCTGCAGCTGCCGCTCGTTTTATACGTGTTTTTTTATTTGACGGGAGTCATAAGACTCTCTAGACAATCATGTTGATAGATAAAAATAAAATCAGTACAGCGAAGTAGCGAACACAGATGGAACAAAAATAGCACAGTAAAAGTAGTTACAGCATTAAAATGTACTCAAGTAAAAGTATGTCATTTTTAAACTACTTAAAAAAGTTAAATTCTTGGGAAAAAGTAGTTAAGTATTTGTATTTTGTTACTTTACGCCCCTGCATTTGAAGCATGCTGCACATGCAAAGTAAACTATATATTTATCTCATTAAATTGCAGCTTTTTCGGTTAAATAATTAGATTTTGTGAATTTGTGCACTGATGGTACATCAGATGATATCGGTATTTGGTATTGATGTATTTTTATGAGCATGAGTATGAGTACATGAGTGTGGTAAACAACCCGATTCTGATACCAGTATCAGGACATCCCTACTTTAAAGCAATGATTCTCAACTGGTGGGTTGCGACCCAAAAATGGGTTTGTGGTCTTTTCTTAGAGTGTCACGGACAGCAGGTTGAAACAATAATACATACAAATTTGGTGGAAGGAAGCTAGCCAAATTAGGCAGTTTCTCAAAATTCTCAATATGTCAAATATAAGCAGCGCAGCCACAGAATGAAAGCCGCTTATGTAACAGGAGCCAACTGGTATGTGATAGCTGTGCGGTATGTGTAAACCTCACTCCCCTGGCTTCAAGAGGTGCACTGGTGACTGACTTTAGCCTCCTTGTTAGCGCACCCATCTCCCATGCTGGCTGACACCAGTTCGAATCCCGCTCAGAGGGATAACCTCAAATGATAAATACAAGTCTTTTTCACTTGTATTAAATATACCACAAAATTTTAATGCTGAGGACATTATACTTTTGATCAATAAACAATTTTGGTACTGTTTTGGATCACCACTTATCCTGAAGCAAAACAAGTTGAGAATCACTGTTTTAGGGTTTGCCTAGCCTACCAATCTCAGCAATATTATTTGCTTAATGTAGATCCAGCGTATGGCTACAACAAACAGATGGGAGTGATTCATTTATTTCTCATATGGCACACAAAACACGCACAGTTAAGTGGAATTTTACTCATATAATTGCTTTATTCATTTTTGTTTATTCAGCGTGTGAATCCTGGAGGTGTTTGCCACAGTGGTGCTTCGGAACATTTGTTTACATAATTAACTCATAACTAAAGCAATGCAAGCAAAACTAAATAATTGCATGGGGTGGAGAATTGCTTGATCAACACAAAAATCATGGACCAGGTGGTTTTGGTTGAAATCTTCCATTGTAGGTTGTTGACAAGCATTAATGGGCAGCAGCCTAGCTACAAATAGCAAAGCTATTAGCTTAACTACATTTCTGAGTAGCGAGGTGGTAGCTTAACAAATTTTTAAATCAAGTAGCTTTTCAGTAGCGCAGCTAAACTTTTGCTATGTAGCATTGAGAAAAGCTACACTACTGCATCATGCCTTGTACCCAAATGAATCGCTCATCTGAGTCAGTTCTTTTAAAGGAACTGGTCACACGTGATAGGAAAGCAGTCTGAATTGGTTCGCGATTCAGTCTGAATGCCTCAGAAAGCTGGCACATGCTGCTGAATTATTTGGTGCTCGCTCTCACTTGCCAATAAGCTCACAGAGTATTTTATAACATGGAAAATAAAGATAAAGCTGGTTGCAGTGGATCTACAGTCAATGGAAACAAAACCTGCAAATGCATCCTATCATTTGCCAGTGATGAAGGTCTTTATAAAGTTCAACATCCTTGCAGCTTGTAAACAACTTCTTTGATTTTCCAACCAAAGAGTATCAAAACACATATTAGCCTACATGAAAACACATAAATAAGTACCATGGCATTACCATGTTTTTTGGACATGTACCATTACCTGGATGCACTATGTTAATATAATGGTAGGTTATATGAATATGGTAATCATATATCAATTGACCATGGTAGTAACATGGTATTCTTTGAAGTACTTTGAAGCACCATGCAAATACAGAATGGTACACAAATATGGTAATATTATCTCAAAGTACCATGTTATTGCCATCAGAAATCACATTGTTATTGCCCAGATGTGCTCTCTCTCTCTCTCTCTCTCACACACACACACACACACACACACACACGAGGGAGGTAGTAGTCTAAATTTGAAAAATTAATTGTAAAAATAATGATTTTTCATATTGAACATGATTGTAGAGGTAGTAGTATAAATCTGAAAAATAAAATGACTAAATGTTGAACACATGGGTGAAAAGGAAAGAAAGCTATCTTGAAAAAGGAAATACATTAATACGTACAGGTCTCATTGGTGAAACAATGGGGCGCAGCAATATCAGTGATTATATTTGATTAAAAGTGTCACCCTCATACCTGTTATGTGAGAAATAACATTAAGTGGCCTACGCACCGTGGAAAATTGATCCTCCCCATCTGTGCCTTAAAAATTCAATTAGATCCAAAACAGGTTCCTAGCAGATCAAAGCAACTTTTTAAATAAAATGTTGCATAGTGAGGATGACTTAAAAAATAATGCCATAAATAGCTTTAATTTATCAAAGTCCAGTTAACATAAAAAAACCTAAATCAATATTCGGCGTGACCACTTTTGCCTTCAAAACAGAACCAATTCTCCTAGGTACACCTGGATACAGTTTTACTTGGTTGTTGGCAGATAGGATGTTTCAAGCTTCTTGGAGAATTTGCCAAAGTTCTTTTATCTATTTTGGCTGTCTCAATTGCTTCTGTATCTTCTTGTAATCCCAGACTGACTCAATATTCATTGGGGGGCTCTGTGGGGACCATCCCATCTGTTGCAGGTCTCCCTGTTCTTCTATTCTATTCTATTTGCAAAAGAAATGTTTGGGAGTCTAAAATGTAAATTTCCTATTGACACACTAAATCTGAGAATATAAATAACCATCTTAAGACAAATGTTTTTTTGAAGCATCGTATGTGCCTAAGACTTTTGCACAGTACTGTATTTATATATTCATAACCATTTAATTTTGATCTTGGGATTTAACTCAATAATACTGGACATGCAGTGATGAGATTTGGCTTTCACTGCTCTATTATATTTTACAACAATTTAAAACACATTGGGTCAATTTTAAGACATTTCCCAAGTCAGTGTCAAGTGGCAAAAGTCAAGGTCATTACACAGTGTTCTGTCGCATTATGAGCTTTTAGGTCCCATTACTCCTCTAGGGTTTAGAAGTGAATGAGTGCAAATATGAAGACTCATATTTATGCATTTACGATTGTCTTCTTATTTAATTCTGCAGGGTCTCGTATAGCCAGACCTTTACTAAACTGTGTATAAGGTCTGGTTCATATAACAGCTTATTCTGGCCAAGAACTTCCTTCTTAGACATCAAGAGACCATCTGACTGACATTTAAAGTAACTAAACACAGTTTTGACTTTATGTGCTATTATTATATAATAATTTAAGTAATAGCACAGCTCTCACTCTGCAAATGGTTGTACAGAAAACAAAGCAGGAAAAATGTGTATAGACTTTGTTATCAGAATATCTGCCGGCATCCGCCGGCCACAGGGCTAAGGAGTATATACTTTTTTCAGACATACCTCAGAAAACAAAGTGGAATATACAGTACAGTTCTGACTGTGGGTATGTAGTTTACTTGCTACTAGTGTCTTGGTTACTGTCATAACCTCTGTTCCCTGATGGAGGGAACGAGACTTTGTGTTGATGTAGTGACATTAGGTGTCGCTCTTGGGAGCCCCAAACACCTCTGGTCAATGGGAATTGGCGAGTGAAATTTACATGCCACTCCCCCAGACATATGGGTATTAAAGGAGGTGGCTCGCAACCACTCATTCGGGTTTTGCGCTGATGAGCCGAGACAGGGTCCTGGAAATTTCAGCAGGTAGTTCAGTGTTGTGGCAAGAGGGACACAACATCTCCTTTCCTCCATCAGGGAACAGAGGTTACGAAAGTAAGGAAGACGTTCCCTATATGTCACTCACTCGACGTTGTGTCAATGTAGTGACACTAGGTGTCCTATACGAACTAGCTGAACTGTGTTACGTGGATTGGCGGTGCAGGTGTGGGCAAGCCACTACATGTCTCGTAGCAAGTGCACCCAGCCCTCAAGTAATCTCCTCCAATGCTCCACGAGCGTCATAATGTCCCCCTCACTTCGGGGACAAGCCGACTGCCCAGAATGGGGACAGGCCGCACCAGCCATGGCCTCTTCTCTTCTTTTTTTCTCCCCAAAAAGTGGAAATTATTCAGCTGGGCCCATAAGCATCCGCATTGGTGGGGGGAGTCCTTTCCCCAGGGGAAAGACATGGAGGAGACCACACCATAACTGGTCCAATACATCACATGGACTTACCTACAGGCAGTATTGCATGTGGAGGAAGTCCCCGTGGTAGGCTAAAGCGATGGCATCAATGATTCAGTGGGCGATCCTCTATTTGGAGACAGCCCTCACTTTCCGCTGTCCTCCGAAGCAAAGAGCTGCTCAGAGCATCTTAAGCTCTGTGTGCAATCCAAGTAGATGCACAAAGCACGCACCGGACAAAGCAATGACAAGACTGGGTCTGCCTCCTCCTGTGGCAGCGCTTGCAGGTTCAAAACCTGATCCCTAAATGAGGTTGTGGGAACCTTGGGCACATAGTCCGGTCGGGGTCTCAGGATCATTTGAAAGTATGCTGGACCAAGCTCCAGGCAGGTAACCCTCTTGATGGACGTGAGCGAAGTCAGGAGGACAGTCTTCAATGAGAGCGCTTTTAGCTGAACTGACTCTATGGGATCAAACTGGGCTCTCCGCAGGCCCCACAGAGATCCCACAATGGAATGAGGCATGGCCTGGAATGATTCAGCCTCCTCGTGCCTCTAAGGTACCTGATGATCAGGTCGTGCTTCCCGAGAGACATGCGTCGTGGTGCCCTTCTATAGCGGCCACATACACCTTCAAGGTGTAGGGGGACAGCTGCCCTTCAGCCTCTCCTGCAGGAAGGAAAAAACCAACCTGTCTGCACATCTCTGGGGGTCTTCACGTTGGGAAGAACACCACTTAGCGAACAAACGGCACTTCAAGGCATACAGGAACCTCATAGAGGGAGCTCTGGCCTAAGTGGTAGGCCACTTAGGTCTTCTGCATCCAATCCAAGGGCATAGAGAGTCCAGAGGTGGTCATGTGTGCCAGATAGTGCCCCATTCCTGAAAAGGAGGTCCTCCTTCTGGGGAACTCGCCAGGAAGGGGCTGTCAGGAAGAGTGTTATCTCCGAGAACCAAGTCTTGGTGGGCAGTAGGGCGCCACCAGCTCCACATCCTCCCTGACCTTGCACAAGGTCTGTGCAAGCAGTCTCACTGGGAGAAACGCATACTTGCGTTTCTCCCAGCTGTGTGACAGGGCCAGCTGTGTGACAGCGCGTCTGTGCCGAGGGGAGCTTCGGTCAAAGCATTCCAGAGCGGGCAGTGGGAGGATTCACAGGAAGCGAACAGGTCTACCTGCGCTTGGCTGAATCAACTCCAAATCAGCTGGATCACCTGGGGGTAAATTCTCCACTCTACCCTGAGTGTGACCTGCCATGACAGCACGTCCGCTGCGCCATTGAGGTCACCCGGGATGTGAGAGGCTCGCAATGAGTCTCTGCTGACTCCAGAGGAGGAGACGGCGGGCAAGTTGCGACATGCAAGGCACACGGCACCCCAGCCTCGCTTGGAGGTGTTTGTCGTAACAAAAAAGCACCCGCAGAAATGCAATTGCTGAACTGCATGATCGGCAGATCGTGTGATGGCCACACGATGTGTGCCGCGATGCCATGCCATCTTGGGACTTTAACCTGAGCGCCGTGAACCTGCTCTTTTCCCAGTTGACCTGAAGCCTCAACCAGTGCCCGATTACAAGGTCCCTGTGCGCACACAACAAGTCTCGAGAGTGAGCTAGAATCAGCCTGTCATCAAGATAATTGAGGATGCAAATACCCACTTCCCTTAACGGGGCAAGGGCTGCCTCTGCTACTTTCGTGAAGATGAGAGGCAACAGGGACAGACCGAAGGGGAGGACCTTGTACTGGTATGCCCAGCCCTTAAAAGTGAACCACAGAAAGGGCCTGTGCCGAGGTAAAACTGACACATGGATGTACAAGTCCTTCAGGTCTACAGCTGTGAACCGATCTTGATTCTTGGGAACACCGAAGCACTTATCTTGTTCTACATACCCACCATAAGACTGGTCAGTGACATGGAAGGAGGGAGACCGTCCTCATGACTCATCACAATGTGTGTGCTGCAGCTGTGCATGCAGGTGTGGGGTGCCTGCCTCAGCAGCGCTATGCCTGTGGTGAATGTGCGGTGTCCGGCAATTGCAACAGCAACGTTAGTAAACACCAGGTGTGTGACTCTTTCTTTGAAAATATGGGTACCGCAGCCCCTCTGGCATGTGGAAAAACCAAAGGAAGCAAAGGATTCTCCTCCAGGCCCTCCACAGGGGGATGGAGTGGTCTGTTCACCACCAAACTTGTAGCGGGTCTCCATGTCCCTGGGTCGCCCATCTCAGGGGCGCTTTGAAGCTTTTCTAGGGTTCTTGGTGGCAGACCATGAGACGGAAGGTGTCAGCTTCCTGCGGGGGGCTCTACACTGGGGGCTCTACGCTGGGGCTTGGCTGCGGTGGAGCCGGTGTCGCTGCTGCCGGGGGACGTCCCTGGTGACGAGCAGACGGGGTGTGGGACCTTGATCCATGCCTGGGCAGGATATGTTGGATGGCCTCCATCTGCTTCTTGACCGCTGAGAACTGCTGAGCAAAGTCCTCGACCGTGTTGCGAAATAGGCCTACCTGGGTGATGGGGGCATCAAGGAAATACACCTTGTCAGCCTCCCACATCTCGAACAGGTTAAGCAACAGGTGGCACTCCTGGACCACGAAGGTGGACATCGCTTGCTGGAGGGTCCGCGACATAAACTTTGTAGCCTGGAGGGGGAGATCGGTTGCAGAGCACGGCTCCTGCATCAATCGCGGGTCAAGACTACCCTCGTGCAGTTCTCTCAGTGCTTTGGCCTGGTGCACTTGCAACCGCCTTGTCCACCTGGGGAATCGAGTAGTGAGAGCGGGGGAGCTCAGAGATTGGGTCCGGGCAGTAAAATGTGCCTGCCATGATTTCATGAGCTCCTCATGCACCTCCAGGAAGAATGGGACCGGGGCGGAGCTCTTAGCCCAAGTATGGCCACAAGCTCCGCATTGGCCTCAGATTGGTGACTGCACCCGAAGTGTGTCATGGAAATGGGTGGTCACTGTACAGCTCTTTTGCCACACTTTGTTTAGATTTTCCCCCTTAGGATCATGGAGAGATTATTTCTTTAACAGGAATTCTGCTATTTAATACTATAAAAACTTAGTGGCTTCAACAGCATTTAATGATTATAAGGTATCGTTTTAAACCAATTTCCTGACATTAAATGAAAAAAGGAATTTTAGTTTCCAGAACCAGACTATTGCACTCTATAATCAACATGTGAGTGCATGAATTGCGTATTTACCATGATTGTCCTTTGTGTAAATATTTCTGTAAATTCCATGTGATTTCCAAACAACTAGAGCTATAAATGTTGGAAGTTTCAACTGTTTCTCAAAAATGGCTATGACCAGTGTTTCATGATGTACATTGTCTTCACAATTACTCACCCCAGAGTACTTTTGAATTCTGTTCATGTTACTTGATGATGCGTGCAGACTCCAGGTATGACTTGATGTTGGCCTTTTTCAGAAGTGGAATCTTTTTAGCCACTTTCCTTAAGAGACCAAATGTGAGGTGCTGAAAAGTCTGGATAGTTTCTCCCAGTTTTGGCCTGACTACTGCTTCTCTTGTCCGATTGCACAGGCACACTAATTAAAGCAACTAGTCGACCTCACTAATCAATTAAACTGGGTGACTACTTCACTTGTTGACCATTATTACTCATCTCTAGTGACTGGTTTCAAGAAGAAGCTCAAAGCAATTCTAGTTTGGCTTTTCGACCTTAATCACCATCTATCCATGAATGTAAATTTCTCCATTATTCTCTGTAATTTCTTAAAGATACTTTGTCATTCATTGCTAATTATGATTAAATTGTTTTTGGTCCATCAAAATGAAAAATGGTGAAATTAATACAACACTGACTGATTTATCTTACCATTCTGTCAACAGAACCATCTTTTAACTGGCAACTTTTGAGGAATTTAAAAACATCCAAGAGGGAAAAGGCAAGAATATTTGTCCAAAAACAGCAAGTAAAACAAGTGTGAGTTGTGCGCTAAAGAGACAGGCATGTTTGCATTTGTTAGTTTAACTGCACTCCATGGGTCTCTTGATGGGAAGTAAGATTAATTTCTGCAAATCGATTCTTTTGGACAGTTTGCTTCCATGAACCAGTTCAAAAACCGATTCAGCTGTTATTTTACACCATCATGTAATAACGTCTCTTGTACATATTTCTAACATCCAGGAGTCATGGTTTTCACGCTCAAACATTCTAATAAAGCCATATATGAAAGCATATTGCTGATAATTAACTTTTATTCAATTAAGTAATGACAATAATGGTGTTTATTGTCATCAGTGTTTCATTCTGTGATCCTTAATGTCTAATACGACTGACAAATATTGATTGCACGTGAATGATGTTCTACGTGTCTAAAGCATATAGAGTGAAGTATTAATCAACTCACCAAAAAATATGATTCAGCTTATAACAATTTAAAATTTAATCTGTATGCACAATAAACAACAGTAATATTCATTTACATCACTCGACTGAAAAGTTTTTGCATGTTTCATTTTAAATGTTTTAAGAAAACTAGTTGTTAGAGTTGGGGTACTTAAGTTTGGACTTGACTTGAGTCTGAGTCCAATTTTTATTTATTTGGACTTGTCACAAACTTTGATGCATTTTTACTCAGACTTGACTCGGTCTCGTGCCTTAGGGAGTCCAACCAAATCTATAACATCTGTGATGCAATAAAACAAAAAACAAACAGAAATGAATGAAAACATCTCAGTCTGCATGCAGCTGTATTAGCCCCTGAAGTCAAAGATGTAACCAGAGTTGTTTCACTGTTGTTTAAGCCATCGTATGCACATGCTACTGCAAAGACTACTGTATAACATAAACTACAGAGGTGACTGGCACGACGTAAACATAAAGACGGGTATGTATCTAATGTAATAGAAACAAAACAAGGCAGTTTCACATGACACGGGACCTGACAAGCTGGTATGTCTGCACCTCTCTAGCAGACATCTGCATAGCAGCGGGCTGGGCAACACTGAGCCCATGTAGTATGTATTTCCACATTTCAAATACTACAATAAAATACTCGGTCTAGAGAAAACATAGAGAGAAAAGGCTGCAGCTGGTGTGGCCTACTCCCATGCTAGTTACGTCGCTTCCCCCCCTCAGGGATGTGGGGATCTTCATGACGTCTTTTGGGGCGTTGGGGGAGGTTACACGTGCAGCAGCCTGCTTGCACCTGCATCAGCAGTTCACATAACAGCGGTTCAGCATATGTAGCGTTTTTTTATAGGGACCCCTAGTGTCACTACATCGACACAATGTCACGTGAGTGACAGAAGGGGAACATCATGGTGACTGTCATAACCTCCGTTCCCTGATGGAGGGAACGAGATGTTGTGTCCCTCTTACCACAACACTGAACTAGCCGCTGAAATGGCCAGACCTTGGCTCAGATCTTCAGCACAAAACCTGAATGGAGTGGCATTCCAGCTCCTTTTATACCCGTATGTCCAGGGGAGTGGCATGCAAATTCCACTCACCAATTCTCATTGGCTTTTTCCTCAAAGAATGGGAGGTGCTCGGGGCTCTCAAGAGCGACCCCTAATGTCACTACATCGACACAACGTCTTGTTCCCTCCATCAGGAAATGGAGGTTACGACAGTAACCATGACGTTATTGTGTCAGTTATTGAGAGCATGGAGGATTTTGTCAATGATTTTCATACAAGATTGAAGGAGAAGGCTCTAAAGGGTTGTTCCTGTTGATAACCCCAGCAGAAGTTTGAACCTTCTGTCCTCAAGTCCAAATTAATCAGTTCATGAATCTGAATTAAAATTGTAACCGTAAACTCAACATCAATATTTTAAGATTATTTTAAACTTCACAACTAAGAAAAACAGTCCATCAATATAAATGTAACAAAAACAACTCTGTTGCATTTCAAATATACATTTTATGATTAGTTTCCTGCTGAACAGACTTCAAAGTGGTTTCAGAATGAAGGCGTATGCTTAAGGTGTATGAAGACAAAACTGTCCTTCAACACAATTCTTATTGCGTTCTGTTGACATTTAAATTATTTGTTGCTTTTTCCCTTCCACTCAAACATAGACTAAAGAAAGTGAAAGCTGTGTTAGTCATTACAACCAGAGTTGTTATTATTTCAATTCAATTTAATTTAGTTTTTATTTAAAATTATCCATTGAGCTCTTCTTTAACCGCAAAAAACGTGGAGATAAATAATTTTGAGTCATACATTTTACAGAATTGTCCTTCAAAGGCTAAAAAAAGATGTGCATAAGTTACTTGGTGGTTTACAATATTTAAAAAAATGTAATTAAATAAACATTTCAAATAAAAATGTCATAACCAAATAAATTCACATAAACTCGTAACATGAAGTTTAGCTTCATACACAAACTCAAGCAGCTTGTCTATATATAAATATAGGGGCGACTCTGCCTCAGGTGGTAGAGCTGGTCGGCTGCTAATCGCAGGGTTGGCGGTTCGATTCCTGGCCCATGTGACTCCACATGTCGAAGTGTCCTTGGGCAAGACACTGAACCCCAAGTTGCTCCCAATGGCAGGCTCCCAACCTTGCATGACAGCTCTGCCATCATTGGTGCATGAGTGTGAATGTGTGAATGAGTGATTGGGACACAGTGTAAAGCGCTTTGGTAACCTCTAAGTTTAAAAAAGGTGCTATATAAGTGCAGACCATTTACCATTTTACCATTTAAATAGGTGGTTTATCGGTTTAGAGTTGCTTTCTGCTTTAGCAATAACTCTTTTTTTCCCAAATATTTAAAAAGTTACACAGTTAATTCATAAATGGACCAGATCATGCTGACAAAACTGCATGGACCACAAGAGACTACAGAAGCCTTCATGTGTAAATACATTGTGCCTAAAAATTTTTTATTCATATTGGATATTATGTATTTTATGTATTTGTATTTCGAAAAAGCTGTTTTTTAGTAAACTGAGAGTCATGTGGGTGACTTGACTAAATGAAGTCCATTAATATTGGACTCGTGACACAGCAACTATTGGCCAAATGTTTACCTGTCAATCTCTCCGCGAACGCACGAAGCACTGTTGCAAATGACAGCAGGGTTGAAACAATGCCCAAACAAAAGTGCAAATTTACAGAAGATTTGCACAAAAAATTCCCATGCTTTTATCCAGGTCGAGATCCGCGGGAAGTAGAATGTTTGATATGTAAAGCTGGCACTTTTGCACCAGGCTTAAATAATTCATTAGATTAAATGGTTTCACTGTTTGCATGTATATTCACACCGCTTTTATTGTTGATTTTGTTGTTTTGTGGTACGATGAATATAATTTATTAGGCTATTGTCCAGTCAAGCTTATTATTTGTAATATGCCACTGAATTATTATAAGTTTGAGGATTTTATTTTTATACAACAGTGATATATATATATACATATCTGTTAGTGCTGTCCATAACATTTGTAATCGTGATTAAATGCATATAATATTTTGTAGTTAATCACGAATAATCCCAGATTTTGAAAATGTTGTTTACACTTCACATATGATGTGGACACATGAGCTGATAAAAAAAAAAACACACACACGTATTCCAAAGCAAGGTGAAATAACGCACACAGATTGGTGCACTGAGGTGCACATTGCTGGGAACATCAAAACAGTCAAAGACATTCAAGTGCATGTTTACATACACAAACAATTACAAATATAAAGCATATACCAGAGTATACCAAATTGCTGTTCAGTTAAAAGAATAAGATTATTCAATAGACTCAATATATATAAAACACACATTAAAAACACATTTTGGTCTGTTCCAAACATATTTACATTATTATGTAGCAAAAGCTACAGAAAACAAGTGCGTCTTTAGAAGAGTTTTAAACACATTGACCGAGGTAGATGATCTAACGGACAATGGTAACTAGAGGTCAACCGATGTATTGCTTTTTATGCTTTATCAGCACTGATAACAGATTTCTGGAACTATCGGTTTATGTTTATTTATGTTTATTTTATAAAAAAATTTGAGACTACACTCTGCATGGAGCGGAACACTTCAGATGTAGATTTAAAACATCAACAATGAAAAGGTATGTACAAGGTACACTACTGTACATGATGTCATATTATAAAGTAATTAATTTGTTGACTAGATGCTGCATTAGTGTTATTATTTCATTCAGTATCAATTTGAAAAACTATCGGTATATTAATCGGTTATCGGCAGGTACTGCCCAACTTAGTAATTGGTTTCGGGAAAATCCACTATTGGTCGACCTCTAATGGTAACCTATTCCACAGCCTTGGGGCAGCAACAAAGAAAGCCAGACCCCTTTGCATTTTAAACATGCCCGAGGGAGATCAAGAAGCAGCTGATTATTTGATCTAAGAGACCTCTGGGTACAGTGAATACTAATACGTTTCTAAATATTATTGGGTGCCAGCCCATATAGAGCTTTAAAAACATCAACGCCCTATATTCTGTTCTATGCTTAATAGGTAGCCAGTGAAGAGAAGCTAGAATTGGGGAAAGATGGTTCCTCTTCCTTGTTTTGGTTAACAATCTTGCCGCAGCATTTTCAACGCTAAAGGCATGACAAAGTAGACTGACTTACTCCTAAATACAAAGCACTACAGTAGTCGAGCTGTGATGATATAAAAGCATTGATCACATTCTCTAGGTCATTAAATGTAAGTACATTTAAGTTTAACAATAGTTCTCAGTTGAAAGAAACTATTCTTCTTCTAGTTAATCTGCCTGTCAAATTTAAGGTCTGAGTAAAAAATTACACCCAGATTTTTTTACATGACTGTCTTTTAGAGCCTTAACACAGCCACTAGGGCCAACAAATCATAATCTCTGTCTTTTTATCATTTAACTGGAGAATGATTTTATCCATCTAGCATTTTACATCCTCCAAACATTCGAGAAGAGATTTAAAAGACAGATAATTTTCACACTTCAGAGGGAGATACTGTGTATCATCTGCATATAAATGATACATAATGCCACGCTTTCTAAAGATTGAACCAAGAGGAAGCATAAATACAGGAAACAACACCCAAAATAGATCCCCGAGGGACCCCACACGTGATAGTGCTGCTGATGATGAAAAATTCCAAGTTTTAACTGAAAGCTTTCTGTCACTCAGATAGGAGATAAACCATTTCAAGGCCATTCCCTGAATTCCGACGAGCTGTCTTAGAAACTCGGTAAGAATAACATGATCAATCGTATCAAACGAAGCACTGAGGACCAATATGACTAAGCCTACACAACTCCCAGAATCTACTCCTAATAGTAGATCATTTACTACCCTGAGAAGTTATTCTGTAATATAGCCTGATCTAAAACCTGACTGAAAGCTATCAAAGATCTTGTTCTTTGCTAAAAATGAGGTTAGCTGATCTTTTCCAAGATCTTAGATAGAAATGGCAATTTAGAAATTGGCCAAAAATTTTGGTCCAAAAGGTTTAGTCTCGTTTTTTTTTTTTTTTTTAAGCAGGGGCTAGACAACCACATGTTTAAAGCTTGATGGAATGCATCCATTAATCAAACTACAATTTATCATTGACAACACTTGGTCCAATAATATCAATCACTTCAATAAATATTTTGGGAGGAACCACATCACTAGAAGAGGAAGTCAAAATCACTAAAAGTATAAGAAAAAGCTGCCAGTATAGATGAGTTTTTATTTTACCTTTTTATAAGTACCTATTGATGGTTCAAGACAGACTGTTCCCATCAGTTTAATGATTGAGTTTATAGTATTAAAAAATACATTAGGGTTCTGTAAATGTTGAGCAATAATACCAGAAAAATTATTTGCTTTAGCCATTTTTTACTGGGCCATATAGCATGATTGCGAGTGTGATATTGTTTATATACAACAGTTCAGTGGACAAGTCAATGACATTTTTTTTTGGGAAAAACTAAGTACGATCATAAAAACGTATTTGTGCATGGAACTACTTTATTAAGTGATGGATCAGAATCAGCCGTTGCTGGTTCAAAACAAATGATGTGTCCAAGTCTTCATTAGTAATTAAAAAATGTCACTCCAGAAATAGTATCATGGCTTGTGCTGTTTCTAACAAGATATTGGATAAACAAGGATGGATGAATGGATGTGTGTGTGTGTGTGTGTGTGTGTGTGTGTGTGTGTGTGTGTGTGTGTGTGTGAGAGAGAGAGAGAGAGACGGAGTGCGTGTTATCACCGGTTGCCACATCCAAGCAGAGATGCTGTCAGCTTTCTGAAGATCATCTTTCTCAGTGGAAAAATAGCGTCCAAGCGGGGATATTGCTATCTATTTTGCACGAGTTGATCACTATAGAAACCACAAAGTCCTCCATGTTATACAATAGGTCCACTCCAATGTGGAAAGTCTGATAAGAGGCAAGCGCCTTCAGTAGGTGTAATTAATCAGTCTGTTGTGTCTCTCAGCTGTGATGAGCCGCAATGCTGAAGTTGTTTGTTTAAAGCCAGTTAAAGCTATTTACTAGCTTTAGTAGTAATACAATCGCAAAAAGCTTGTGGCAGGGTGGAGGGCGGGGCCGGGTCGTGATTATACACACCCGGTGCTTTATCAGGCTAATCAAGCCTCCGAGAGGGATAAAGGCAGATGGTGGAGGGTTGTGCGGGAGAGAGAGACCATTTACGGACATGTCCGTTATGTGTGTGTTTGTCTTTTGTTTAAGGTTTTCATTAAAATATTATTTATATTGACAAGCCGGTTCTCGCCTCCTCCTTTCCATTGAACTATGTTACAGAGCTGTTGAATGTAAACGGCTGAAACAGCTTCACTTCACGTCACCTAACTGGCACATATTACACATCAAAATTATCTTTTGTCACCACCTGCTGGCTAACATATATAATGTAAAAAAAAAGTCAAACCATAGCTCTTAACAGATCTGCACTACTCTTTCACATTAGTTTAGAATGACACGAACACAAGCGGAGTAACACACACACAGTGAAGCGTCCGAGTGCTGATGGTGTCAGAGCATCAGTGTTCATGGAACATCTCTCGTCCAATCAGATTTGAGGACCGGAACTAAATGTTCCCAAAAACGAGACAGGCACTCAGATGCAGTTGTTGAAACATGAGTACTAAAAGCAGCTGAGAGATCCCTGGCTGTCGAAGATGTAACAACACGGGAGCAGTATACATGTGTCTGTTTTATAAGGTTGTGATCCAAAAATAGTTATTAATAACCTGTACACTAAAAACAGTAACATCTATGCATAAAACTTGACCAAGAGTGTGACCAAGCTGATGCGGGGTATAAAAAAATATGTACGTTTAATTCACCAAGAACTAGGATGTAATCAGAGGAAGGTACAACCATCCGTCCATCCATCTTCAACCGCTTATCCGAAGTCGGGTCGCGGGGGCAGCTGCTCCAGCAGGGGGCCCCAAACTTCCCTATCCCGAGCCACATTAACCAGCTCTGACTGGGGGACCCCGAGGCGTTCCCAGGCCAGTGTGGAGATGTAATCTCTCCACCTAATCCTGGGTCTTCCCAGGTCCTCCCAGCTGGACGTGCCTGAAACACCTCCCTAGGGAGGCGGCCAGGGGGCATTCTTACCAGATGCCCAAACCACCTCAACTGACTCCTTTTGACGCAAAGAAGCAGTCAATGGACATTAACTATCTTAAACTTTCATCCTCCACAATATTAATCTGCCATTTGACTGTGGCTATCCGCTTTCCTACAGCAATCGTGAAGCTGCTTTCATGATTCGCATCAGAGCATCAACGCCAGCTTCAAACACCGCTTTGAACTCCACATGAAAAGCGCTTGCAGTATCACCTTGTTTTTAGGTGAGACTTGGCGTGCTTCTGTGTTAATTAAAATGCCATCTGGGCTCCAACTCTCCTGTACACTTCATCCTTCTATATAGATCTATAAAATTGTATCATGTCATAGTTTACATTTTTTAAAAGGAGGGAAATAATTTATCAAACATTTTTAATAACTTTCTCGTCCCTATTTTTGTCAATGCTTTTCTGAAGGGTTTGAAGGACCTGACTTCACATCTTTGGTAAAAGATTAAATCAAAGTTTAAGGAATCTAGAAAAAAAAAGGATTCTAGTGTAGCACTTCCATAGGCTAGAGCTAAGAAAATACTATAATAAATTCTGAGGCAGAATATGGGGATGAAGAATGTGTGAGAATAAGCTGTAGTTACAGTTTGGTTGAAAGCCTCTAGGGCAGGCCACGTTGGGTAGTTAGGTTGACACTCTGTTGACCTAATTCTGCAGCAAGTGGAAACTGTGAAAAATTGACAAGCCAGTGGAAGAAGAGCACAACCCTTTGAATTTGAGCTGTGGCATTGCCTTTATTTCTCAATGTGAATTTGACTCTCCAAGTATATTGTCTTGTGGGGGTTCGTAAGAAGGGACAAAATTAAATTTGCACTGGAAAAATCCAGTGTATAAACTCAGTAAAAACTTGGTTTAATGAATCAGTGTTGTGGTGAACTATTTAAGTCAACATGAAATTTTTCTTCTGTAATGTGACATACTGTATTACAGAGTAAAACAGTATATTGAAAGAGAATAAATGTAGGGTGGAACTTAATTGAATCCATCTGCAATTTTGATTTCATGTTGACTTTGACAATATGTATACAGGGTTGGGAGGGTTACTTTTGAAATGTATACCACTACAGTTTACAGAATACATGCTGTAAAATGTCAATTGTAACGTATTCCATTAGATTACTCAAGGTCAGTAAGGTATTGTAAATATATTGGATTATTTCTTCAGCACTGGTAGATTTTTGCACATGTTTTGACTATAAAAACTTTAACAGTACAGTAAGACAAAATACACATGTTAAAAATACATTCCTGAAAAACCTGAATATCTTATGCAGCGTTGTTTCTAAAACAAGATGAACCAAACTGATCTTTTTTAAAGGATTTTTAGATATTTTTACAGGAAAACAATAAAAAAATGTATTATTAAGAATAAGATTTCTGCCCTAATATCAAAGGTCTTACTAGAAAAAAGAAATTATGATCCAATGTGAATTTTCTTGATAAAACAAATATGATCGTGCCTGGTAACGTGCATGTAAAATGACTAGAAATAGCATTTTTAGTTTAGCGTAAAGCTGACAATATACACATGGCTTATTTCTATTCTAACTTACTTCTCTGTCTGCTCATATGAACACATCATAAGAAAGTGTTTCACCGCTGTTCAAATGCACTTTATACACTCACCTAAAGGATTATTAAACACCTGTTCAATTTCTCATTAATGCAATGATCTAATCAACCAATCACATGGCAGTTGCTTCAATGCATTTAGGGGTGTGGTCCTGGTCAAGACAATCTCCTGAACTCCAAACTGAATGTCAGAATGGGAAAGAAAGGTGATTTAAGCAATTTTGAGCGTGGCATGGTAGTTGGTGCCAGACGGGCCGGTCTGAGTATTTCACAATCTGCTCAGTTTCTGGGATTTTCACGCACAACCATTTCTAGGGTTTACAAAGAATGGTGTGAAAAGGGAAAAACATCCAGTATGCGGCAGTCCTGTGGGCTGAAAATGCCTTGTTGATGCTAGAGGTCAGAGGAGAATGGGCCGACTGATTCAAGCTGATAGAAGAGCAACTTTGCCTGAAATAACCACTCGTTACAACCGAGGTATGCAGCAAAGCATTTGTGAAGCCACAACACACACAACCTTGAGGCGGATGGGCTACAACAGCAGAAGACCCCACCGGGTACCACTCATCTGCACTACAAATAGGAAAAAGAGGCTACAATTTGCAAGAGCTCAACAAAATTGGACAGTTGAAGACTGGAAAAATGTTGCCTGGTCTGATGAGTCTCGATTTCTGTTGAGACATTCAGATGGTAGAGTCAGAATTTGGCGTAAACAGAATGAGAACATGGATCCATCATGCCTTGTTACCACTGTGCAGGCTGGTGGTGTTGGTGTAATGGTGTGGGGGATGTTTTCTTGGCACACTTTAGGCCCCTTAGTGCCAATTGGGCATAGTTTAAATGACACGGCCTACCTGAGCATTGTTTCTGACCATGTCCATCCCTTTATGGCCACCATGTACCCATCCTCTGATGGCTACTTCCAGCAGGATAATGCACCACGTCACAAAGCTCGAATCATTTCAAATTGGTTTCTTGAACATGACAATGAGTTCACTGTACTAAAATGGCCCCCACAGTCACCAGATCTCAACCCAATAGAGCATCTTTGGGATGTGGTGGAACGGGAGCTTCGTGCCCTGGATGTGCATCCCACAAATCTCCATCAACTGCAAGATGCTATCCTATCAATATGGGCCAACATTTCTAAAGAATGCTTTCAGCACCTTGTTGAATCAATGCCACGTAGAATTAAGGCAGTTCTGAAGGCGAAAGGGGGTCAAACACAGTATTAGTATGGTGTTCCTAATAATCCTTTAGGTGAGTGTATGTATAAATGTTTTCCATCTGAAAGGATTAAATATTAAATTAAACAAATGACAATAACATTCAAAGTAATCTCTTCAGTAATTAAAATACTTATTGAATGTAACTGTATTCTAATTACCAATGATGTAGTAGAATACAGTTACTTATATTTAGTATTTTAAATAGCCTACGTAATCCCGTTACATGCATTCCATCACTCCCCAACCCTGTGTGTATATACAGTAGTATATAATTGCTTCTTAGTGAATACTTAGTGCACAAAGCACTGTATATTTTGGTAGCCCAGAGCTCCCACCTGCTTATAAAGTTGATGTTTCACCAGAGCTTTGCATGTATATTGGATTATGGCTGGGTTATTGCAGAAATGACTCTAAGCTCTCATTAGATTGATGATGACTCTGCCAAGACCAACAAAGAATTTTTATCTTTCAACCCATATTCTCTTATGCAGAGTGCTATTTTAAGCATTATCCAGCACATAAAGGCACAATATCTCAATTGAGCTTTCTTTTTGCCCAGTGCCCAGGGTTATCTATTTGTCTGTTGGAAATATAATGGTGTTGTAGTTGTTGTGATTTAACTGACATGTCTATTTTATATGGGGTAACTGATCTTGCACTTAAAGAGAGAAATGGATTAGAATTTAAGGAATGTCCAACCTTTTTTTTTTTTTTTGATAAGTGTTATTTATAAAAAATATTGTACAACAATGATAACTGTCTAGGATAAAAACAAGCACATTACAGTAATATCCACTCTTTGACTTCTATTTTTAAAATAGGACTGAATCCACCTGTGGCAGGGCGGAGGGCGGGGCCGGGTCGTGATCCTACACACCCGGTCCCGTATTAGGCTAATCAGGCCTCCGAGAGGGATAAAGGTTGACTGCAGAGCATCGTGATAGTTTACGGACATGTCCGTCATATGTGTGTTTGTCCTTTGTGTCAGTTTATTATGAAACTATTATTTATGTTGAAAAGCCGTTTCTCGCCTCCTCGTTTCCATTGATCCCTTTACACCACCCAATTGCTTTGTCATTAAAACCTATAGCTTTTGATTTATCCAACAGAATGGCATGGTCCACAGTATCAAAGGCCTTCTGAAGATCTATCATAACCATCCCACATAATTTACCCTTATCAACCCCTTTTCTAATCATATCCGTCAAATACATTAAACAAGTCTCAGTAGAATGTATCGCTCTAAATCCCGATTGTAACTCATAAAAAATATTATGACTACTAATATATTTTTCTATCTGACCATAAATTATTCTTTCCATTACTTTTGATATCACACATAGTACAGATACTGGTCTATAATTGAAAACATCTAGATTACTACCTTTTTTAAAAAGTGGAATAACTCTTTATAGCTCATATGGAATTTTCCTCTGATCTATCGGCAGATTTATTATGTGAGATAACATTTTTGAAATAATTTCTGCAGAATCCTTAAGAAATGTTGCTGTGATATTGTCCAACCCTGTCGCTTTATTCATTTTAAGCTCACTAAGATATCTAAAAAAAATGTTTTCACTATATTTAACACATAAAAATCTTGAACGATTCCACGTTGAGCATATATCACCTGCACCATTTTTTCATTATATATATCAGGTTGCACAGGAAGTTGTTTTACTAATTTATAGGCCACAGATGGAAAATTGTGATTAAAAAACTCTAACTGTTATAGCTGCATTGAAACCAGTTTTCCTTCAACTTAAAGGTTTATTCCTACAGATTTGTTATTTCCAATATTGGAATAGCCTATTTTTTTTAGCATCCTCCATAGCTTTTGTTTCAAAAAAATATCTTTTAGCTTCTTTTATCTTATCTCTCACTTCATTTCTTCTAACTTTGTACTGTTCAAAACTGAAATCTTCCATATCCTTTTTAAAACTAGTATCTTTAAAATATCATCTGTTATCCAAGGATCTGTTCTTTGTTTAATTCTTATTTTAATGAAAGTTGCCACTTTATCTAAAACTTAGCAAAAAATACCTTTAAAATAATCCCATGCTTTATTGACATCATCACATTTCAACACACATGACCAAATCAGCCTTACTCAGGGCACCAGTAAATATCTCAGGACTATAAATTCTTAGCGACCTCATTACTGTAGTTTTATGACAATTACATTTATTTCTTTGCACTTTTCTGGATTAATATATTAAACAATGATCACTAATACCACATTCCAAAACACCACTAATCTGTATCTCAGATGTATCTGATACTAATATTAAATCAATAATCTGAGTTTTGGGAGTAATTCTGGTTGGTACATTAATGATATGTTTCAATGCAAATAAAACACAAAAATACTTAAATGATTTATACATTGCCGAATCATTTTTCAACATGTCCGTATTCAGATCCCCAAGAATTATAACCTCCATTATCATTATAATGATCAGCTTTTTTCAGTCCTTTAAAGTTATATCCAAAAACTCATAAAAATTGGTTTGGTGCGGTGGGCGATAAAATGTCCCTATTAACACAGATTTGGGAAGAAGAATGTCCAGCCATAACGCTTCAATAGATGCTTGCTCCAAGTCCTTTCTAACATAAAACAGCACATCTGATTTAATATATACAAAAACTCCACCTCCGTTGCGACTTCAATCTTTTCTTATCAGACAATATTGTCGATTTCTATTTCTGAATCAAAGATCGTACAATCCAGTTATACATACAACAAAGAACTGCTAACTTATACACAGTACATAGCTGTCGTATCTCTTCTATCTTTGTAAGTAAATCACGGACATTTAAATGTGTAGTTCGAAGGCCCTTCAGAGCACTCACAGCATTAAAGTCACGATCCTTGTTTCCCGGGCGTACTTTAATAAAGTTATCCATGCACTTAGATTTAATTCCAACCTTATGCCTTGAGGCAGACCCTGACTACTCGGTCATAGAGCAAACATCAAACTCTTAATATTCCTCATGACACACAAGCTCTCTGGATTCTCCACGTGTTTACCTTCTGAAGTCCTGCGATGGCTGAACAACATTAGATAAATTATGTAAATGATGACTACATTTTCATTTTTGAGTGAAATAACTGTAACTTATTATTATTTTCTATAATCCTGTCTAAGACAGTGGTATGAAAAGACATTACAGACTTATCACAATTAGTTCAAAACCATGTTTTTGCCAAACATTTGTCACTACATTTGCAACATATGAATATTACTACAACTGCATTTTTGCAAACTGTCTTTTACGTGCTGAATTCAAAATTTTGCTGCAGTTTGCTGTTGAAATTAATACTAGAGGTGCTACAACAACTGTGCATTTGATTCACTTTCTCACAAATTTGGACTACAACGGCTAATTATGTCTTTAGAAACACATTTTTTCTGTTACTCACACACTGCTATGTAATGATATCAAAACACTTTTACTATTACACATCATTTGATAAACAATACATTTTAAGGCTTGCATGACAGACCCACCAACATTTACATATGTATTCCAATGTGATTAGCATCCACGGAAGCTTACCTGATAGAGTTTTGACCTTTTGACTCATAGAACTCACGAGGCAAAAACTCAAACAAGAACATTCAAAATTAAAGTGAAAGTGAAGCGAAAGTGGCATAGAGGTGAACGGTTATGACATGGCTGTTTAAAAAAAAGAAATGTTATGTTGCATTTCATTTTACAACACTATTGGTTAGGTTTAGTTGTTGGTTTAGGGTAAGGACGTCTGTTTTGTTCACCTCTCATTTGCTTTGTTAAAACACTATTGGTTAGGTTTAGGTTAATGTTTATGTTTAGGGAGGTACGTTTTACTCAATAAAACCCCAACAAATATTCAACTGAAAATTGAATATTAGTAACATTAGACAATAACCTTGTCTTATTATGACCACATTTCACTCGCTTTCGGCACCCCCTACTGGACATTTCACTTATAAACTGCAGCTAAACATGTAATGAAGCACGTTATTTCATTTTTCAAAATGTAGCCACAGTCCGTTTTGGTTTCTGTCGTAACCTTAGTTCCCTGACGAGGGAAAGAGATGTTGTTTCGATGCAGTGACACTAGGAGTCGCTCTTGGGAGCCCCAAACACCTCTGATCTTTGAGAAAAGACCAATGAGAATTGGCGAGTGGAATTTGCATGCCACTCCTCCGGACATACGGTTATAAAAGGAAATGGCTTTTAACCACTCATTCAGGTTTTGTGCTGAGGAGCCGAGACAGGGTCCAGGACATTTAAGCGGGTAGTACAGCGTTGTGGCAAGAGGGACACAACGTCTCGTTCCCTCCATCAGGTAACGGAGGTTACGACAGTACCCAAGACATTCCCTATTTGTCACTCACTTGACCTTGTGTCGATGTAGTGACACTAGGGGCCACTATACAGCTCTACGTCGACACAACTTCGAGTGAGTGACAGATAGGAAATGTAATTCTCATGAGACCAAGCTGGTAATTTGCTTGCTAGGTGACATCTCTGTTGATAAGCAAATACTTGATAATGGATATAGATAATGGGAGCATTGCAATTTAATTTCCTAATATGCAATCTAGCATGTTTCTGGTAAAGAAATGCCTTTATGTTCGGAGATCGGAGATGCCAAGTCGGAATATCTCACATCTGACTTTGAATGGAACACAGCACATTTGCATATGTGTCAGATGGACTCTTTTTGAGAGACTCACTGTGTTTGCCTCTTGATACACTCATATTTACTGTCTATAGTCATAAATACATCATATTTATTTCACTGTATCCAGTTACACTGATGAGACAAAACATTATGACCACCAACAGGTGAAGTGAATAACATTGATAACCTCCTAACAAAGTCACATGTCACATAGTCTGGGTAGATTAGATGGTAAGTGAAAAATCTGTTATTTTAGTCAACATGTTGAATGCAGTAAAAATTGGCTTGAGTTAAGAAATGTGTGACTTTGACAAGAGCCAAATTGGCCAGACAACTAGTTCAGAGCATCTCTGAAACGGCAAGGCTTGTGAGGTGTTACTGGTCAGCAGTGGTGAGTACCTACTGACAAAGGTCAGAGGAGGGACAAACCACAAACTAGCTACAGGGTGTTGGTGATGTGCAAGGGCAACAGAGGCTATCCCGTCTGGTCCAAACTGACAAAAGGGCTACTGTGGCACAAGTCACAGAAAAGTTTAATGATGGTTACGGGAGGAATGTGTCACAACACACAGTGCATCACACCCTCATGCGTATGGTGCTGTGTAGCCACAGACTGGTTAGAGTGCCCATGATGACCCCTGTCCACCGTTGAAAGCACCTACAATGGGCTCACGAGCTTCAGAACTGGACATTGGAGAAGTGGAAAAAGGTTATCTGGTCCGATGAGTCCCGTTTTCTTTTACATTCAAGGTGTCACCCTGGCCTCTAAATTCATCAGATTGTATTCGATTGAGCATCTGTGGGATGTGCTGGACCAACAAGTCCGATTCATGGCAGCTCCACCTCACAACTTACAGGACTTGACTTACAGGATCTGCTGCTAATATATTGGTGCCAGATACCACAGGACACCTTCAGGGATCTTGTAGAGTTCTACAAGATATGTATCGGCAGGTTGCCGATGTTTCACAGCATGCAGAGGACCAACAGCATATTAGGCAGGTGGTCATAATGTTTTGTCTTGTCATTATAAATACAGTTTGAAACTTTAAAAACATTTCTCAAAGCCCATGCGATCTGCTCCATCCAGCAGCTGTGGGTTTGCTGCCTGTACAACTGAAATTGTGTTGACTGCCCCCTGCAGACTATGCTGACTGCCCCCTGCAGAAAATAAGCTTGAATTTTTTTGGTGTGATTTATGAGTGGGACATGTCCGTACCACTTTTTGCCTTTAGCCAAATTTGTGTTCCCTATCACTTTTTGAAATTGCTTTCATCAGTTAGGAGAAGCAGTCTTCTCCAATCTCCAGTTTTGAGCAGGTTGTGAGTTGTGCCCTTGAGAACCATTGTGCTAAAGCATTTACAACATATGTGGCATCTTATCACCACACCACAGATAGCCCCTGTTTCTCATACAAGTGATATTTGTGTTGGTTGGAGCGCTATGTGATCCAACTGGATCTGTCCATGTCATTCTCCACAGGAGGTTCTCATGAACAGCTGTAGAGCAATCAGGAAGCTTGCAATGAGGAAATGGCAATTAGCATCCAACCAGGCGGCACTTCAGATCATGCCAGCGAGGCGGTGGATTTGGAGTGTTTGAAGCTGGTCTGGCTTATGATTATTGCACTAGTGAGAGGTGCATATTGAAAAGGGATGAAAGCTTAACACTCAACTGTTGGCAAGCTGTTAATATGTTGGCTTGCATGATTACAAAGATAAAGTTGATATGTCCTGCAGTGTGATATGCTATAACTCCATCTATATGTTTTCCCAGAGGAAAAACAATGCATTTTGTACCAAATGCATATAGTTTTAGGAGTACACTTGCATGTAGATAACTTTAAAGTGAATAAACATGGACCAAAAGCCACTAAACTCAATTTTGATTTCACAAGGTCTTAAAAAGATCTGGCTGAGACTAGAATCCTTAAAATGAGAAATTCTGCAAATAGCTCACCACTCAAATTAAGATCGCACAAAGGGAGTCCTTAATATAAATAGAAATCATTTAATAATTTCTCTGGCTCCATCGAGAGCCACTTTTCCCACCTGTGACAAAAGGGTCAAGAATAAAAGTAACAGCTGAACAGGTGAAAAAAATTAGCCCCATTTACCTCAATTTCTTATTGTACACTAGACAATCTAATCAGCATCAATTCCTCCGATCCATCCTCTCCCTTTCTCTGCATATCAAGGTAGAATAATGATTTATTCATCCTTACTTTGCTCACTTGTTTTATTTAGTCACATATTCTGAGTTCAAGGCCTCTGTATATCCCTGAGGAACGGCTCTCTTGACAAAGTCAGAGAAGTGAGATTGTATTATGAGCTAAATGTGACAGGCAGTGAAGGAGTGCCACTGTAGGTGACCTACATTCAGGGTTGTGCTCCAGTCAGAACTGAATTAAGAATGCCTAATAGATTCTATTTCACAAAATCTAAAGGTTGAAGCAGAATCATCAAATGGCATTTTGCAATATAATGAAAGTGAATGGTGACTCGGGATTTCAAGCTCGAAAAAGGACAAAAACGCCACATAAAACCACCGAAAAATAGTCAATATGACTTGTGCTCTATATTCCGTAGGATCACTATGTGTGATGACAGACCAAAATTGTATTTTTTAAGAGGCTCATCCTTTTTGGTTCATATTTGGGCTGGGTGATATCGTTCTATATCAGTATTTATCACAATATGTATTTCATACCATTAATGGGGGTGGAACTGCATCCCACATGTTGTTTGACCTCAAGAATTTATTTAATCATCTTCAGCTGATGTTTGACTCCACCTGAAAGACTTTCTTGTGATGTTCCAGCTCAGTAGGTGGCGCTAATGCACAACCACCAATAAACATAACAAGAAGAAGAAACACTTTTTTTTGGATTTGGATATGGATAATGAAAAAAAAACGCTTAACTAAAAAGTATATAATTAAATGAAAATTGAGAGTTCATGGCAAATTAGCAGCAAACTTGCCACAAATTCGCCACTGATAATTTTCACATGCAAATTAACTTTGTGGCAAACTTGCGGCAAATTGTCCATTGTTGCCAAAGATTTTTCAGAGGTTCACCACTATCGGCAAAGTGTTGCAAACTTCTGGCAAACATTTGTGCCGAATCAAATGCGTATTTGCATGTGAAAATAAGGAACGGCAAGTTTGCTGCTAGTTTACATTTTTTGTAAGGATTCCCAGTTCAATCTAGATGTACAACATAGGCTAAATGTCGAAAGATTATTCAAATGTTTAGCATCGATATCGGAATGTTTTTTTTTTCCCGATAAATATCGATATTGTTTTATCGCCCAGCCTAGTTCATATGTGTAAAGTAATGTGTTATTTAAAAAAGTGGCAGAATGCTCATGAAATTTAAATGTTCGGTGCCAAAACTCTTGCCTTGACATCCATTTTAAGTTTGACCTAGTACTTAGGTCCAAAATGAGCATATTGCCATACCTGCCTATGGTGGTTTACCGGTCATGTATATCTCTTGCTAGCCATTAAACTCTGTAATATTTATTACTTATCCATTATTATATTAATAAATATAAATAAGTAAGAGGGAAAAAAGGAAGGAAACACTACAATTGTTCTTATATAGGCCTAACATTGAACTAGTGATGGGAAGTCAAATTCATTTTCACCAAACGGGTCTTGTAATAAATTACATATTTGTAATTTAAATATTAAAATATTTGAACTAATAAACTAATGTTTGTTTCAATGAACCAGTTAAAAAAAGATTTAGCATTACATCAGCATGAAATATACATCACCAATAATTCTAACATTCTTGTGTCTTGGTATACATGCTCAAACAAATGAACATAAAGCCATATGTCAGAACAAATTGTGGATTATTAAATTTTTTCAATTAAGTTTTAATAATAAGGGTGTTTATTGTCATCTGTGTTTCATTCAGTGATTCTTCACATTGAATACGACTGACAAATATTGATTAGATCTTGGTTAAGTTTCCAACATTACAGTGTTGCATCTAAAGCACCCAATACAGACAGTTTTGCACAAATGCTGATATGTTCTATGTGTCTAAAGAATGAATAAACTGCATGTTTTACAGAAACCATGATCCAGCTTATAACAACTTCAAATCTAACCTGTATGCACAACACAGAACAGTAACATTAAATATTTTTTCTTGTTTTAATACAAATATTATTTAATAAAACTAGTTGATTGCATATTTCCAGCATGTTTTATTTGTTATTTAAAAAATTATATTTCGCCCTCTCGATCCAGTCCTCGGTAAGAGGACTGGATCACTCATTGCAGCTCACTCATTGGTTTTTGGCTTTCAGAGATGTCCAAAAGGGATGGTCCTCAGTTCTGTGTACTGTTGACTTGAGAACTGTTGCGCCTGAATAATTTTTTTTTTTGTATAATTTGCGAACTAGTCAGAGCGGATGAAGAGTTTGCAAAAGCAAAAGTAGACATCACTAGTTCTAGGATAATTTTACTCTCTGATGTTGGCATATTTTGAGTTGGAGTGTTATTGTCTCCCTCGGGCTCTCCACCTCCCTCAGTGTTCCGCTCATCTTCTAATCCACCACACCTGCACACACGGCAGAGACCCTTTTCCATCAAGTGTTCAGGAACTTTTGACTCTCTGAGGACATAGTATCAGACCGAAGACCCCAGCTCATCTCGAAGGTATGGAGAGATTTCTTTTCACTCCTGGGTGTGTCAGTTAGTCTCTCTTCTGGTTATCACCCAAAGATGAACGGGCAGGCAGAACGGAAGATCCAGGAGATTGGCCACTTCCTCCAGACCTACAGTCATCATCACCAGGATCACTGGAGCCGCTATCTTCCCTGGGCCAAGTACGCACAGCACTCTCTCCGCCAGCAGACCACCGGCCTCACTCCATTCCAGTGCATACTCGGCTTCCAATCTCCGCTATTCCCCTGGTCAGGAGAACTTTCCGAACTCCCGGTGGTAGATCATTGGTTCAAGACGAGTGAGAGGGTCTGGAATGCAGTGCATGTCCACCTTCAGCAGGTCGTATGAAGGCAGAAGAGCCAGGCCAACATCCACCACTCAGATCCTCCACCATACCAGCCTGGACAGAATGGCTGGCTCTCTACTAGGGATAACAGACTTAGTCTTTCATGAAGAAAGCTAAGTCCTCGTTTTATTGGTCCTTTCCCTATTTTAGAACAAATTAATCTTGTCACTTCTTGTCTCCAGTTACCACAGCACTACATAATTGCACCTACCTTTCACATATCTTTAATCAAACCCTACCAACCTCCACTGTCTCCCTCTCACACAGAGCCTGATGAAGGTGATGAAGCCCCTCTGCTACTCCTGGAGGATTATCCGGTGTATTCCGTGCGGGGAATCCTGGACTCCCGGTGCCGGAGGGGTCGTATTGAGTGCCTGGTGGACTGGGAGGGGTTACGGCCCAGAAGAAAGGTTTTGGGGTGCTTATGATGACATCCTGGACTACTCGATGATTTCCACCTTCCATGCGGTTCACCCAGACTGCCCAGCTCTGCACGGCATCGGGAGCATCGGCCCTTGGGAGTGGCACATGATGGGGGTATAGTCATGCCTCCCTCAGGTTCCAAACCTCCCTCAGTATTCTGCACCTCTTCTCTCGACTTCTAATTCACCACACCTGGACACAATCAGCTCACTCATTATGGACTGCTTAAATAGATCACCTTCACTCCAGTTCACCGTCAAGTCTCACAAAGGACTCTAGTTTGACCTTGCTGCTCTCATGCAGTGTTTACTTACATTGTATTGTGCCTAACCTGTAGATTCTCGTTATCGTTTGTTTATTGCTGATCCTGATTCACTGCTTGATCCCTCCTCTTCAGTTCTGTGGACAGTTTACCTGGAAACTCAACTTATGTTTCTTTCATCTGACAGTGAAACCTACTTACCATAAATTACCTACTTACTCCCCTGTGTTATTTCATCTGTGTTTGATCTCACCGTGCATATCCTGTAAATCCTGTGAGTCTCAGTAAATGCTCTCGCACCTGGTTTCAATAAGTTGTGTGGCTTGAGTTCCTAACAGTTATAAATGTCCGAGAGACAAAAGTACAAAAGAACAATTTTAAAATCACAGGAAGTCACTACTTTGAACATCTTTTGTATTCAATGAAAAAAAGTGAAAATGTCCAGTTGTTACTTATTTCCACCCGATCTGACCTAATCTAAAAATAAAAAAAATTGCTAATATTTTGGTAACCTGACAAAACATTTTTAACAGTTTAACATTGCATGCTTACTGCATTCCTTTTGTGTCACTCGTGCTGAGTGACCATGTATTACTCATGTCTGTGAGACTTCAAATTGTAGTTCTGTCTCTTAGGGGTCAGGTTTACAGCTTCGGCTTAAATCACTCAAAGAGATAACTGGTGAAAAGAGAGAAGATAAAGTGACCGGATAAAGAGATTTTTTAGAGAACATGAGGACACAAGCAACATTAAACTGAGAAACACTTTCATTCTACCGAAAGGTACTCGTCTTCTGTAGCTCTCTCTGTTTCACTGGCTGGTAGATACATTAAACAGATAGTTCACCCAAAGATGAAAATTCTGGCATTTCAGACAGAATTTATTTCCACCTTGAAACACAAAAAGGAGAAATTGTTTACTTAATGCTGCTTTTTTCCATACAATGAATGTGAACAGGCAATGAAAGATGCTGTTGATATCCAAAAAACATACTCCAAAAAAAGCACAATAAATGTGGTCCGAATGATGTGTGTTCTGTATTCCAAGGCTTCTGTAGTCATACAATAGCTTTACGTGAGGAACAGATTGAAATTTTCCCCTCTGCCTCAGCTCCTAAAATAAATATGATGACCATTGCACAGCATGGATGTCAGTGATATCAAACATCATAAGTTATTTATAATTAATTCTTTTTATTTATTAATAATTTTATTTTATTATTAAATGTATTATTTTTAAATAATATAATAATAAAATTATATGTAATATTTGTATTTTTACATTTATATTATTTATCATTTATTAATCATAAGTTTTAAAATTTGATTCATTTCTTTCACAGGTATTCTTTAGAGATGAACATTTTCTCAAATAACTGTGAACAGATTTACTTAAATTTAGATTATTTTAGGTAATATTAATACATTATTTTAATGATGAGGGAATATAACAATTGCTATGCCTCTGTCAAATTTTTGTTTATGCACATTTTGTGAAATTGTATAACAAATATGGGGTGGAAACACCAGGATGAGAATAATCTCCAAAATGCGCATAAAAGAAAATTATACGATACATTTTTATTAGATTAGAAGAAATGTGCATTAACTATGATGGTAACACATTTACCAAATAAACTCCAAATGAATTAGTTAGGAATAAAAGATGTGCATCAAAAAGGTCATGTGACTGAAAAACACTTGTTCATTTCTGAACTAACCAGCACTAACCAATCATTGCACCTGAGATGTTACTCTGGTCATCCTGAAATAATGGTGTCTAGAAAATCCAAAGCCTATAACGAGTTTGCAGAGTAAATAAGTCAAAAACAAACTTGAACTGTACAGAACAGAAGGTCTATTGACAGTTTGAAGAATATCTTATAGAGCTGCACAGTATATTCATAAGGATGAATAAATGCACATATAAAGTGTTCAGAAGTGTGTGACACGCTGTCGCTCCCAAACAGGAGACAAAGTGTTTACAGTATTTTGTCTGCCTGCTCTAAACCGCCAGTATTTTATTACCAAAACACTCATAGTGGCTACAATTTCTCCGGAAGTGATGATTTCATCCTTATGAACACCCTTGGATGGAAACGCGGCTTTATTCACACATTGTTTTTGCAATAATATGGTTCCCTGTCTGTCGCTCACTTCGACATTGTGTCGAAGAAGCGACACTAGGGGTCTCTCTTGAGAGCCTCGTGAATCTCTCAACTTGAGAAAAGGCCAATGAGAAATTGGCCACGGACATATGGGTATAAAGGGAGGGAAATTTGTCTGTCCATTCAGATATTTTCCTTCGGAGCTGAGTGGTTGGGTGATCAGCTGTATTTACTGACTGTACACTTCATCTCTACAGAGCGTATGCTGTTGGATGTACGGCGCATATCAGTGGCTTTCTCCTTCTCTGCACAACAGTGCAGCTTCTAAAAGCACTTCTAAAAGTTTATTTTCTCTAAAAGAGCAATACACATTTGCCGTTGAACGTCCTTTTCAGGACACATCTTTTTAAAGATGTCTTTCCGCCCCTGTGTAGTTCCTGGATGCGGTTGAATTTCTCTCCACTTCTGACAGTCAGAGTTGCCTCGCGTGCCTGGGGTGCGATCACATGCAGCGAGCGTTTTATGAATGGTTCATGTTCTCAGTGCGAGAACATTGCCATGGCAATGTTGCGGTGGCAGCTTTCTTTCTTCAAGAGAGAAAGCCACTTCAACTGCCCCCCCCTCACCGCGCCTCCTTCCTACGGGATTTTGGCCGGCATGGCTGGCGAAGAAGGCAATTTGGGGCGTACAGCGTGCTCTGTTTTCCATTCAGGCTCAAGGTGTTCTTAACTTGCGTCCAGCATCAAGATTGGTTCGCAGCGGTAGACCTGAAGGATGTGTACTTCCACGTCTCTATCTTGCCTCAACACTGACCCCCTGACATATCAGTACAATGTCCTCCCCTTCTGCATGTCCCTGTAACCTCGCATCTCCACAAAGGTCGCAGGAGGCAGCCCGTGTCCCGCTAAGGGAAGTGGGCATCCACATACTCAACTACCTCGACGACTGGCTCATCCTGGCCCACTCCCGAGAGTTACTATGGGCCCACAGGGACCAGGTGCTCAGGCACCTCAGCCGCCTAGGACTTCAAGTCAACTGGGAAAAGAGAAAGCTCGCCCCAGTTCAGAGCATCTCTTTTCACGGCATGGAGTTAGACTCTCAATAATAGCACACCTCACCAATGCTGAAATGCCTCACCTTATTCAAGCCAGGCATGGTGGTTCCTCTAAAAAAATTCCAGAGGCTCCTGGGGCATATGGCATCCTCCGTGGTGGTCGCACTGCTGGGGCTGATGCATATGGGACCGCTTCAGCACTGGCTCCAGACTCGGGTCCCAAGATGGGCATGGCGCCGCGGAACACACCATGTGTTCATCACCCCCGCCTGCTGCCAGACTTTCAACCCCTGGACAGACCTCTGTTTTCTGAGGACAGGAGTCCCTTCACAGCAAGTGTCCCGACACGTTCTGATCACAACAGACGCCTCCAAACATGGGGCTGTATTTCTTGCGCTATGGAGGTTCCTCCTGCTAATTCGGGGCAAGCACTTCTTGATCCGTTCAGACAGCACCGCGACGGTAGCATACATAAATGGCCAAGGTGGCGTGCATTCCTGTTATATGTCACAACTCACCCACCATCTTCTCCTTTGGATTCAGCAGCAACTCAGATTGCTGCACGCCACTCACATCCCGGGCAACCTCAACATGGCAGCGGATGCACTGTCACAACAAGGTACGCTCAGCGGAGAGTGGCGGCTCCACCCCCCAGGTGGTCCCAAGAGACCTCCCGTTGCCAGCTCTGGTACTCCCTAACAGAGACTACTCCCCTCGGGACAGACGCGCTGGCACACAGCTGGACCCGGGGGCTGCGAAGTACGCATTTCCCCCAGTCAGCCTACTTGAGCAGGTGCTGTGAAAGGTCAGGGAGGACGAGGAACAAGTCATTCTGGTGGCCCCCTACTGGCCCACTCAGTCTTGGTTCTCGGATCTCGTGCTCCTCGTGACAGCCCCTCCCTGGCTAATTCCCCTGAGGAAGGACCTCTGGAACCTCCACGTCTGGCCCCTGGATGGGATGCAGAAGATCTAAGTGGTCTACCACCTGCCATCGTAGATACGGTCAACCAAGCCAGAGCTCCCTCTACCAGGCAACTTTACACCCTGAAGTGGCGCTTGTTTGCGAATTGGTGTTCTTGGTGCTCTTATCCCAGGAGATCCCACTAGCTCGGCTCCCTGGATGACGCCTCCCTAGCCCTATGGTCCGCGAGGATTTCCCTGACCAGACCCACTATGGGTACTGAAACTACTCTGTACTGGAATAGGTGCTCCACAGGACTGGTCCCTGTGTGGATTAATCCCCCTGTGTGTATTTTCCGCGATACGGTCCCTTTACGAGCGGACCCGCATAGCCCTTGCTCAGTCCCTGCTGCCCCCTGGTTGCCATGTTGTAGCAACTCCTCCCTCTCCATTTTGCCATTTTCCACATGTGGCCTGAAAACCCATGTGATGTATTTCGCCACCCTGTATTTCGCCACCCTTTACCTCGCCTAGCCTGGGCAGGTGTGGTCTCCGTGGGGTCTTTTCCCCCTGAAAGAATAGGAGTTGGAAAAGAACGCCTTCCCCGATGCATGTGATAGCGTTAAGGTGGCCCCAGCCGCTTTAACTCTATGCGAGAAACATAGAGAGAGAAAAGGTGCAGCTGGTGCAGCTTGCTCCCATGCTTGGCACGTCGCCTTGTTCCCCCCTTCGGGGTGTCGGGAACCAGAAGTTTATGATGATTTTATGGGGCGTCGGGGTAGGGTACGTGCAGTCTGACGCGGCCTGTCGTTTGGCACACAACTGCATGCCCGCACCTGTGTCAGCAGCGTACGTACACAGTTCAGCGCATGGCGTGATTAAATATGAACACCTAGTTTCGCTTCTTTGACACAACGTCGAAGTGAGTGACAGACGAGGAATGTCTAGGTTACTATTGTAATCTCTGTTCCCTGATGGAGTGAACGAGACGTTGTGTCCTCCCTGCCATGATGCTGAACTGTTATAGCCGAACCTCATTCTCGGCTCCTCAGAGCAAAAACCTGAATGGACAGACTAATTTCCCTCCTTTATACCCATATGTCCAGGGGCGGACATGTAAATTCTGTCTGCCAATTTCTCATTGGCATTTTCCCAAATTCAGAGATGTGCGAGGCTCTCCAGAGAGACCCCTAGTGTCGCTTCTTCGACACAATGTCTCGTTCCCTCCATCAGGATAATTTATGCGTTTTTCGCATAAATTACATTTGCAACTTGGATGGAAACTAATGAAGCATTATCCAGTTTTCCTGAAAGTGATTTTTACTGGAAGCCTGTTTTCCGGTCTGCTGTGTTTTCACTCACATCGTTGAGGTTCTTAGCAGATAATGTGATGTTTAGCACATACAATTTGTAAAAAAACAGACTCTTAAAATGGTTGTTGTTCTCTGTCTAGATTGCTTGTTTTGGTAGTTTTACAGTCTTTTGGATGCTGGAACCAGAAAACAGCACAGCGGCTATCAGAATCATCAGAGCACTACCCATTGGTTGGTCTTTGGAAACTGTTTTATGAGGATGAATTTGTGAAACAGCAAGCACTAACTATTATATGTATTTAGAATAAAATAAATATTCACTACAAAAACGATACTCTCCTCCACCATGTTGAATGTTTAAGACTCCTTCCAATTCTGAAACTGATATGAAAATTAAAAAGTTTTGTAATTATGATTTGAGGGGTCTTTCATTAAATTCTGAGTAGGAAACTCATATTTACGATAATTCTGATATCATGTGAAGGCAACATATGTTCAATACACAGATGCAATCCCAAAGCAGGACTCACTGAATGTTAGAGACACTCTGACTACATCAGGTCACATTTACTTCCGGTTGAGTGTACATTGACGTGTTTGTCTGCTGCTGCTCTCTGGTCTCTTTGTTGTGTTTTTTTTTATATTTTTATACTTTTTGCTTGCAGCAACCTTTTGTGAAATAAGTTTTTGTCTCTTTATGAACTGCTGTCTTGTCATCGGTTTAGGATCGCCTTCAGTGTTGGTTTGAGTATTTATCTCCATCTGGGCAAAAGGACTCCACCAGCCTAACTTGCCCTTGCCTCCTTGTTACTCGCCAAACTCTGGCTTACCTGTGAGTAATTGGACACTTTCTCACGTGTCGCCAGTTGTTTTGCATGTCAGATTGGAGCCCTAAACTGCCTGCTTGATATCTCCCTCGTCTGTTCTGGGTGTGCTGGCTAACACGGACACTAAATCTGAGTGTGCAGATTGGCTGATAATGATGGATTATTTTTTGCTGCTCGCTCTGGCTTGATGGAGTTTTGAATGATCTTCACCATCCGCAGCTGATAACACGCTGCTTTGCAGACACAGGCTGTCTTATTTTTATCAATATGGACTTTATTTACTCATCCATGGATTTACATCACTTGAATTCCTCATATCGTCTTCCTGCTGGAATTTATAATCAGTGTGCTGCCCTGGGAATTACACGTCATCCACAGTATGTACATCAAGGATCTCTGCATAATTTGAGCAAGAGGGAGTCTGTTGTTACAACATACCGGTACCGGTCTTCATCTCGTCACATTGTCGCCTGGTCTGGTGTTGAGAATCAGAGAATGAATCATGAATATCTCAGTTTGCTGAAGTATTCAACTACTTTCTCTGCTAAGATTACAGAGCCTCTCACAGTCAAGATGGCCTTAGTGAATGCAAAATCGATATTAAACAAATCCTTGATTTTTTATGTCACACTCATTAGACTTTTTAATTGTTACTGAGACCTGGTGAACTTTCCCCCCAAGACTGTGCTTTCTTCAGCTCTCCAAGGCTTCCTGGATATGGTGGTGGTATTTTTAGAAAAAATAAAATAAAATGTAAAATTCTGGACATGGACAGACATGTTTTTGAGTTTTGAGGTTCAGTTAATAAAGATTTACATCATGGATCCTGTACTAAGTGCATTAGTGTACAGGCCTCCAAAAATGAAGTTATTATTCCAGGCCCCCACCTGCCCTTGAAGCACAGTTAAGTTTTCTTTCCTCCAACATTCAAAAGCATGTAAAAAATCTTGGGGTTATTTTTTACTCATCTTTAATTTTTGACAAACAAATCAGCACCCATGTTAAGGGAAGTCTTTTTTTCTCCGCTAAGGTCAATTGCTAAACTAAAACAGTTTCTCTCTCAAAAAGACCTAGAAACTGGGATCCATGCTTTTATTACATCATGGTTGGATTACTGCAATTCTCTGTATATCAGTCTGCCTCGATCTGCTATACAGTATCTCGTCTGCAGATTGTTCAAAATGCAGTAGCTAGATTTTTAACTGGGAATAAATAGAGGGATCACATTTCACCTGCAGCTTCCTTTTAAGTGCAGAATTGATTTAAAATTGCTGTCTTTGTGTACAAGGCCTTTTCTGGCCTTGCACCTAAATACATTAGTGACCTTCTTCACTCCTACTCTCCTCCAAGAATTCTCAGATCAGGTAATCAGCTTCTTTTATCTGTCCCCTGTTCACACTGCAAGTCAAATGGTGATCGGGCCTTTTATGTTGTTACTCCAAAACTTTGGAATAGCCTGCCCTTTCACGTAAGGTCTGCACCATCTTTAGCTACATTCAAATCTGCCCTTAAGTCGTATTTTTATTCATTGACTTTTGAAACTATTTAATGTACTGTTTGCTGATAATTTTTCTATATACATATAATGTAAAGGTTGCATTTGTACTATATACATTTGATTTTTATTTGTTTTATTTGTAAATTGTAGTGCACTTTTGGATCAGCCTCTGTTGTTTTTAAATGTGCTTTATAAATAAGGTTTGACTTTGGTCAAAAAATGACATTTTAAAGCAATATTTTTGTATAAATCAGAGAATCTAGATGGGACTAATAAAAGCATAATCATTTATAAAATTTTGTATAGCTGATTTTAATATCAACAAGTAAGATATATAAGTGAAACAGTGTCAATGTAATGTGTAACATTAAAGTGTGTTTCAGTCATTTCCTGATGTGTGCTGTCGTAATTGTTCCCAAAGGATTCGTAAACCTTTGTATCTCTCTACACTTGTAAAAACTTAACAGAGATTACATTTCAGATGCTGTTGATACGCCCCCAGATAGCACACGTACATCTCTGAGATGTCTGTTTTAGATATTTTCATCTGGAAAGCATCACAATCTGATTACCATCTACTAAACAACTTAAAAAGATCAGATTTACAAACATTCAAAATATAAACATCTCAAAGACATCTACTAAATATCTTCCAAGGAAACGTTGTATAGACGTATTGCAGATGAGCAAACAACCTAAAAAATACATCTTCCAGATGTAACACACACATACAATAGATGTCTGATGATGAACGTGTGCTATCAAGGTCAATACTATATATTTCAGTGTCTATGCAAATGTACAAAATTGAATGTTTGACAGAACCACACTTTAGTACGCGTTCTTACTGTATGAATACTCGTTAGATCACATTGGCAAAACCAGACATACTCATACAGACATCAAATAGATGCAATTCTTGATTTTGCATTGCTTTCTTATTTCTTAGTTAAATGACCACGTGTGTGTGTGTGTGTGTGTGTGTGTGTGTGTGTGTGTGTGTGTGTGTGTGTGTGTGTGTGTGTGTGTGTGTGTGTGTGTGTGTGTGTGTGTGTGTGTGTGTGTGTGTGTACTTGTCTACCTATCTAAGTGGGGACCTTGGTGTCGTTACACACTCACCAACAGGGGACCGTCGAGCCAAGTGAGGACATTTTTCAAGTCCCCTGTTTGACATGCTTTAAAACATGTTTAAATCAGCTAAAAAACGCTCTGGTGAATTTTTTACCAAGTGGGGACTTACATGTGTGTGTGTGTGTAAGTCCATACTCAGCAGCGCTCCTGTAGGCTGGAGCAGGAACTGCAGTGGCCCATTAACACATGTCGTTCACACTTCTCAATTGTCTGAATGGCTTGCTGTCCCAGAGGCTCTGAGACTGTAGAGCTGCTGTTTAACTGGCTGCTTTAAGGGACTTTCAGTAACTTTATAATAACATGTAAGTGATCTTATGAATCACTGAAAACTCCCAAATAACTGGTTTGTAAATAATGCATAATTTATAAATTAGGAATTAATTATTAAGAAAGTATGAAAATACAATTATTAAACACATTATATATTTATATATATAGAGAGAGAGAGAGGGAGAGAGAGAGAGAGAGAGAGAGAGATAGATAGATAGATAGATAGATAGATAGATAGATAGATAGATAGATAGATAGATAGATAGATAGATAGATAGATAGATAGAGCTTCTAAATCAAGAACAAAGCATGTATAGATGTATTTATAGAATGCTTATTAAAGTCTATTAATGCTTTATAAATTATGAATTAACTGTTTACTAATGCTTAACTGATGATTTATAGTGTGCAGTTATTATAAAGTGTTGCCGAACTTTCAAGTATTTTCAAAAATCTGATTTTCATAAACAAATACCGTCGACCAGGCATCAACAGTTCAAAAGCAGAGGCGAGAAGACACTTCTTATCATTCATAATATTATTTGTCTTATTTAACACTCTCTCTTCAAAGATTGTTCCTATGATTGGCTACGTAGTCCCTAACAATTTACTTATGACTCTGAACGATGTTTACCTTACTAACAGGGGACTCCTATAGCCTGCAATGGAACTGAGTGTGTGTGAAGTGCACTGGCAGTGAAGTCTGTCTTCATTGTTTAATATACAGTGAGGAAAATAAGTATTTGAACACCCTGCTATTTTGCAAGTTCTCCCACTTAGAAATCATGGAGGGGTCTGAAATTGTCATCGTAGGTGCATGTCCACTGTGAGAGACATAATCTAAAAAAAAAATCCAGAAATCACAATGTATGATTTTTTAACTATTTATTTGTATGATACAGCTGCAAATAAGTATTTGAACACCTGAGAAAATCAATGTTAATATTTGGTACAGTAGCCTTTGTTTGCAATTACAGAGGTCAAACGTTTGCACACACTGCAGGAGGGATTTTGGCCCACTCCTCCACACAGATCTTCTCTAGATCAGTCAGGTTTCTGGGCTGTCGCTGAGAAACACGGAGTTTGAGCTCCCTCCAAAGATTCTCTATTGGGTTTAGGTCTGGAGACTGGCTAGGCCATGCCAGAACCTTGATAAGCTTCTTACAGAGCCACTCCTTGGTTATCCTGGCTGTGTGCTTCGGTCATTGTCATGTTGGAAGACCCAGCCTCGACCCATCTTCAATGCTCTAACTGAGGGAAGGAGGTTGTTCCCCAAAATCTCGCAATACATGGCCCCGGTCATCCTCTCCTTAATGCAGTGCAGTCGCCCTGTCCCATGTGCAGAAAAACACCCCCAAATCATGATGCTACCACCCCCATGCTTCACAGTAGGGATGGTGTTCTTGGGATGGTATTCTTCTTCCTCCAAACACGGTTAGTGGAATTATGACCAAAAAGTTCTATTTTGGTCTCATCTGACCACATGACTTTCTCCCATGACTCCTCTGGATCATCCAAATGGTCATTGGCAAACTTAAGACGGGCCTTGACATGTGCTGGGAACCTTCCGTGCCATGCATGATTTCAAACCATGACGTCTTAGTGTATTACCAACAGTAACCTTGGAAACGGTGGTCCCAGCTCTTTTCAGGTCATTGACCAGCTCCTCCCGTGTAGTTCTGGGCTGATTTCTCACCTTTCTTAGGATCATTGAGACCCCACGAGGTGAGATCTTGCATGGAGACCCAGTCTGAGGGAGATTGACAGTCATGTTTAGCTTCTTCCATTTTCTAATGATTGCTCCAACAGTGGACCTTTTTTCACCAAGCTGCTTGGCAATTTCCCCGTAGCCCTTTCCAGCCTTGTGGAGGTGTACAATTTTGTCTCTAGTGTCTTTGGATAGCTCTTTGGTCTTGGCCATGTTAGTAGTTGGATTCTTACTGATTGTATGGGGTGGACAGGTGTCTTTATGCAGCTAAACAGGTGCATCTAATTTAGGATAATAAATGGAGTGGAGGTGGACATTTTAAAGGCAGACTAACAGGTCTTTGAGGGTCAGAATTCAAGCTGATAGACAGGTGTTCAAATACTTATTTGCAGCTGTATCATACAAATAAATAGTTAAAAAATCATATATTGTGATTTCTGGATTTTGTTTTTTAGATTATGTCTCTCACAGTGGACATGCACCTACGATGACAATTTCAGACCCCTCCATGATTTCTAAGTGGGAGAACTTGCAAAATAGCAGGGTGTTCAAATACTTATTTTCCTCACTGTATGTATATATCACAAGACTTCAAATATGATAAGTAGACCTCAAATATGCATTTTCTTGTTTTTTTAAACATGTCAAGATGGGACCTGCTACTCTGAACGATGTTTACCTTACTAACAGGGAACTCCTATAGCCTGCAATGGAACTGTGTGTGTGTGAACAGTGAAGTGAACTGGCAGTGAAATCTGTCTTCATTGTTTAATATATATATATATATATATATATATATATATATATATATATATATATATATATATATATATATATATCGCTAGTGACAGTGAAGTGAACTGACAGGTAGTCTGTCTTCATTATGTAATGTGTGTGTGTGTGTGTGTGTGTGTGTGTGTGTATATAGGTAATTATATAATGTTTACACAGGCATCAGAGGTCACAGTATTCATAAATAAACATATACGATATAATTAAAAAATAATGAACAAACCATCAGTTATCAAAAATTACAATATTTGAATTACTTGAGAAAAGAGGATTTGAATCTGATTTTCATACAACGGGGTAAAAAATACCGTCGACCAGGCATCAACAGTTCAAAAGCAGAGATGAAAAGATGCTTCTTCTCATTCATAATATTATTTGTCTTATTTAACACTCTCTCTTCAAAGATTTTTTCAATGCTTGGCTATGCAGTACCTAACAATTTACTTGCGACTTCTGAACGATGTTTACCTTACTAACAGGGGACTCCTAGCCTGCAATGGAACTGAGTGTGTGTGAAGTGCACTGGCAGTGAAGTCTGTCTTCATATATATATATATATCACATATCACTGTATATATATGTATAATATATATATATATATATATATATATATATATATATATATATATATATATATATATATATATATATATATATATATATATATATATATCACATCACAAGACTTCAAATATGATAAGTATGTTTTTTTAAACATGTCAAGATGGGACCTGTGACTCTGAACGATGTTTACCTTACTAACAGGGGACTCCAATAGCCTGCAATGAAACTGTGTGTGTGTGAAGTGCACTGGCAGTGAAATCTGTCTTCATTGTTTAATATATATATATATACCTGTATATATCACAAGACTTCAAATATGATAAGTAGACCTCAAATATGCATTTTCTTGTTTTTTTTAAACATGTCAAGATGAGTCACAGGTCCCATCTTGACATGTTTAAAAAAAAAAAGACAATGCATATGCGAGGTCTTGTGGGACCCATATATATATATATTAAACAAGACAGACTTCACTGCCAGTTCACTTCACTGTCACTAACTTGTATATATATACTCTGTGTTACTGTGTATTATACTGTCTATTAGACCTCTAATAGAAACTGAGGACACAAGCACATTGTCTCTATTGGCAGCATTTTATTTTTATGTAAAGTTCCAAAATATAGCTCCAAACTGCTGCTAACAGAAATCACTGGAGGTTTTTATTTTATATTATTGTATTATTATTCTGAGCAATAATTAATTTACAATATACACATTTATCTAGACTCTAGATAAATAAAATGCAACCGCAGCAGTAAGTCAGGGGAATGCTTTTATATCTTCCTTTGGTTTCAATTTTGAACCTGTTGCAGTTCTTTTTATAAAGGTATACATTTTAATACAATTATAAAATGATGTAACATGATTTGATACTGTATATTAGCAGCAATTACAAATGTTTCACTTTAGCAACAAAGTGGAGACCCTCTTCTGTAATGAAAGACCAATCTTAAGGGTTGTGGTCTCTGAGACATTGGCCAATATCAGTTAAAAAAACATTGTTTCCCTTAGGGCTTAAATGAACCTCATCACTTAAAAAAGTTCAGGCTTTTCAAAAAGTATGTGTGGATGATGTACAATGCTCCCATTAACACACAAAACAAACTTAGCCATCACACTGTTCACAAACTTTCGCACTTTGTCCACCTTTCCCAGGGGGGCATGCCTCCAGTGGAGCCTTTGGTTGATTGAAGAGAGCAGAATTTTCATCTGGGGAAACTGTCCGTTGAGGTCACGTAGGTCCCTCTTCATTGTTTTGAGAAGCAGCACACTTTTCACACGTCCTAGGTCGTTGCCTCCACAGTGAATCACTAGCACATCCGGAGGATATTTTCCTTTAAGGCACTGTTGGAAGAAGGGCAGGAGGTCTCCCCAACACAACCCTCCCCTGCCAAACCACTGGACCTGGGAAGCCACTCCAAGATTGGTGCCTATGGTTTCGTTCGCCCGCTGTTCACCACGTCGAATGTAACTGTCACCAATAATCCAGACTCTGTGCACAGCTGACAAAAAGATTACAAAACAAATGATTAACTATGCAGCACACAATTGCTGAAGAATTCCTCAGTTTATTATTAATCATTCAGTAGCTGCATCACAACAAACCTAATACATTTCAAAGCCTTTCTTAAACATGGAAGCCAAAGCTCACAATCTTAAAATCTAGGGCTGGTACATGATTTAAAAATGTACAATTTTCAAACGAACATACAATAACACCTAAACATTTGTGTATTTTGAAATGAGATTGCCACTATATGCATTATTTGTAAGTCTTAAAATATATTTAAATAAAATATTTCAAAATAGGTTGAGCAGAAACATACCTTTCGTTTGAGCAGTGGATTTTCTTAACAAGTGTAATTGTTGTCTAGGTTGAACAACGTGAACTGTTGACTTGACTTTTCTAAAAAAAGAAAAAAAAAGTGTGGTAAACATGTTTAACCTTAGTTGCAACATCTGTAGAATAACTGGTAAAACATTGTTTTCATGTTTGTTAAATTGATCATAATTAAATTGAATCACACATTTAAATATACACTATATAATTTACGACAAGTCTTTAATAAGGATTATTCTGAATTTCAAATTTGCTGTTCCGTCTCTGCATAGAAGATATTTTAACTGTCAGCAAACATATCAAAAAGAAAATTTATTAAAATACTTAAAATTACTAGAGTAACAAATAAAAAGTAATACAATTTGAAATTCTGAATTGTAACAGTGTAATTATTTATTTTCTTTATAAATAGACCAATCAAAATGCTGAACTTACCTCATGTTGTAGAATATGTTCTCCCCTTGAAAAACGCAAGGTTCTAACAGAGACCAACACTTCTAAAAGACACGAAAGTGTGAATGTTCTGTCATTATATCCCACAACCCCAACCAGCTATCTGGACAGTGATTAGGTCTCCAGATTATTGTTGCTATAGAAATGCTAATTTCTCAGACATTGGAAACAAATGGCCGCCTCCAAATATGCACAATGGGGTGGTTGTTACTTAGCTTTCACTGTTAAATTATGCTGCTGTAATAACACTTAATTATGACCTAGTGCACTGCAAAAAAAAAAGTACGTTTAAGACTTACTTATAATCTAAATTTTTGAAAGCCACATAAAATAGATCTTATTACTTCAGATTAGTTTTAATAAAATATATTTATTTAAAATGTCCCAAAGAAGAAAAAAACATTAAATTTTTTAGCATTGTCCCAACATGATTGTATATGCAAGTTAATACCAAATGTAAGTATGACCTTATTTATTTTTTAGAATCAGTGAATATTTACACACACATATTCAATCACTCATTTTTTTATAGATTTCTTTCTGAGAAGTAGACAGTAAAACAACAATATGGTAATCTCTACAAGATTCTCGGTTTTTGTTAGGGTTATAACAGTCTGCTACCGGGAGTCTGTTTTATATGCATTGTTTTATTGCATAACGACCGAGGCATGTACCATGAAGCCGGTTTAGGTGGCTAGCCAGCTATGTTCCAATTTAGCTTCCGCCAACCCTGGGTTTTAGGAACTATGAAAGTAGCTCGGCTTTAATCGGTGTTCGTTGCAATGGTATCTTACGCTGCACGGCTAACCTGCTCCGGGGCAGTTTATGTTCTGGATTCAAGATCTCAGACTGAAGTTTCACCAATCAGCTGTGAGCAAAGAAACATATAGATGACAACTAATTCCCAGCGTCTGTTCTCTGTTGCAATGGCTTCACCTTTTCTCCCAAATCCTGTGGACATCTCAGCGCAAGTTGTTAGACGAGCACTTCGTAGAGTAATAAAGATAAATAATAATAATAATAATAATAACAATAATATAATATAATATAATATAATATAATATTAGTAAAGTGTTTTTAGGGACAGACAAAATCCATTTGACTTTCGCTGATTACTTGTATGATAGATACAGATTTTCCATTTAAGTAATATATTTTCAACCTTCTTGTGCTGCACGTAACAAATGTGACCCGTCGAAGATATGCTCTTACTGTACCGCAAATGGTCTGTATTGCGTTGTGTTTTTGCAAGTGGAACATACGTGTATGCGGTCGGTGATGCAGATAACATAGAGGAAAACACAGTTTGTCGAACCATTCGCAAGGTGGTCCTCCCCAGTTTAACGTATTTCACATTTTTTCTGTTTGCTGCAAACAAGTGTTTGTGATAAAATGTGTGATGAAATCTTTCTTAGGATGTCATGCCAATGCATTCACATTTTACATACACACACATATACATATATTATATTATATTCATGTTTGTTTATAAATGTACATAAATGTTTTATAGATTAACATGAATACACACATTTTAATTTTATTTAAAACATTTTTAATATGATTGTATACGTAATTTTACATAATGACCTATAGAATGTATTTGTTTAATGCATAATAATCTCTTGCTCCTCCGCAGAAAATATATATCTCGCGCTCTATCCATATCAAACACGATTGGTTGTTCGCCGCCGACGTCACTCTTTTATGTGCACGTGCCCGTGGAGTAATCATAGTTTAAGGATCAAAGCCTGAGTTGACAAAGAAAGTTGATGAGCTGCTTCATGGTACCAATAAAGCCTGATTGCATCGATTTGGTTTTGTCAACTCTAAACCAATCCTGCAACCCCGAGTTTGTTCAACTACCATCATGGTACAGGCCCCTGGAAGACAATTCACACTGAAGAAACGCGATGTAAACAAAGGAATAACCATCGATATTACAACGTTATTGTTTCTTTGGACAACAAATGCTCTATGGGATGTTATTCAGTGGACCCTCAGCTTTCCATTCAAGTTGGAAATTTTTGCGGTGGATGCGCGTATGACTCGTTATTACTACAATAATGGTGAGTACTCCGGTTGTGAATTCGTGTTTTGTGACTTGTACTGCTTACCTGAATGCAAGAAATACATTTGTTATAAGCTTTCCATCGAAAAACAGTGCTCTATCATCGATGCTTGAGGCTTGGACCTTTAAAATTATATATAGTTTGCCAGAATTAATGATCTTCTTTCAATTTAAATCCATTCATAAACATTAAACTAGTGGGGGAAAAATGCGCCAGTGTCTGTATAATTGGCCATCACCAGACAGTGATTGTTGATTGAATAGATGAACATTACTATGAATGCTGTGTAAACGACTGCAGATCAGTTTAACTGTTGACTGAATGGACGATCTTTTTTATGAATGCTGTCTTATGGCTGTGTATTATTTTATGAATTGCCTAAAGTAGCTTGAAACATTTCGTCATTAGGTTGCTTTTGAATTATCCAAGAGGTTTCTTGGACATGGTCTTGGAAAAAATATTGTAGTAATCTCATTTTTCATAATATCTTCCTCAAATGTGAAATATAAACTGATGAGACTTATGTCTTTCAATCATTTACCTATCTGGATTCCTCCAGGTTTGTTTTCATTTATTTTTACATGGAATAATAAAATATTACTTGCAGTATAAATTATCTTCAAAACACTTCAGATTCTATAACTTTGTCTGTGTAAGTTTTTTCAACTTTAACATTTGGGTAATAACCTCTAAAGTGTCTTCTTTTTAAAAATGTCTAAATTGTGCATGTAGTGCAAATAGTTCAGCAACTGCAATTATTTTAGTTTGGGGATGCCGTTTCTGGGGATGTGCCTCAGGCAGGGGGGTGGGGGTAACTGACATAGTCTTGGAAAAAAGTTTGCAGAAACCCCATTTTTCATTATATCTTCCTCAAATTTGAAATATAAACAGATGAGACTTGTGGCTTTCAATCCTTTACCTATCTGGATTCCTCCAGGTCTATTGTTATATATTTGTACATGAAATAATGAAACATTATTTGTAGCACACATTATTTTTAAGGCACTTCAAATTTTATAAAATTTTATCTGTTTGAGCATTATCAACCCTGATTGATTGTTAGTAGAGTCCCAGTTGTCTTCTTTCCAAGGAGACCTTACTTGTGCCTGTGGTACACTGTTCTCAGGAGCTGTATTTATTTTAATCCAGGTATGTCATTTTCAGCTGTGAGCCACGTAGTGGGGGTGAAGGTTAACAGGTTAAAATAAATAAGTAATAAGAAAGAAAATCATATGGGGTTATAGCAATGTATTGGTGTAAACAGTGAACTAGATTAAGTATGCAAAACTCCAAATAAACAATACATGGTCTAGTAGTGGTCTTAAAGTTACCTGAACTAACCAATGCCATAACACATAATACATTAATTAAGAGTGTATTTATATAACTTATCCAAATGAGCTCATAAAAATACAACCGTTTATTTATAGTTTATGGTAACTCATCTTAACAACTGGGACGTCATTGTAAAATAAGTAGCACTTCAGTTTCTCACTGCAGTGTTTTTCAGTCCCTGAGTGGACTGCTACCTGAACCCCCACCCCCACACTGTAAACCCTAATAAGTTCACAGAACTCAAAAATTATTTTGTAACAGATTACACAAAAATATTGTAGTGATGTTTTTAAATGTTTTAAGTTTACATAAAAATTATATTTACAGTTGCCTTAAATTATCTCAAGGTTATCTTATAAATATTGATATTCCTCAACTTAAAATAAGTGAGTAATTCACTAAATAATTTAAATATTCTTCAACTCATATAATGTGGGAAATTCACTCAATTTTCTATAATTTTCAACTCATAATCAAAATTTATTCTAAACTAAAATACTGATGTCGGCCCACTACACAATTATAATCAGCTAATAATGTCAGAAAACATGAAAGTGACACCACAGTGACAATTTAGCAACTTTTTTTTTATTCAACACAATGTGCTTTTTAAAAGGCACAAATCGAAGGAGCTCAGTCAAAACAAAGTGCTTGTCATAAAATAAAAGGAAATGATTTCATGAAAAAAAAGTACATTAAGTGTTAATAGTTCCATATTCTGATAGTGGTCATTGCTACAGAGGGTAGATTCAGTATTTTAGGTCTCCATCTCACATTATTCAGTAAACATTATGATAAAAACTCACAAGGGATTCATGATAAAATTAAATAAGATTCTAAGTATTATCCATCCTCAACAGCAATGACAACTATTAGAATGTGGAGCCATTTAAAAGAACACAGCGACTTTTTGGGACTTTAGGTTATTCATCGTATCCCCAGAGTTAGATAAGTCCACATACACCTTCTCATCTCTGCGTGCCATAACTGCGTGTCTGACACACCCATCGCTAGCCTAGCTTAGCACAAAGACTGGAAGTAATGGCTACAGCTAGCATACTTCTCCCAATAAGTGACAAATAGCCAACATTTTCCTATTTATATGTTGTGATTTGTATAGTCACAGTGTGTACAAATAACAAGATCATATGAGATACAGGCATCTTTTAACCGCCTTTTAACCTATGTATACGGTTAAAAGATGCCTGTGTCTCATATGACCTTGATGATTGTATAGTCACATTGTGTACAGACAAGGTCATATGAGACACAGACATCTTTTAACCGTCTTTAAACCTATGTATAAGGTTAAAAGATGCCTGTGTCTCATATGACCTTGTTATTTGTACACACTGTGACTATACAAATCACAACATATAAATAGGAAAATGTTGGCGTTATTTTGTCCCTTATTGGGATTAGTATGCTAGCTGTAGCCATTTACTTCCAGTCTTTGTGCTAAACTAGGCTAGCGGTGGAAGGCCAAACAGAGTTACAGCACGCACAGAGATGAGAAGGTGTGTGTGGACTTATCTAACTCTGGGGGATACGGTGAATAACCTAAAATCCCAAAAAGTCAGCATGATCCTTCAATACTGTTTAAAAACATTTAGGCACTTACTGTACCTTGAAGGCTGCAACTCACTTTGTTTTATTTTAAAATTCAAATGAAGTTCAACTGTTGCCATTCAACTGACAACATCAAGGTAGGCATTAGCCAACAGAACATTAAACATGTATAGTGCATGAAACAGTCGTTTCCCACAAGTTATTATGTGCGTTATTAAGTGCAAAAACTTGGGCTGGGCAATGCGTCAATGTTGTGATATTTATCTTTTAACAATCAATTAATTAAATCTGAGGTAGAAGAGGCAAACAGTCTCATCTTAAATCTGAGGTAGAAAAGGCAAACAGTGTCATCTTAAATGTGAGGTAGAACAGGCAAATGATTACATTTGTAAAGAGGAGAAAAACAACAAAAAACTTCCTCAATACTCAGCTCAACAAATAGTCCATTCTGAGTGATTCACTCATTGAACAAATCATTCTTCAGCGTCAGTAGACGCCCTTTCAGTGGTTTGTTGTCCTCAAGACACATTACAACTTTTTGTATAAATGTAAAGGTAAGCTCGAGATTCTTTGGGTACTGTAGGTCTAGTGCATAGACGTACCCAAAGAGCAGGAGAAATGAGTCAGCCAGATTTGTGGGACCACTCACAAGCATTTCATCCTCCACGACAATACAGATGCTCTCAGGGCTGAAGAGGGCCGCATCAGTAGTGTTATCCGTGACGACTGTCAGGAGAGCCACTGGAGTGTCAGTGAGTTCTGGACCATCTGCTGACTATAAAACACAAATAATAATGAGTTCAGCCCCTCAAGGATACAAATCATGCTAATGATCTCTAAACATTACTGGCACTTAGACTGCAACTAAGCTACATGTTTAAACTATTTTCTTGCTTATATCTTATGTTAGTTTCACACCTATCTGTTAGCATACTTTTTGTTTAGTGGAATGCTTTATTACTTACCTTTTCATTTATGTAATTTCTACATGTCAGTTTGCAGAATAACAACTCAAGTAAACTTCATAAACAGGTCCTGGGGGCTATTCCAGGAAGGAGGTTCAACAAACTCTAAGCCTAACCCTGAACTCTGAGTTGACTTACCCTGAGTTTTCAGTTCCAGAACAGCTGATCTGAGTTAGGTAATTCGACTCTAAATATTATTATTATAGTATTATTAGTTAATTATCTTTTTCTGGCTGATGGAAGGCGATTGATTAAACCTGCAAAGTGATAAAAAAAAGCTAAAACAAAGACGATTGTTCTGATCTGAGAGCACGTCAGCGATGACGTGTAGTCTGATATTCGCCATGCGGCCGAGTATATAAATTACGGACTGATGAGAAGCGGTCTACTGTTCGGTTCAGTCCTTGTCAGGAGTGAGAGCTCATCTAAATGAATCAAAATTCTCTTCCTGGTGTAAAACTATGTGAATTATTTCTGCTTTAACATGATCGGACTGAGAAGGAAAGGACAGCCGCTGTCAGACAGCTCCGGCCAGACTCAGGGTTTCTTCAGGTTAACCAGCTCACTGGCAGGTTTGGTTCACAGAGTAAGTTACCACAGTAACAGACCCAGAGTTTAAGTTACCTCTCTGCATCCTGTTTGCCATGGAGAATCACAGTATCAGAGCTCCATTGATGGCTTTATACTACTCGTCAGGCACAAGCTCAACTCAGAGTTAAGATACTCAGAGTCGAATTACCTAACTCAGATTTGCTATTCTGGAACTGAAAACTCAGGGTAAGTCAACTCAGAGTTCAGGGTTAGGCTTAGAGTTTGTTGAACCTCCTTTCTGGAATTACCCTCTGGAATGGATAACTCAAGAGTTTCCCTCATCTCAGGGTTCACTCTGAGTTTTCACATAACCTGCTTTCTGAAATACCCCCCTGGTTCTCCTAGAGTTCTTTGAGTGATGTTATATGTTTAAGCTGACTGAATAGCTAGGCAAAGGGATTGATAGTGAGGCCAGTACACTTACATTACAGGTCCTGAAGAACTTGGAGGCATCTTCACGCAGGTACACAGGAAGTGCACGAAGGACGAGGGCCCGTCTCATATTTACATCACGTTGTTCCTAGATGGACAAAAAATATCCATTACAACAGTAATTACACAAATCAAAGTGTTAAATAGCTCCATATTCTGATGGTGGTCATTGCTATAGATGGTAGATTCAGTATTTTGGGTCACCATTTCTTCAGTAAAACATTTTTCAAATTAATAACTTTCTATTGTAAATACTTTAATAACACACAAAGGAAAAAATGTAAAATTGTAAATAAAATTTCACGAAAACAGTAGTTATTTGGACTTCTTCAAATTGAAGCTGATAAAGTATCTTTTAAAGGTACCTCTTTCTGATAGAATACATCTTGTCAAGATGTCTATCTCTGATGAGATGACAATATTGTGTTCATGGAATAATCACTTAACCTCAGGGCACAGTCCAGGCAATTCACACTATGGTTTCTTATAGTTGTCTGAATATAATCTGTTAATAATCTGTTTCTGGATCATGTAAAGTTTAAAATTTACCTGAAGATCATAAATCCTCATGAGCTTGGCTAGCTCCTCCGCTGTCTTGCCAGTCTTGGTGGCCTTGTCTCTGAACAAGGTGATGAGTTTAGGCGTGTGTCTGTCCAGCTCCTTGTAGAATTGATTGCGCAGGTTAACATTGTTGATTCGGTGGAACTCTGCAAACACCTGTACATGGACAGAATTACACAGAAATATACAAAGATGAATTAGGAACAGAATTGTGAACATTTTAAGAAGTTTTCAGTTGCCAGGTAGCAAAACCAAGGGCAATTCTACTAGGGATGAGTCAGAACCAAGTTCAAAATAGAAAGTTAATTGTCATTCTTTAATTTAAAACAGGCTGTAAAACGTTATCTAAAGGAAATTAAAATAAATCTCTGTATACTTTGATTACTGTGAATGGCAAAAATGTGTCACAGCATGATGTGTTGTCTACTTTTACATCTGCCATTTGGTGAATTTTTTGATAACTTAGATTTTTAAAACAGTCATTTGAATATATGAAAAATCAATCATGTTCAAAATGGGCATACTAAAGAGTCATGTTGATTAATTGCTCTCAACAGGGAGAACAGTAAAATAATAAAATAATATTTTATTTTTTTACCTGTGACTCCATAAGTAGGGCTGGCCATCTGTCCATGACGTCTCTCACCCGTGGAGCTACAACAGCTGCAACGATTTCTTGGCGACGAAGGGCATAGGTTGTGTTCATGAGCTTGCCTATGACTAATTGGTTTCTCTCAGTCTTTTCGACTTCATGTATGATTTCTTCTCTCATTGTTTCCAGAGTGGCTGGGGTTTGATCCTTCGGTAAGTTGATGATGTAGTTGACCTCAGCTTTTCGAGCTTTCTTTATGTTTCGATGGGGATGATCATTGTCGGGGTTGTTTTGGCTCCGCCTCCCTGTGTTGATGGCTACTTCTGCAACCCCTGCTTTGGCCAGATTGTTACGGTAAGATGCAACCTTGTACCCTATGTGACGTTTCCATCCCAACTCCCCGTCTTCACCAGCCGTCATTCTGAGACATGGATGAGCTGTAATCAAAGCTTGAGCAGCCATTGCCAATTCCTTGTCATGTGGGTATGGTTTAAAACTGAAGATCGTTTCTGCCATTTTTTAAGGATGTCACTCTTCTGTGACCTGTTTAACTTCAGCAATTTTGCTGATTCCTCATAAACACGATTTCCTTCTTCTAGTATAAGATCCATTTCATAACCAAAACCAGGAACAACAAAGAGATCAGGCCAACTCTTCTGGCGCTGTAACGCAGGTACATGTGGGAGTATGTCTGTGTCAGAAGATGCAGTAGATGAGGTGTCACCTTCAGGTCTAACAACTCTCAATGTACCCTTCTCTGGTAACTCCTGGATGTCCAAAAGAAGACAAAGATCACCATCAAAGTCCGGATCCTCATAGTGTAGGCTAAAGTCCCCATCCAGTCTCGGCTTGAACCTCTCTTGCATTATTTCTTTCAGCTCTTCCACTGACTTTGGTCGCTCAAGTAGAGTAAGTTTCAGGGCGGTGTCTTGTGCAACATACACACGCAGCACATGCTTCTGGGCAGCAGCCATCTTTTGGTTCCTAAAAGACAAAAAGAACACAGCTTGTGGAACAGCTACAAGAGAATGTTGCAGTCATCTGTTTACCTGCTTCAACAAATCCTCAGTGTAATAATATGAAACGTTTGGGTGTCACGAACAATCTTCTATCTATGCTGTAAGCGCAGAGAGGTGTTTTGTCATTTAGCTCTGATGGGGTGTGAACAGCCAAATTGTTTGGGAAAAGTTCGTAAGATCTAAGGTGTTCAATGTAGTGTGATGTGTGTTCTTGGCAAAGAAAGACAACACTACTGTTAACCAGGAGAACCTGTTCAATTCTACAGTAATTAGGCAGTCCTCCCTCTTGTCCCACAGACAAAAACATTCCTACATCATAATCAGTTCCATCAATGCAGATCTTTGATGTGCTGTAAATAACATTGCTTGCTGTTATTTGTTCAATGTATGTCTTGGCAACATTTGGAAGCATTGATACCAGTACAGAAGAGACATCTGATGTCTGCTGGTGAGGTTTGAAGAATCCTGAGGCACTGAGATGGTATGCTACCATGTATTGATGCCTGTCTGCAAGTGTTTTTAACACATTTTTAAAGTTTTGTGTGTCGTGTACAACTCTCTTGAAAAAACGGTGTTTACCCTCAAACCTCATTGTCCACAAGTTTACAAGGGGCCCAAAACGGCGTACAAGGTCGGGATAGTGTTCAATGTAGTGATGCTTAGGACGGAGTTTGAAATCTGGAAAGGCTTCTTTCAGCATCTCTCTATGATCCTGTAGCTTGGACTGTAAATATTGGATGGACTTCTCTGTGAATTCTGAGCACAGTGATAATTCTACTACCTCTTTTAAGTCCATTAGCACAGTCCATGCTTCATCCTCTTCAGGAACTGCATTCCCAATAATCAAAGGGAGCAGTCTAAGCAATGTGGCATTTTCATGGCCATTACCACCAATGCTTTTCTTTACAGCGAAGGTCTGTGGTATTTTATGAGGTTTGTCAAGCTTGTCTGTGTGCTGGTATGGAAAAGATAGAATTCTCTCGTTCAAATATTCAAATGTGAAGTATTTGTGCCGGATCATCTCTCCGATACACAGGGCGAGCTCTACGGGCACAATGCCTTCAAAAAGGTCGTGGAGGGCATCAGGTGGAAAGCCAGTGACGGTATGAAAATGCTCTAGATGCTGGCTCAGGACACAATCTGCCTGAACACCATTCTGACTCTGACTATCCCCATGCATTATAGCATGCACATCACTATTATGGCTGTCTTTTGTCCTAAGACTGAACTCGCCACTTGCAACTTCATGAGTCTGAAGTTTAGCTTGTGTCGCTGTGCAGAACCTGCAAAAATATTCTGCTCTAAAAGACTTTGAAAAGCCTGCCAAATCATGGGCTGCAAGATTGTCAGACACCACACACATGACTGTTCCTTGAACTACCTTACCAATAGACTCAATGAATACCCCATCTTGTTCAAGGGTACGGAGGTCTCTCAACAAAGGACCAAGTGCTTTTTCATAGCCAAATGTCTGTATGTCAGCCACTTTACATAAAGCTCCAAGCTGAATAACATGAAGGGCTGATCGGTATTTACTGGGAAGATCAGCAAGCGTCCAGTATACTGAACAGATTTTGTGTATTTTGTGTGATGTGCCAAGTGGATTGGCTATTTCCAAATCATCAATGTATAAAATGAGTGTTATCTTTAACTCATTTGAAGACAAGAATGTGTTCTCTTTGAAGTACAAACCATCTTGGTGGCTTATATAATGACTGTTTTGTGCCACTTTTGTTTCTTTAATTTTGTCCAGAACATCTGTATGATTGAAGATTTTTTGTATCATCTCAAGAATAGGAACATGCACTGCTGTGTGTCCTGGCTGTAGCAGATACTGTACAGGCTTTACCACCGGGAAATTATTTTCGATAAAGGTTTTCCTTCTCTTGGTTGAGGATAACTGCTTCCCCTTAGCTGTAGCACTGACAATAACATTACTGTCCATAACAGTACTGACAACCTCATTTAAAAGTGTTTCACTGACAGTGATGTCATGACTCTGTAAGACCTCTCTTATGTCATGTTTGAGTATCGGTTGGGACAAGGAAAATATCTGAGTCAAATGTTCCACTATTTCCTGAGATGCCATGTCAGATACGTGAAGAATAGATTGCATCTTTAGGAATAATGATGCCAAGTTATGGTTCAACTGGGCTCTTAAAGTGTCTGTGTCACACTGACTGTTTACCTCATCGAGATCAAATGTGTCCGCAGACCCTGCACTGTGACTTTCAGCAGGTTCCCCCAAGACCCTCTGCTGCAACTACAACTGGGGCACTATCATTGTCTGCCAATACAACACATTCACCAAAGTCTGAATCACCACCATGTTTTCTACTTTTGTGTGCATTAAACGCTGAGTAGCTATTTGTTCTGTAATTACAGTTCTTGAATGGGCATGCTACCATCTCATGACTTCGTAAATGACTTCTCAAATGACCAAATAGAATTATCTCAGTAAAGGGCTGCTTGAAGTTACACAGAGGACATGTAAAAAAACCACATGTTCCTTCAGTTGCATCTACTCCACAAGAATCATTATGAGATCTTGACAGATGAGCTTTCATCGCTTCGAATGATGGAAAAGTACAAATGCAACTGTCATGGAGACATGGCAGGGGGGACACTCTTGAATATTGGCTATGCAGTACAGTACAGTGCCAAAATAATTGTCCCCGGGTATTTGAAGTTGCAGAACACAACTTGCACTTCCACTCCATTGGGCCAACTCCAATTTAAATATTTTCAATTTAAAGTCTAAACCATTTTAGCACTGTTTTGCACTTTAGGCTATTCAAAAATTGATTATTTTTTAAAAAGTCAAAATGTGTGTAAAATTTTGAATGAGGGGGAAAACGATCATGCCAACCAGTTGACAACACATCAGTAATTTGATTAAGTCTGTTCTGCTGCTGCAAAAAAAAATCAAAACATTGTGAATAATTCAGGGCGAAAATCTTTAGTTTTTTTTTTAATTCATATTAGTACACAATTTACAAAACTCACCTATTGGCAACTGTCAGATGGTGAAAAGCTGACTCTCTGTAGCATTCTTTGAAGTCCAATATCTGTACACATGCTACAAAGATTAGTTAATGTTCAAAAACATTTTTAAAATAATACATAATGATTCCAAATCTATCAAAAACATTCACTGTACACTAATTATAGTAAAATGAAAATGTTAAAAGATGAGCAAGTTAGTTATTAACAAGCAAAGCATCAAAGTTGTGTGCTTTTATATATGCTATTTCCGTTGATGTTTTTGTTTTTAACAAAGTATTAATAAAGGGTTCAAGTGATCAACTGTGGACCCCACAGCTGAGATAAAAACATTTAAAGAAATGGCAAAAGAATGACTGTGGAAACACATAAAATAAAACCAATTGTTAATAACACTATTTCATAATACATCCTACCTGAACTCCTAAAATGATTTCTAGATGATCTTACAACCACACACTTGAGCCTACAAAGAAATACAGTACAAACACAGACCTTGTTAGCATCATGATAACACACTCACTTTATGTTGTTTAGCATTGTTCGATTCACGCTAGCACACAAATACACACAGCTTGACCACCTAAAATATTGACTGTGTAACGCGGACACTTATTGAAATAAGTATAACGTTACTCACAGTACGCACGTGCATTACCAGCGAACAGCGAAAACAACAACCGAACCGGCAGAAATCGGGAAGCAGGGATAAGTTAACGTTATGCCTTTCGTCAGTGTCCCGGGAAAACATGCATTATGGGAAATGTAGTTCTTCCAGGAAACCCGCTGATAACTTTACACTGTTGTAAGATTCAGCAACTTCTAAAGTTACAATTACTTGGATTTGTAAACTATTTACAACAAATATTCACTGTGCACATTGTACAAATATATTCCCAGTTCCAAATTTAAGACTATTTATTGAAATTCAATTTAAAACACAACAACAACAAAAAAGTTAGCGTTACTTACCAAATCAGGGCTGATAATAAGACGGCAGCTTAAAAAAGGAGGGCAATAATACTAATGAAAAAACTGAGGTGGTGGTTTGAAGCGAGGGATAAAAGTCGCATTGATGCAAACAAATAAAAATAAATTAAACTGTGGGGCTGGCCAAAACTTCTCCGCATCAAGGCAAATTCAAGATGGCTGACTCAGCTTTCCTGAGGGAGAGATAAGACCCACCCACCAGAACGCCATGACGTCGATAACGTCATGACACTACTGTATGGTTCCTAAACGTTTTGAGTGTTCCACACAAATTAGCTATAAAATATTGAGCCCTATTCAATTAAAGTGGCATAAATCTCAACAGAGCTAAATACTTTATAGTTTGGTCAACTGCATAACGACATTTGACTGTTATGACCTTATTAGTTATGAGCTAGTACAACTGTTTGGGATTACAGTGCACTCCTCACCCCCAATTTGCATTTCTATGGAGAAGGGCTTAAAAGGACAACATGTAACAGAAACATAGGCCGGACTGTGAAAGTTTTACCTTAGACCTAAAAATAAGTCATCCTATCTATGTAAAACAATTGAGGCAGCACTCTGCATGCACTTTTTGAGTGATTCAACATGAGGTACCATTAAGTAAGTGGTACCAGCTTTCTTTTCAGATGTGGTATAAAGGTTAAGTTAAACCAACATTAATATGAATGCCCATGGTAATATGCAATACGTCCCTATAACATCATTTGATTTACATTAAATGTGCAGATTGTTTTTTAATTCACAGGGAAATTTGCATAACAAAACCAATAGTAATGATGCCTAACTGTGGCTTATCCGAGGTCCAATCACTGCTCAGACCAGCATGTATATCTGTCTGTTCTGGGTTCTTAACTAACTCTTCATTTTTTGCCATTTGGAAGACCACAACTTTGGAAGACAAAAAGCTTCTACGAGATTGTGTCCTACATTGGAGAGTTATCTTTCTGTTAAGGTTTAAAGACTGTATCTACCTAAAAGATACTGGGAAAAAGCGCACTGAGCCATTTCTCATCTCACTTGTTTATTTCCGAAGTAATAGGTAAGTTGCACATTCTAACTTCATTTTATGATAGCCTAATTTTTAAATGCTAACATTATAAAATGTATTTATATCCTCTGACAATGTAAATGTGCATGTAGATTAGTATTATTGATATTCAGTTTGTTTGTAAAATGTTTTTTTTTTTTAAATACTTCATTTAATCTTTTTATATTGTCACCCAAGTTGTTATCTTTTCAACAATTTACTGTCTATGAAATTCTAAAGAGTTTTTTTAATTAATTTTTATTGGCATATGCAGTAGATCCTAGATAAAATATTCATAAATATTTCACAGGAAAATGAGACCCAGAAGAGTTTTTCCTGAAAAGGAAGCTTTGTACTTCATTGCTTCTGGGAAAGATAAAGACACATTTGAGAAAAAATTCATGAGTGAAGAGAAAGGTAAGTTATTACATACAATTATAAATCAATACTGTATTACTTTGCAAAAAAGCATTAATTAAAAGCTAAGTTTGGTCACTAATTAATGTCTAAGGGTTTGGGTTTAAAATATGAAGCTAGAAAGAGCAGGCAGTTAAAACAAAACACAAGAGAAAAAAAACATGATTGCTTTGACCCTTCATCAGTAAAAGGTGGATTACATCTGTTTTTCTGCCAGTATTTATGTTAGATAAGCTGCAGATGTCTCTGAATTAAACTGTAGATGTAGATGTGTGAGTGGTCTTGATATTATTTTTATGTAACTTGTTTGTTAGGATGTGAGGGGCCTGTTTAACAATGGAAATTATGAATATTTAGTGCCATGATACATGTGAGTTTTGTAGTTTTGCACTTTTATAAAGATTTAGATACTGTAGTTGTTTTAGAAGCAAGGCTACCATTTAACAAAATGTAGACAACCTAATCAACTTTATGAATCTTTTGTCTTATTATACTACTATTAATTTACTCTTATTTATACTCTATTCATTAGGTTTTGGAGTAATTGCCACAAAAACCATTGAGCCAGGAGAGTTCCTGCTGGAGTATGTTGGAAGACACATCACTGGATCTGAAGGAGAGACCCTGTCCAAAGACTACTCCGCTGAAGATGCAGTATTATTTTTGTATTTCTACTCCTTTCTGGGACGATCTTACTGGTAAGATCAAATTAATGAATGTTCTAATGACATATAATGACATTATGACATTTCAAAAGTGTTTTTAAAATATTTCACCACACAGTGTTGATGGCAGTAAAGATACAGAAAGGCTTGGAAGATTTATAAATGATGATCACATCAAGCCAAACAGCAAAATTAAAATAGTAAGTGTGTCTTTAATGTATTCTAATTCTTTGTTTTAATTACACATGTAATACAGCTTCATAGTGATTGTAGCATTATTTGACATTATTACAAACTATGCGACTATTCAAATGATGTTTTTGTTGATGTTGTGGTTTTCAATTGTGTGTTTGTGTGCTTTTGTGACCAAAAGATAATGGATGAAAAGAAAAGACCACATCTGTGTGCATTTGCGTTAACAAAAATCAACGCAGGAGAAGAAATTATCTATGACTACGGAGATCCTAACTGCCCATGGAGACAGGTATTTCTACTTCTATTTCTATATATTTGTGTCTTATTTTCATTATTTTATCAAGTGGTGAGGAAAACTTTGTAACACTTAACAATAAGGTTCATTGGTAAACATTAGTACTATGAGCAATACATTTGTTACAGTATTTGTTCATCTTTGTCAACATTAGTTAAAATACAGCTGTTCATTGTTTGTTCATAGTTCACAGTGCATTAACCAATGTTAACAAATACAACTTTTGATGTACTAGTATATGCTGAAAATCACATTAACAAACTTAATTTTTGAAGAATAATTGCTGTATGAGTGCAGTTCATTATTGGTTTATGTTAACAAATGTAGTTAACTAATGTAACCTAATTGTTAAGTGTTACCGAATCCTCTTATCCTCAACAATACTGCTGTACAATTTTTACCTTTAAAAAGAGAATGATTGAGGTAACACATAATACAATAAGGTCTCGTTTGTTAACATAAGTTAATGTATTAATTAACATGAACTAAAAGCAATACAGTTGTTACAATATTTTTTCATCTTTATTAATGTTAGTTAATAAAAATACAGCTGTTCATTCATTGTTCATGTAAATTTACAATGCATTAACTAATGTTAACAAATAAAACTTTTGATTTTAATAATGCATTACTAAGTGTTGAAATTAACATTACCTAAGATTAATAAATGCTGTAAAAGTGCAGTTCATTATAGGTTAATTTTAACTAAATTAATGCAATGCAATGCTGCTGAGATTTTCCCAGGAGTCTTCAACAACTGCAAAGTTGCAGTGAAACGAGTTGCCAAACATGTTTCCAAAACTGAAATGGAAATGGCTAATTTCCTGAGTTCAAAAAAATTACAAACAGAGCACCTTCTGCAAACCATTTCAGTGTTGGAAGACTCTTACTTTGCCTATTTTGTCTCACCTCTTTGTGAATATAGTCTGATGGAGCTGATTGAAAACAAGGATTTTCCAGAAAGAAAAAGCCTGATAGAGAATCGAAGACTAGAGATCTGCCAGGAGTTGCTGCAAGGACTTCAGGAACTGCATTCATATGGAATTTTGCACAGAGACCTGAAGCCTGAAAATATTTTGTTTGGTAAGAGCAGTCTCTGGATTAGCCATAGCTATAATTATCCTGTAAAATAAGCAGAAATTTATATTTAAAATGCATGAGCATATGATAATGTGGATGTCAATTGTTTAAGTGTTAATTTTGTTATGAGCATTTTTACTTTTCTACAGATATCAACAATAAACTGTACATCGCAGACTTTGGAGCAAGCAGAAAACTGGATCTGGCACAAACCACACTGCTCTCTCAAATGGCTGGATCTTTTCTTGGTCAAGTTATGAAGATGTTGGAGGCATGCAATACAAGTACAAGAAAGAATCAGATATCCAGGTAAGGGTTGAAAAGATCATGTTAAAACCTGTTAATTTGTGGTAGGATGCCAACACACTGAAGTGTTCTTTAATTACACTAGATAAAAATAACTTTATTTTTTAATGTAAAAAATAAGTAAATAGTAATTGTTGGCAAACTATACATTATTTAAAAGGTTTAAGACTCAAGCCTAACTTTTTTACCTCTGTTTTATTATAAATATCTCATGGTGACAGTAATTTAATTTCTTAATTTGTGTCAGGAAAAAAAAATCTGCTATATGTTCATCATGAAAGCTTTTGGCTAAACAACGTTCGGTTTCACTTTATTTTGATGGTCCCTTTAACACATTATGTTGACTATAAGTAACGTTGCTCCTACATGTCTACTAACTCTCATTATAGTTTTGTTTCATTTAACGCGCCTTATAACCCGGTGCGCCTAATGTACGAAAATAGACCAGTTAGCAGTCGATTACTGATATTGCGCCTTTTAACCCGGTGCGCCTTATGGTCCGAAAAATACGGTAATCAGGTGTGTTTGATCAGGGTTGAAGCTAAACTCTGCAGGACCGAGTTTGAGGAACCCTGCCATAGACCTAAAAAATACATAAACGCCCTATACGTCAATTCACCATGACATCAAACCAGTAATAGACGTTCTTCCGGTGGAAACCGAAGCATTCAGTATGGCAACGCTAGTAAATTGCTTGGAAAGGAGACCCACCGTCGACAGTAAAAATGTAATAAAAATAAAACATTTAATTAAATATAATGTGTTTTTTATCCAAGGTCACCGACCTAGACAAAAAACAAAAGAAAACATCATGGTCATATGTAATAAATCATAATTTATGATGATGTGCTCATCTTAGTTAATGTTTTAAATAAGGTGTTGTTCATCCATGAAGTCATGAAAAAAAAACATTGAACTTGTGTTAGTTCCTGATGATTCATGAGATATTAATGCATGAATGAATGCATAATTCGTGCATTAATTTATACATGAATTCATGATAATTCATGTACCCTTACCGTAAAGTGTTACTGTGTCTTTAAAATTAGACTACAATATGCTTCTATTCCAAAAACGTAATGAACAATGGACTTCATGAGCATCCCCTATTTAATTTGGGGATGACATTTCTTGTGTTTGGGTTCAAAGGGATTAACAGGTTACAAGTATGCAGTTATAATACTATTTTAGTGTTTGACCACTATGAATTATCACAAAAAAAAAAATATATATATATTAGTCATCAGTTCTGCCAAAAATGCATACATTTGTTCTATGTTCAATTGTCCTGAATGCTAATATTCAGAGCACCCTTCATTTGAGCACAGCAGCATTTTCTCATTATTTCAATCATCTTTATTCATTCTGCAGTTTAGTTGTGACAATTACTGAAATCATTTTTGAAATCATATTTTATTTTGTAGGTAGCAGGATGCTTGGTGCATTACATCCTGACGGACGGGCAACACCCCTATCAGACAACTACACCCTACTCCAAGGATCCAGTTGGACTATCTCAAAATGTCAGAATGGGTAACTTCGCTCTTCAATGTGAAGAAAGATGGATAAGACAAAAAGATATTATTAGCAGAATGCTGTCTAAATCGATTGAAGAACGTCCCACCATTGAGGAATGCCTTCAGTCTTTCACATGTATGTTCCAAAACTTACACTCTTCTCTTCACCTCATTAATAAACATTGTAGATTTACAAGAATGTAGTTAAAAAAAAAAAAACATCCTTAAATGATTGGGTATACTTAACAATTGTTGTGCATTTACAGGTTTCAAACACCAGTCTGATTACACTGGAACCACAAACAACTTTAGCAATGTGAATGAAAATAAAGTAAGTACTTTTCATTTTCATTTTAAATAAAAAAAAACCAAACAAACAGTTGAATACTAAAAAGACTACAGTGATTCTAAAACACAGTGTTATGAGATAAACAGCTGCCTATAGATAGAAAACTAACATGGACATTTATTTGTTACATGGATTCATACACTGTTATTCTTTTACAGGACAGAACCCATACAGCGGATTGCTGTCCCCAAACATCAGATGAGATGGACATCCTAGAGAGTACTGACAGTGATTTGCCAGAAAGAGTTTGTAGTGACGTGATGGATTCATCTTCTCACACTGAGGAGGACTTATATGAATTTGAAATGGTAATTAGAGGTTTTATTACATGACCTGGTGATGAATAATGCATAGACTATTATTAATATGGGGGAAAAGTTTAATTTATACCATTGTTATTATTTACAAATTCACATTGAAGAGCGAAGTTACCCATTCTGACATTTCAGTTGTGTGTTTCTGTATTTCAGAACAACACTGAACAACAGGTTTCCCTTTCCCTGGAAATGTCAGAAGAAGAAACAAGAAAAGCTGAAGGACAAGTAGCAGAGGGCATCCTAGGAAAACCACTTATGAAAATACATGAAAGTACCCATGGTTGTTGCTCTCAACAACATAATATCAAAGTGAAAATGTCCTCAAACAGTGTACATCAACGCATCTATGACAAGAAGAATTACTGTCTTTACTGTGAGAAGCCTTATTCAAAAATTGCAAGACATCTACAGCAGAAACATTCTGAAAAAGTTGAAGTTGCAAAGGCACTAGCACACATCCGAGGCTCAACCATGCGTGCTCTTTTATTATCCAAAGTAAGGAACATGGGAAACTACCACCATAACTGTTCAGTCCTAACCTCTGGGAAAGGAGAGATCATACCAAAAAGACAAGCAACATATGAATCAACAGCAATGGACTATCTGCCTTGCAAGTTTTGCTTTGCTATGTATGTTAAAACAGATCTCTGGAGACATCACAAACGTTGCAAATTACAAGTAAAAGAGAATATGCCAGTGAAACGAAAAGTTCAGGCAAGTTGTTCTCTGCTGTTGCCCATGGACTCTGAAGTTTCCAGTGGACTTAAAAAATTATTGGAGACATGACATATGACGCTGTTACTCAAGTAGTAAAATCTGACCCGTTGATTCTGGCACTGGGTGAAAGAATGTTCCTCAAAAACGGAGAAGTTTCACGGCACCGGGCAGACATTAGAAATAAGATGAGAGAACTTGCCAGACTTCTTCTAGTGACAAGAACTATTGACAAAGACATTGTTACTTTTAAGGACTTGATCAACCCAGGAAAGTTCAACACAGTACTTGACGGAGTAAAAAAGATGACTGGATTTGATAACTCAACAAACCGATTCTCAATCCCTTCAACAGCACTAAAACTGCGCCATTCCCTTGTGAAACTGTCATATATTTTGCAGGGAGAGGCTTTACGTCAAGAGGATGATGCCTTGAAGGGAAGAGCAGAGCAATTCAGTAAATTAATTGAACTGGAATGGACAATTCATGTTTCATCCAATGCACTGAAAATCTTATACCAAAAAAAGTGGAACAGTCCACAAATGCTGCCTTTAGCAGAAGACATAAAGAAGCTCCAGGATCATCTAAAGTGCCTTGAGAAGGTCAACAAAAAAGCACACATTGACCACACATCACAAAGGTCATGGAGTGATCTCTCTCAGGTGACTCTAGCACAGCTGATATTATTCAATCGGCGTCGAGAAGGTGAGGTTTCTAGGATGGAAGTCAAAACATACCTGCAGAGAAATAAACAAATGATTCAGGATGAAATTATGGAGAGTCTGACACCTTTTGAGAAGAAACTCTGTAAGAATCTCACCAGAGTAGAGGTGCGGGGGAAACGAGGCTGCAAAGTACCAGTACTATTTCCAGCAAATGTCACAGAATCTGTGGAACTTCTGATTAAAACTAGAGAAGATGTTGGGATTTCCCCTAGCAATCCCTACATATTTGCTCGTCCTTTTTATGAATCACAGGAGAGCATCCGTGGGTGTGACTGCTTAAAGCGATTTGCAGAAAGCTGTGGGGCTAAACATCCAGAAAACATTACGTCTACAAAGTTGAGAAAACATGTAGCCACAGTTTCTCAGCTACTTAACCTACAAACACATGAACTAGACCAACTAGCAACTTTCATGGGTCACAATATTGAAGTCCATAGGGAGTTTTACAGACTGCCTGAAGAAACCTTGCAAGTGGCAAAAGTGAGCAGAATTATTTTTGCCCTGCAAAGTGGAATAGGCAAATTTAAAGGAAAATCTCTGGAGGACATAACACCAAACATCAACTGTAAGTAAATGACTTGTGTATATGTGTTTGTAAAACAATTCAAAGTGTCTGCGCTTTATAAAAATGTGAATGATCATTTTGTTATAGTTGAAGGGGACTCCAGCAGCTCAGATACAGAGGATAGTGAATCTAAAAAAAGGATGCCAGAGAATGATCATTCTGAAAAAAGGGCTGCCACCTCAATAAAGTCTGCAGCCTCAAGAGAGGCAGTTCCATACTTGAGTATATCGCCACTGCCATTAAATAAAAAGGGTGTGTTATTAAACTTACCATAAATAATTGTATCTACATGAAACATATTGACATATATTTTAAGAATTGACTGTGCTCTTCAGCTTCGTAAAATCTACATTATTGAGATTGTGTTTATTTTAACAGGAAAATCCAGAAAGGCCTGGACAGAGAAGGAGAGTAAAACCATTGAACACCATTTCAAGAATTTCCTAAAGGAAATGAAAATCCCTGGAAAAGTGGATTGTGAAAGATTCTTAAATGAAAACCAGAGATTTTAAATGATAATGAAAGAGACTGGAAAGCAGTAAAATACTTTGTGCACAACCGAATAACTTCTATCAAGAGAAATTTGTGTAAACAGTATTGAGCCTGTAGAAATACAGGGAGCTTGCGTATTGAGTATCGCTGTTTGATGTAACAATACTGTTACATCAGCTTGCGTATGGAGTATCGATGTTTCATGTCACAATACTGGGAGCTTGCGTATGGAGTATCGATGTGTCATAACATTGGTAGTTCATGTAAATGGAGCGTCAGTGTGTCATAACATTGGTAGTTCATGTAAATGGAGCGTCAGTGTGTCATAACATTGAAATAATTGACTACTATGTCCCAACTATTTAAGTGACAGAGACTGTCTTTTTTAAGGTGCTTTAAAGACTCAATATTTGATGTTTTATTTAATGGCATTTTGTAACTTTTAATATAATATATTTGGTGTTACCCTTTTATTTATTTAATTATTGTATATAAAGCAAAGAAACTTATTTGAAAAGCAATATATAATGATATTATCATTGATGTTGTGGTATACATTTAGGCACCCATCACTGAGGGTGGAAAGTCTGCACTACCGCAGGGGGGGCTCTTTTAGTGAGCTTATGGGATTTTCTATGTGATAAACTTAATGGTTTATTATGTGAAAAACCATTTCCGTTGTCAGGAGTGCAGCAAGAGCAAGTAAGAAACCTTCAGTTTAGGAGTGTATGGACCTTGAATAAACATTTACTTGATTTCATTCAACATGCTGTAGGTTTGCATTTTGTTTTGCAATAGATGGTAAGGAGTGACAAATGTTTGGTTGTATTTAAATTTAGCAAAATTTCAAACACTGACTATCTCTGTACAACAACATCCTAGAAAAAAAGAAACAAAAAAGGACACGTCAATTGATTTTATTAGAGTAGAAATTAGTAGAAATTAATTATGTTTTAATTGATAGGCAGCCAATACTATAACTCACATTATAAATATCTTAATGTGCTTGACAATAAAGTTAAATGGGATATGTGGACCGATCATCTACTGTAAGTATGAAGCCACAACAGATAATGCATTTCTTAAAGCAATAACTTTCCTGTGATGTCCACAACAGAAAGCTTCTGGAGTTTTATAGTGCTTTCATCGAAAGTGTTATGATATTCTGGATTATTTGTTGCTATGGAAATGCTACTGAGAAACAGAAGAAGTCAGTAAGAAAAGTGGTAACAATAGCAAGTAAATTGTTTTGGACTGCATGTAGCCAGTTTCAGTTTTTGATAACTGATAGTTTGGTTATTCATTTTTAATTATATATCATATATGTTTATCTATGCATATTGTGACCTCTGATGCTTGTTTGAACATTACACACACATATATATATATATAACTGTGTGTGTGTGAAGTGAAGTGAACTGGCAGTGAAGTCTGTCCTCATTGTTATATATATATATATATATATATATATATATACACACACATACACACACACTACACACTACCGGTCAAAAGTTTTAGAACACTTGACTGAAATGTTTCTTATGATCTTGAAAATATATTGATTTGAAGGCATATTGTTAAATGATTGAAATTAGTTTTGTAGACAAAAATGTATTTGTGGCACCGTATTAATTTATTTCATTATAAAACTCAAATTTAATAAAAAAAAAAAAAGTTTTTTAAATTGATGACTTAGACCAAATAATAAAGAAAATCAGCCAATAAGTGCCCAACATAGATGGGAACTCCTTTAATACTGTTTAAAAAGCATCCAAAGGTGATACCACAAGAAGTTAGTTGAGAAAATGTCAACTGTACATGTCTGCAAATTCCAGGCAAAGGGTGAATACTTTGAAGATGCTAAAATATAACACAGTTTCGATATATTTTGGATTTTGTTTAGTCACAACATAATTCCCATAGTTCCATTTATGTTATTCCATAGTTTTGATGACTTTATTATTATTCTAAAATGAGAAAAAAAAATTATAATAAAGATTGTGTGTGTTCTAAAACTTTTGACCGTAGTGTATATATATATATATATATATATATATATATATATATATATATATATATATATATATATATTAAACAATGAGGACAGATTTCACTGCCAACTCAGTTCACTTCACACACACACACACAGTTTCATTGCAGGCTATAGGAGTCCCCTTTTAGTAAGGTAAACATCGTTCAGAGTCACAGGTCCCATCTTGACATGTTTAAAAAAAAAGACAATGCATATTTGAGGTCTTGTGGGACCTATATATATATATATTAAACAATGAAGACACCCTTCACTGCCAGTTCACTTCACTTCACACACACAGAGAGATCCATTGCAGGCTATTGGAGTCCCCTGTTAGTAAGGTAGAAGTCGGTCAGGTCCCCTCTTGGCATGTTTTTTAAAAAACAAAAAAAATTTATATTTAAAGTTATATCATGAAAAAAAGACCTTAAAAGAAAATTTTGTATGTCATTTTTGTTTCTTCAAAATGACCAGAATCAGTAGTCCCCTCTTGGCCAGTGTAGAGCAATAGTCCCCTGTTAGTAATATAAACGTGTATGTGTGTGTGTTTATTTAGCACACATAATAATACAAGGCTGAAATATGAAGAGCAGAGTTCAGGTTCACTCCATGCTCAATTTCATCCAATGTTAAATCTTCTCAGCTGGTCACAGTCTGAATGTCTGATTGCCTTCAGCTTGTGCAGTGGATGCTGCAGCAATCAATGTCTCTCCAGAGTAGAAAACATTTTACAATACAGTCTTCTTTTTTCAATTTGCACCCGAAAATCTCAACGATTTTAAATATGTAGTATATTTATTTTTAGGAGATCTTGCAGCTGGAATCAAATAACTGGCTTCTTTATTTGTTTTCCTGACATCAGTTCAAACATCAAACAAAATACATACATCTATACATAAATAAATGTACATCAATACATATTTCCTAGTACAGAATCTACTTGGAATTACTCTAGTACAAGTACTCTTGTTAGAGGTCTGCACAGGCCTTAAAATTGAAACCGACCAGTACCAGATAATATTATGTAAGCAACAGTAAACATACACAGTATAAACAAGGCATGGCTGCCCCTCAGCACACCAGAGCAGAAGGGAAAAAACGTCATGGATACTGTTGTAACCTCCGTTCTCTGATGGAGGGAACGAGATGTTGTGTCAAATGTAGTGACACAAGGGGTCTTTCTCGAGAGCCTCGCATACCTCTGAACTTGAGAAAAGGCCAATGAGAAATTGGCATACAGAATTTGCATGTCCCGCCCCCGGACATACAGTGTCATATACAGACCTTAGGTTCCCAGCACCCCTAATGGGGGAACATGTGACATGACTATCATGGGAGCAAGCTTGCCAGCCACTGCCTCTGCTCTCTCTATGTTTTGTTGTCATAGAGCATAAAGCAGCTGGGGTCTTAACGCTATGAAATGCATCGGGGAAGGTGATCTTTAGCGCGTCTGCTGTCGTGTTGGGGTTGCCCGGGATATGAATGGCGTGCAGCGATCTGAGTCGCTGCTGACTCCAAAGGAGGAGATGGCGGGCGAGTTGTGACATATGACAAGAGTGCACGGCGCCTTGGCGATTTACGTACGCTACCGTCGCGGTGCTGTCTGAATGGCTCAAGACGTGCTTGCCCTGGATCAGCGGTATAAACCTCCGCGGGGCAAGGAATATCGCTAGCAACTCTAGAGGCCGAAGAGGCCAAGCTGGGATATGGGGCGTTGAGAAAGCGAGCCTTGTCAACGTTGCGCATTTCAACCATGTTCAGCCATAGGTGACGTTCCTGGACCACGAGGGTGGCCATCGCTTGCCCAAGTGCCTGCGCTGTGACCTTCGTGGCTCTGAGAGCGGGGACAGTGGCAGAGATTAGTTCCTGCAGCACGTCGGGGTCAGGACTACCCAAGTGCAGATCTTTAAGTGCCTTGCCTCCGTGTACCCTTGGGCCACCCCACCATCCGCTCTAGTGAGAGCGGACGAGCGAGGAGGTCGGATCTGGGAAGTAAAATATGCCTTCCACGACCTGTCAGCTCATCATGCACTTCCAGGAAGAAGTGAGCGGCGGCCTGACCCGCGGAACCAATCGACTAGCAGTGAGGGGTGAATGGGGCGGAAGTTTCCAGTCCAGCCTCACGCTCACGGCGGCCCGGGAGAGCAGGGGGCGGCTGAAGTGGCTTTCCTTCAGAAGGGAGAAAGCCGCGATCCCAACGTTGCCATGGCTATGTTCTCGCAATGAGAACATAAATCATTCATAAATGCTGCCTCCATATGATCGCAGCCCAGACATGCTAGGCAGTGCTTATTACCATCAGGAGAGGAGAGAAAACAGCTGCATCCAGGAACTACACAGAGGCGGAAAGACATCTTTAAAAAGATGCATCTCTTTTAGAGGTATACATTCTTTTACAGAAGCGCTGTCGAAGCGCCCAGGGGCGTGGACTGCACAGCGTGCAGAGAGCGAGAAAGCCGCTGGTAACGCACGGTAGATCCAACAGAAATGCGCTGATAGAGGTGAGTGGAACAGTATTGAGACTCAGCTTGCTGCTGCACCACCGCTCGGTCCGAAGAAAAAATCTGACTAACAGACGCATGCCCGCTTCCCTTTATACCCGTATGTCCTGGAGTGGGACATGCAAATTCTGTCTCCCAATTTCTCATTGGCCTTTTCTCAATTTCAGAGGTATGCAAGGCTCTTAAGAAAGACGCCTTGTGTCACTACATTCGACACAACGTTGAGTGAGTGACAGAAGGGGAACATTGTCTTACCGTCTATCAAGTGCCAAAACTTTTGCTTGGTGCAGAATCATTTGGAATTATGTGTAACAATGTAATGGTCACATTAAGACCTTTTTGAACTAAAACAAGATAGATACAGCACAACAAATAAAAAACAATGTGGTGTCTCGACATGCGTTTTTGAAACTTGAAGTTCTTTTTAACATGACACGGTGTCTAAAGGCCCCAATATACTTCCAGAGAAGTTCTTCTTCGTTCAGGGGTAAGACGAAGTTCACAACAGCCGAGCAATGGTATATTGTTTGAGAATATTCAGACACCCGTCACACTGTTGTGGGAGGCATTTAGAAGTACATTTAAATATGAGGACACTCATTAAAACATGAACTAATGTGACATTAAAATGTGTTATCAATGACTTTACACCTCAGTCTATGAGGAGAATTCACATAAATTCAGTAAAAGAAGCTGTTTTTTAAAGTAACGTATATATACTATATGCAGTAGAAAATGCACAATTTTACATTCTGAATTTATGACGCTAATGCACTAACACACTATACATGGCTGTATTAGATGGATGTATAAAAGAGTGTCAATAGGAAGAATACAGGCAAAAGAACGATGATAAGCATACCTTACTATTGGCAGATGAGTGAATGGCTTTCGATGCAGAAGGCACATGAGTGAAGCAATATATAAAACAAAAGAGTGAATGGGCACTTAAGTTTTTGAGTAGAATTGATTAATTTTGTTGATTAATTAAGAAAAAAAATGGCATAGTAAAACAATGGAAAAACAGCACAGGTAGCCCCTAACTCATCAGTTCGTACATGTCTGCGATTGAGAGCATGTGCGTGAAGCAAGTTAGCCAGGCCTGGTTATTTTATCATTAATTACAAACCAGATCCGACCCAAACCCAGCCCAAAACCCAACAGTTTCTCGGGTCCCATCGGGCCTGTGTCAGATTGTAGACCTATAGCTCATGCAACCCTCCAAGGAACAATATACATTTACATGTATGCGTTTGGCAGACACTTTTATCCAAAGCCACTTACAGTGCATTAAAGGTATACATTGTATCAGTTTGTATGTTCCCTGGGAATCAAACCCCTGATCTTGGCATTGCTAGCGCCATGCTCTACCAGATGTGCTACAGGAACTCTTTGATATGTGTATCTTGATGATGCATGTCTAGCAGCAAGGCTAAATTATATTTCATGTTCTTAAAATTGACCAAAAATCTATTTAGCCAATAAACATTCCCTTGAGCAAGCCATGGGCCTTGTACTGCCACTCTCTGTACTAGCTGTTGGATGTCAACTCATTTCAGCCCTGCAGCAGCAAACTCAATGCATGTACCATTAATTGTGCTACTGAAATTCACATAACATGAGATTGCGCCCAAATATGTAGTTAAACAACTAAACAAGCTATTATATATCATTATTGCATTGGTTTCTATTAACAGGGGATTGCAAAGCTGATAATGTGTAAAAACAAAACAACAAAAACACAACAACTAAAAAACATGCATGACAGCATGGAAACGTTAAAGCAATGGCAAGTAAAAAACAGAGGGCTATATCCAAGTTAAAAGCTTGCTCGCAGTTTCTAAGATCGCACTCTGATTCTAAGATTTCAGGTATTAGCCTAGTTATAATGGGGCTAATGTCAGGGAATGGTAGCATTTGCAGTGTAGTACACTATTCTCAATTCATATCATAGTGTGCCCTATATCAGAGACTATTTAGAAGAGACGGGCCACTTCTATTAAAATGTATGGGAGACATTGGATTGCCCTACATTCAACAGATGTAGAAAAGAAAGTCCCGCCTTACAGTACAGTAAAAGAGCCAATCCCCTTTTAGATACAGACATCACCTGTCAATCAACTCGAGAATGTGCTTACCCATTAGCATAATATGAGGTAATGAAGCACAATTTATGATACGATTGTTGTCCGATTTTACTGCTGATTTGAAATATGTTCTTTGACCGTAATCTTGACCAACCATTTTGGAGATGTTTCCCCATTCAAGTAGATAGGAGCTGCACTTGTATGCCAGTTGTTTACATAGAAAATAGCTGCCCGAGAGCATTCCAAAAATGGCCACCGAGTGGACTGACTTGCTCAAAAAGACTTTACATCTATGCTATATAAGCAAAGTCACATAACATGGCATATTTCCATACTGAGCTGGCAGGTCTATTTCATATACTGACAGCCCAATGGCAAATAAAACCAGCCCACTTGGAAAACGTCTCGGGTTATGACTATAACCCTTGTTCCCTGAGAAGGGAACGAGACACTGCGTCGTTGAAAACGACTCTTTGGGGAACGCTCCTTAGCGTGCGCCTCTGAATTATGAATGAAACTATTCCAATCTTGATTGGTGTTGCGTCATGACGTAACATGTGACGGCATAACCGGATGCATAAAAGTGACGCCGGTACACATACACATTAGCCTAGCGATGAAGCAAGCCGCTCTCAGGCCTTGAGGGGCGTGGTAGGACGACGCAGTGTCTCGTTCCCTTCTCAGGGAACAAGGGTTATAGTCATAACCCGAGACGTTCCCTTCTGAGGGAACTCGCACTGCGTCGTTGAAAACGACTCTTTGGGGAACGAATGCCCACTAGGCCACGCACCGAAAAAAGGCCTGCCCTAGGGTGAAACTGAACTCAGGCACTCAGCTAGGACGAGAGCACACGTGTGCCAGGCGTACTAGGGAGGTGCAGACTGTAAAACCTGATGAAAGTGTGCGGGGTAGCCCAACCGGCTGCCTCACAGATCTCCTGGAGGGGTACTCCCGATAAGAGAGCCCTAGAGGACGCCATGCCTCTAGTTGAATGAGCCCTCACGGCCAAAGGTGAAGGCAAATTGCGCACCTTGTAGGCTGAGATAATAGCCTGAACAATCCAATTACTAATGGTTTTTTTCGAGGCAGGGAGCCCCTTCTTAGGTGACCCAAAACACACTAACAGTTGGTCCGACCTCCTCCAAGAAGAGGACCTCTCGAGGTAAACACTCAAAGCTCTGACAGAGCAGAGCAAATGGAGCCTCTCTTCTTCTGCCGACACATGAGGTGGAGGATAAAAAGCCTGCAGGACCGTAGACCGTGCCGTGTTAGACGGCACCTTAGGCACATAGCCAGGTCTCGGTGTAAAATGGCTTTAACTCCGCCAGGGGCAAACTCCAAGCAAGCTGGCGTCACTGCCAGGGCTTGAAGATCACCCACCCTCTTTAGAGAGGTAATAGCTAAGAGAAAAGCCATCTTGAACGTCAGGTCCTTGGGCTGAAGCCGACTGAAGGGGTTCGAAGGGGCCAGGGATAACCCTTCGAGAACCACCGCCAGGTCCCAGGCAGGAACCCTGGACCTGGTTGTCAGTCTCATCCTCCATGTACCACGGAGAAAACGAATGACCAGCTGGTGCCTCCCCAGAGGCCCATCACTCAGTGGTGCATGGAACGTCGAAATGGCAGCCACGTACACCTTAAGTGTGGAAGGGAGAGAACCGCAGAGAAACGATCTTGAAGAAACTCCAGAACTGAAGCCACCGGGCAGTTAACTGGATCCAATTCATGTTCTCTACACCAAGTGGAGAACACATTCCACTTGAGGCCATATAATCTCCTAGTAGACGGAGCCCTAGAGCTAAGTATGGTTTCAACCACCCCCGCTGATAGACCAGCATTTAGGTACTGAACCCCCTCAGGGGCCAGACCCACAGTTTCCACAGCTCTGGACGAGGGTGGAAGACTGTGCCCCCCGCCTGAGACAACAGATCCCTCCTCAGAGGAATCTGCCATGGCGGAGCTATCAGGAGTGAAATTATGTCTGAGAACCATACTCGGGCCGGCCACATGGGGGCAACCAGAAGTAGACTGATGCCCTCTTGGCGGACCCTTTCCAGGACTCCCGGAAATGAATGAGGAACACATTCTATGGCCTCCTTCAGCAGCAGAGATTGCACTTCTTGTTCCATCACCTGAGCCTGCTCCGGAACCACTGTAGTCTGCACCACCCCAGAGAATTTGGGGGGGTGGTGCCCGAACTGCAGTTTGTACCCTGATTTTATTATATGCAGGACCCATGCAGATATGTTGGGAAGATGATTCCATGCCTCTACAAAATCTACTACGGGAACCAGCCTCTCGAGGCTGGTCTCGGGTGTTTTTCGAGCACTGTTCCCGACTTCCTGAAGCGGGAAACCGGCAGGATTTAGTCGATACGGTTCTTGTGACCACAATTGATGCTTGTTGTTTTTTATTTATTTATTTATTTTATTATTTTTTTTACACCGAACGTTCGCTGTACGTTCGCTGGAAATTGATGTGGCCCGAAGCGTCAGAGACGGCGGAAACCAACACCGATTGTGTGCGGCCATGTAAGCCCTACTTATTAAAGCAGATGTATCTCTGCAGGGCTTACTAGGCAGCGCCGGGTTTTAGCCCATATACCGTGCCCCCAAAACATCATCTGTAATCAAACACTGGGGCTGGAGATACGGGACGAATGCGGTTTACCCCACGATCTCGTTTTAGATATCTTTGTGGAGATCGGGGATAAACGGCAAACCCCGGCGCTGAGTTTGTGATCTGTGCCGCAGGAAACGCACGTCTAATTGCTTTCAACTTGCGTTCCCTGCTCATTTTGTGGCCAGCTGATATTCAGTCTGGCCACGCACGCGTCACAACCTCAATCAGCTCCTCATAAGCTTGGCCAAAAACTGGCGTGCTTGGATCACGGTCGTCCGCGATCGATGCTGAGCATATCCACTTCCTCGAAGCAGTGAGCTCAAGCAAGGGGACCTGATCATGGGCAGAAGAAGCCGCGACGCGGGCTTCTGCACCACTCACAGTAGGCTCGGGATCCTCAAACGAAGAATGAGAACGTGCCGCAGCAGTCTCATTCTCATCTGCAAAATCCCGCTGCGAACCCCGCGATTTCAATCGCCGCGCTGCCTCAACAGACGCGGGACCAAAACCGTGGGGAACGCGAGCCTGACCGTGCTCATCGAAGCACGCCAACCGGAGCGCAGCACTCTCATGGGTAGTGCTTCACAACTTTCACAGGCAGATCCCTCGAGAGCTGCCTGTGCGTGCTGTGCTCCCAAACAGTTCACACATAAAGCGTGCGTGTCCCTACCCGTAATGAAACGAGGGCAGGAGTGCACGCACTTCTTGAACTGTTCGGTGGCCATAATATTTTTAAATCAGACAAACAACACCAAATAAGACAAACAATTTCAACATAGAGCTTTGCTGAAGAGCGAAAGCTAATGTGTATGTGTACCGGCGTCACTTTTATGCATCCGGTTATGCCGTCACATGTTACGTCATGACGCAACACCAATCAAGATTGGAATAGTTTCATTCATAATTCAGAGGCGCACGCTAAGGAGCGTTCCCCAAAGAGTCGTTTTCAACGACGCAGTGCGAGTTCCCTCGGAAGGGAACTCAAGAATTGTGACAGATTTAAGAATTCCTATTAGACATTTTCAGATTTCCTTTCATTTGTAGCCATGCTATATAATAAGCTCACAGCTGCGGAAAGAAAAACAAATCAGTCAATATATAATTGAAAGATGTATTATATTTTTTACAAAGTAACAAAATGCAGTACCATTCAACTGATGCTGGACAGACCTTTGCTTTTACTTGCTTTTTGGTCTATATTGGAGTAACAGATTGGTCGCCTCTCTCATATTTTTGAAAAGTAATTAGGCACTGCTGTAGCTGTCAAGACCTGACATTACAGTACAGTAATGCTGTATTTTGTACAGCAGAAATGCTTACTTTGTTTATTATGAATGGAATACAACTGTGCAATTGAGGAAATTGCAAAAAGATTACATTAAAATTGTAGGTTCACTTACAGTCATATTTAATACATTCCTGTTAGATTTGTTTAATTTTTCTATTTAGTTGTTGTACAATAATACTATTTTTTTGTAGAGCAGAAATGTTTACTTGACTTAAAATTTAAGGAACATAATAGTACACTGAAGCTGGTAGTTTATATTTCCATGCTAAGCCACAGATGACCTTTAAACCTTTAATTTGTTTACATTTATTTACATTTATGCATTTGGCAGACGCTTTCATCCAAAGCGACTTAACAAAATGCAGTACCATTCAACTGATGCTGGACAGACTTTGCCCTTATTACAGGGACAATCCCCCCAGAGCAACCTGGAGTTAAGTTCCTTGCTCAAGGACACAGTGGTGGTGGATGTGGGGATCGAACCAGCGATCTTCTGATTACCAGTTATGTGCTTTAGACCACTACACCATCACCACATCACATTGTTAAAATTGGCATGTCATAATTGTAATAAAATTGTGTTCAATTAACCTAATTTATTTAGATTTGTTTAAATTAACAAAAGCCTAAGTAACTTATATATGAGCTATATTTGATATACAGTATGAGCTATATGAGTCAATTTAGCTATTTACGTTGTACAATTAACACATTTATTAAGATTGCATATTGTCTATATTAGTCTTGTTTTAGACTCAGTCTCTTGTCTTGTCTTGGATGTAACCTACTCTTGTCTCGGCCTGGAATCGTACTCTGATGCAGAGTGCGAATTACCCCACCATAATTGGGGGATACTGCTCCTTCCAGCCAGGTTTCTTAAGCAACCAAATTGGTCCGGTTGCTAGGGAGGGTACAGCCACATGGGGTAATCTCCTCGTGGTCACGATTAGTGGTTCTCACTCTTTTGGGGCGAGTGGTAAATTGTGCATGGATCATGGGAGAATAGCATGAGCCTCCACATGCTGTGAGTCTCCGTGGTGTCATGCGCCTCACGGATTGAGGTGAGTAGCCTCGCCACCACGAGGACCTACTAAGTAGTGGGAACTGGGTATTCCAAATTGGTAGAAAAGGGATAAAAAAGTTATATAATAGGTGTGGGTGAGAGACAGATCAACATTTAAGTCCTTTTTTACTATAAATCTCCACTTTCACTTTTTTCTTCTTTTGTTTTTGGCGATTCAAATTCTTCATGCATAACGCCACCTACTGGCCAGGGAGGATATTTATAGTAAAAAGCAACTGCAATATTGATCTGTTTCTCACGTACACCTTTCATATCGTATGGATTACTATTATGCTACCTTTTTGCTTTATTGAGCTTCAACTTTTTGGTACCAATTCATTTGCATTGTATGGACCTACAGAGCTGTGCATGTACATGACTTTCTTCTGTTGAGCTCAAATGAAGATTTTCCTTCAAAGTGAGTGAGTAAATGATGTGAGAATTGTAATTTTTGGGTGAACTATTCCTTTAAGCACATTTATATTTGCTCAGTCAACACATGGAGGTTATTCTTTACATGTTCTGTTTTAATATGGACAATGACCGAGGGTCTTATTCACGGTAACATTGTTATGAGTTTACCTCAATATGCCAGCCCTTACATTCCAACTGTTTTGTTATGTGCGCTTTGAGCATAAAAAGGTCAAGAGAAATTTTTTTGAGTGGAAACATACCTGAAGAGAGAAACCACAACATAGTTCTCCACAATCAGATGATGCAAGCAGAAATATGGGCGATGACTCGTTTTGTTGTTGGGTGAGCAAAGTAAACTGTTGTTGTTTCCAGTAAGATGTGTCACTAAAGGTTAAAAGCAGGGCATGTCAACAAGGCCGACGTGTAACCATATGTAGTCAATACATTTTATAGTGGTTTATAGTGAAACCGTAATCGTCCCATCCCTACAGGTAAGTAGCCGGTAATTCAATGTATGAAGACGTGACATGAGCTATGAAAGAACAAAACACGTTAATAAATGAAGGTTGTAAAATCAACAAGCTAGACGTCAGCTAGCAACTTACAATTATCCATGCACGTCAGCAGCAAACCGTTCTCTATCTCCATTGCTTCTAGCCGCCACGGTGGTTAAAAATGGTACGGTCCACTATAGGGGTGTCTGAAATCGCTTTACATTAAAATGTTCCTACAGTGAAAATAGGAGTTGACTTATATTGTAACCGTAAATATATTTTTTCACAATATCAGAAAAATTATCTGACCCCCCCAAAACTGATATTTCTGTCCCTTTGGGGGGTACTGGGTCTTCATTGGGGGGTATAGTACCCCCCAGTACCCCCTGTAATTCGAACTATGCTCTGATGAGCAGGTCTCGACAACAACAGAACCATCACATTCAAGAGGAGCTTTTGAAAACTGAGTCTATACAGAGCAACAAAAAGTGTTCAAGCCTTTATTAGGTTCAATCTTTCAGAATGTGAATCCAAGGGAGGCAATCAGTAAAATCTGCCTTTTGAGTCATTTTAGTGCAGCTGTAAAATGTATTTTAATGAATGTTCTGTTTCAAAACTCTTCAATATTCCCAGAAGTGGGTTAAAAGCTGCTTTTATGTCAGGCGATATGATCAAAGTGCCTTCATATTTTTTATGCTGCTTAGCCAGAATGAGCAGAACAGATAAGAGATTAAATCAGATTTAAGATTACAGTATGTTCCTTTCTTAAAACCTCCTTAATCAATGCAATAACATAAAATGTGTGTTTATACTACTGTGAAATGACAAATGTTTTCCTGTCTGATTGAGAGAATTGCACAGATTACTTGTATGTTGAAATTGTACGTCTCAGTAAAAAAAAAAAAAAATATTATAATAATTAAACATGCAAGAACTACACTTTAAAATATCTTAAAATACAAATGAGATCGCATTGGCTTTTAATGTTGTGTGGAGTTTTGCTTTCAACCATAAGATCAATCGAGCTCTTCTATTATGCTTAATTCCACAGACTGATTGCAATGTGTTTTCAATGCCTTCTGTGTCATCGACGAGTTAATTGCTAGTGTTTTCTATTTTACTTTGAATTGCAAATTTCCCAGTAGTACCATTGTCTGTACAAACCCACTAATTACTTCATGTAATTAGACATAAGTTACGGTGCACACGCTGTCAGATTGTTCTTCTGAGGTGTGAATCTAGAAAGTTTAAGAGAGCAGGAGATTTAGCAGTGGAAAAGACTTTTAATTAAACTGATTAATTTATGTTAATTAGACCACCACAACAAACAGACGCTAATTAACTCATGGTGACATCAGAAAAGTGCCACATTTAAGTAGCAATTGTCAAATAAACTAAGATATTGTGCGAATAGCACTATAACTAGTAAATGAAAGAAATGGTAATCAATTTGAACAATGAAAACAAATTGTCCAGTAATTACAGTAATTACATCATGTGTTGTCTTTCCATTTACAATTTGTTTCAATGTTTTTATTATTATTATTATTATTTCAGTGCTATAGTGCATTTTGGGTAGAGACCTTTTTTTCAGATATTGTAGAGATTTTTTTTTCTTTTTTTTGGCATAGCAACACACTTGTCATCTTCCTCAATAGACGCAATTGTAACAAACTGGGCTGCGATTCCCAATAACGATTGATCTTAGCGGTTAAGAATGTTTTCTACGAGTGATTTTATGTACATTCGTAATTGTTTACGTGTGTTTCCCAAAGCTCAGTGAAGATAGCGGACCCAAAGATCAGTGAAGACAGCGGAGACACTGTGTATAGTCCTGCTAATGACAAGCATTAATTGAATATAACGAGGTTCACAATGTTATTGCGGAGCACAAAATAAGGAGACACTTGGAAGCTGCGCTTTAGGTACAATAACCAATAAAAGGGAGATCTGCTCCATACCTCCCAAAAGTGATAATGGTAACAGCAATGCTACACAACATGTGTGGTGCAACACAATCTCCTTACTGCGTATGCGAAAAATTGCCTTTCCATGTACGGTCTGAAACAACACAATTGTCCTCGTGTTCTGTCGCTGGACAGCAATTCCGAGTAAACTTCCTGTCGCCTTTGAAGGAATACAATGTGATGGTTGTACAAAGTAACATTTATCTTTAATAACGCTATCAATATGAATATATGGGCCGCCATCTTTTTTTCTTTCTTTTTTTCTTTTATCTCCTTTTCTCCTAATTTGGAATGCCCAATTCACACTACTTAGAGGTTTTCATAGTGGCACAGTTACTCACCTCAATCCGAGTGGTGGAGGATAAGTCTCATTTGCCTCCACTTCTGAGACAGTCAATCTGCGCTTCATCACTTGGCTTGTTGTGCATGACACCGCAGAGACTCAGAGCACAGAAGGTTCAAGCTACTTACCACACGCCCCCTTTGAGAGCGAGAACCCTAATCTCGACCACGAGGAGGTTACCCCATGTGACTCTAACCCTTCCTTGTAACCGGGTCAATTTGGTTGCTTAGGAGACCTGGCTGGAGACACTCAGCATGCCTTGGATTCTAACTAGTGACTCCAGGGGTGTAGCCAGCGTCAATACTCGCTGAGCTACCCAGGACCCCATGGACTGCCATCTTTATTGTTTTGGGTTGAATGGATCACATGACTTCATCACATGACAACAATTACATCATCGTGTCAAGGTGTTTTTACCCTTATCTGAAGGATATTTTTAAGTATCTATAAGTATCCTCGGAAGAAAAAGACTATTTTTTAAATAAAAGTATTTTTGTAATGTTGTAACCCAAAACAACATATTCATTTAAAAGATAATCATGTTACCAAGTGTGTATGGCCATCTTTACAGTCCCACCTAACAGGGAATGTTCCAACAACTCTGGCTAACATTATTTTAAGGTTCAGAACAAATGTTGTAAATAAAACATTAATGGAAAATTGTATCATTCTTAATCTTAAATAATGTTCTACTAAAGTTAGAAATCTGGACATTTCCCTTAATGAGAAGTTGTATCATTACCTATAAATTTCCATACTGATGGTATGTGTGAGCAGAGCAATAAAATGACCTGTTTCAGTACGTACAAGGCCAGGAAACGCTAATGAAAGAGAGTTCTGATGTAAGTAAGTAACACTGGTGAATCAGAAGTAAGAAAAAAGACAACAAATTGGTCAGATGAAGAAACAAGAGCGCTTCATTGTCTTTATTAGCATTATTGTGTTTACATACAATATTGCCAAAGCATTAATACACAAACCAGATAATGACAAGACTAAAAATAATTGTATGAAGACATTTTTTGATCACTTAAAGGAAAAGTAAGCGATTCTGTTACGTACGATAAAATCACCTGCCTGACACAATGTCGTTGAGTCTCGAGCAACTGCATAAATGTGAACATTTTCCCAAAAATGTAAAATATCACCAACATTACCGACCGCATATGTTCAGATACAATATACTTCTGCACCATGTTTTCAAACAAGAAGCCTACATTTCTGGCGCAGCCATATAGATGTCATTTTCCGGCAAATGACGTCACAGAGTTAAACAACATTTGTGCTGATGTGTGAATTTTACTAGCCAAATGAAAAAAAAAAAACAATGTTGTCGCATGTGTTGAATGGCACATGTGGTATATTCACCAGTAAAGGCAACTCGAGTTTCCCGTAATTCAACTGAAATTTTTATAAAGAAATCACAAAAATCAGACTGGTTCAATTTATGTTTGACTAAAATGTTTACCTTAAACTTTAAAAAGACGAATGACTGTTTTAGTGTGATTGAAATCAAACTTTTAAAGTGCATGTAAATGTAGTGACTCAAGTGTTATCACATGTGACACAGTATTATTTAATAAAGGAGTCCAATCAAGACACACGTTAATACATCAAATCTTAATTATCTGACAATGGCCTTGAATGGTTATATCTCAGTTATGTTTCATATAAGCCTCAACTTAGATGTTTCTCCTCATTATCTTAGGACAAAGAGAAATAGACAAAAATTAGACAAGTGTTGACAAGAGTAAGAGTACAGTCATGGGAGAATTTGCTAAGAAATGTGTTTAAATCTCTGAAAAATGGACAATGTTCATTGACATCCTTCGCTGTACCTGCACATCAATATAGGAGATGAATCTGATGGGATTAAAGATGGTGAAATATGAGTTTGTGTGTGAAAATACAGCATTTTACCAAACATCAACCTTTCATCATCTCTTTAATGTGCAGTTTCTTGAACTCTGATGGGCATCACAGATTCCTGCTGAACAGGGTATATTTTGGGCATTGGAAGGACTACAATTAGAAACAGCAGATTTAAACTCTTCATCAGGCTGGGAAAGAGTGTTGAGATGTAATCACAGAAGCATAGCACAGAGTTTCTTACCACTGACCCATTTTTCTTGACTACTAGGCTAAAGAAATATCCTTTATATTGATGAGCTCCGACCTGGGGCCAAGAATTGAATGGTTAGCATCATCCCCTTAGCCCCTGCTAGTATATGCTGGAACTGCAAAGTGCAATTGTGCAAAATGTTAACATTTATATATGAATTATCATATTTCACTCTTTAACTGTGTAGCTAATCCTTTGCTACAGAGTTTCAATGTCATTTTAAGTCCACACCCATGTTGAATATATTAACTTAAGCTACAATATACTGTAGGTGTGCTTACAAAATCGACATTATCCTGAGATGTTTTTTTTTTATTCCCCCACCCCCTAAACCTACAACACAAGATCTTTTGCCACTAGATTTATTCTAGATTGAGAACATTAAAATACACATAATGTATGCTAATCATAAAGTGATTTCTCTTAGATGGCATTGTAAGCTGTGCAGCATTAAAAGGGCCTGTGGGCATGTCAGATTACTACTTGAATCATGAACCAAGGTTTAAACTAATCTTCATGGATATGGGAACCAGTGGTGGATTTAGGCATGGGCGACATGTGCAGTCGCTCAGGCGGTGGTGCGGCACCCCACCCCACCCCACCCCACCCCACCCCAGTTAACAACTTTAGGGACATTTTCTCATTTAGAATCAATTCATATATAATGATGAAATAATTATATATGGTTATATTTGAATAATTACAAATAATACATATAATCAAAAATAATTCAGATCATTAAAATGCATTACATTATTATGGCAGATGAGCATTGATAAAACAATACAAAAAGTGGTTTTAGAATCCAATGTATTGTTTATTTCCATTTCATTGAACATAATCCTATCATTGGCCTATAGTTCACATCAATTCATGTTGGATTGAATTCGTCAGTCAGTACAAGGGACTTTCTGAGGATGCGTCAATGTACATCTGCATCAGACAGATGCTCAGTGCTGGGTAGTGACAGATTAAATGTACTATGAATTACGTAATGATATTACAAAAATAAGGTACTTGTAATTATATTTAATTATATTAAAAATACTCAGAATCAGAGTACAGTTACTTTTTATGGATTACATGATTATATATTAATCAGGCAAAGACAGTAAATTGCACATACAAACCTGATACTAGACACCAGCCATAATTACACTGAAGATTGAGCAGTAATCCACACATAAATGACAAACCGTTTGCATCAGTGTGGTAAAGTTAGTTTAATTTTGCTAATTGCTTTGCACTTTGCTTCAAAAATGTACATGAATGTGCTTTTGCAAACTTTTTTTATTTTAAGTTAATTCACATATATTACTAGTCTGATTTGTTACCACATATGGATGCCATTTGTAATGCAAAAATTTCCAGGGAAGAACATTTCAAGTCTTTTTATTTCACTCAGAAACAGACAAATAGCGAGTAAACACACACAAAATCAAATAAATTCTAATATTTTGATCCATTAAGTATTTTTCCTTTAATGCATTTAAGCAACATTATCAAAATGGTACAAGCCTTTCCAACTCAAATGCATGTGACATCAAATAAACTAGAATTATTGTTGGTCAGAATAATTCAAAAGTAATTCAAAATCAATCTGATTATTTTATCTTAAAAATGTAATCCAAGGGATATGTTACTGACTACAATTTTAGGCATGTAATTTATAATAAGTACCAGATTACAATTCAGAAGTAATCTACCCAGCACAGCAGACGCTGTATGTATATATATATATATATATCCATATATACATCCATTGAAGCAAAAAAAAGGCAAGCATGTTCAGTATTCCATTGGATTTTAGACCTCGCTAAGAAGAACCTATGAGAGATGAGAAAAAGGGAAAAACGGATTAGGTGGGTAAAAAATGTGTGCAGTGCAAAAGGGCAGTTTTTAGATGATGAAACAATTTGTTACACACTGCTTCTCCCTCCCACCAAATTGAAGAAAAGATCCACTGTGTCTTGTACTGCCTGTCTCTACTGATATCACCTTCCATAAATCTGAGAGAACTTCACATGATTCGGTTTAAATTGTGAATAAAACATTAAGGCTTGGAAAAACTTCTGCACAGAAACCCTGCCACTTGACAGGCTCAAAGTACATCAACACCTACTGTGCCCTAATTAGCACACATTTATCTCAGGAAAAAGTTATGTTATTTTATCTGAGTTAAAATAGTTTCTCATATCACATCTTACATATATAGAGTCAGCTATACAAAAACCAAAAAAAGAGTTAAAACTGTGGGAGTTTTTAAACTTGGTCACCTGACTGCTATCCTATTATGAAAAGAACAAGTGTAAATGCCCTCCAAGATGGATTTGAGACGGAAATAAATTAAATCACTCAAACCACCCCAAAACTCGGTCAAGTATAAATGCACTCCTGCTGGCCAAGCTAAATATGTAAACTTTTCTCCATACTAACAGCGTAATGTCGGCATAGGGAAAATGCAAAACGCAACGTCTCGGTTACTGATGTATCCTCCGTTCCCTGATGGAGGTTGTGTCGATGAGTTGACACTTGGGGTCAATCTTGGGAGCCCAGACATCTCTGATCTTTGAGAAAATGGGAATGGGAATTGGCATGTGGGATTTGCATGCCACTCCCCTGGACATACAGGAATAAAAGGAGTGTCGCTTGCCAACACACATTCAGGTTTCACACTGAGGAGCCGAGCCAAAGACCTGGCCAATTCAGTGGTTAGTTCAGTGTTGTGGCAAGAGGGACACAACGTCTTGTTCCCTCCATCAGGGAACGGAGGTTACATCAGTAACCGAGACGTTCCCTTTCTGTCACTCACTCTACGTTGTGTAGATGAGTTGACACTAGGGGTCCCAATGGAGAACGCCACTTAACCGGGTTACGCAGACTGGCAGTGTGAGACGGGCAGAAATCTGTGTGACTCGTAGCCAGCGCAGCATGCCGTCGCGTAACTATCCCCAATACACTGGCAGGCATGAAGAGGTCCCCTACACCTCTGTTCTGAGCTAACTGCTCAGACGTTTAAGGACTGGCTGGACCAGACGTAGCCTTCTCTCTATTATTTTCCCCAAGAAGAAGAAACAAATTGTTCAGCTGGGGGCCATATAAGGTCCATGTTTTGGGGAGTCCCTTATCAGGCTAATTAAGCCTCTGAGAGGGATAAAGGCCGATGGAAAGGAGGAGGCGAGAACCGGCTTGATAATATAAATAATATTTTAATAATAAACTAGCCTGATAAGGAACCGGGTCTGTATAATCACGACCCGGCCCCGCCCTCAGCCCTGCCACTTGTTTGTTTTTAAAAGTTTATGTTATTGTTAAAAAAATCAATTATCATATGAAAAAAAGGGATTTTTAATTCAGACTGCTGGACTATTTATTTCAGCATGGCTGTGATATTCAGTACAACAGCATGATAGGGAGTTTATACATTTATACGACAGCTCCATAAACAAGAAGTTAATATCGCTTATAGCACAGGTCTGTTGAATGCTTGTGTGGCAGGGCGGAGGGCGGGGCCGTGTCGTGATTATACACACCCGGTCCCTTATCAGGCTAATTAAGCCTCTGAGAGGGATAAAGGCCGATGGCAGACGGTGGTGTGACAAGAGAGAGATGTCCGTCATGTGTGTGTTTGTCTTTTGCTTCAGTTTACCAAATAAACTATTATTTATATTATCAAGCCGGTTCTCACCTCCACCTTTCCATTGAACTGCCACAGCTTGATTATGATTGGTTGACAGATGTTTTAAGGTGCGGATTGGCCTGTCACGATGACTACTTCTGTTGGACAATATATTGTCCCAGAAATAATAGCGATAAACGCTGGTCATTTTAAGACCATTTCATGCCACTGATATAGGGCTGAAACGATTAGTCGACGTGATCGACAACGAAATAAGAAATTGTCGACAAAAATTTGCATTATCGAATAGTCATTTGATCTCATTAAACGTAACATGAGATCATATGAAACTCTAATGACGACACGCAAGAGCAGCACTGCAGTTCACGACTGACTGAGGAGAGGAAGAATTACACAGATCACAGTCCAGCACTCTAAACTTTCCAAACAGCTTCAGGTGATTTAGATCGCAAAGTATGAGGAAATTGTACAAAATACAAAATAAGTAAATACAGAAGCACTCTCGTTGTGGAATAAGTGGAGCTGGAGTTCTTTAAAGGAAACACCCCTGTGTTACATCTTAAATGCAGTTCTCTTACGAGAGGTCCTCTCGTATTGCGTAAGCTAGCTTACACTACGGGAAAGATTCATCTTTTCTGAGATATTGAAGCCAAAAAATTATCCTTAATTTTGTATCCATTGTCAACGCAGTGCAGCAACTGCATACCTTGAGCGGGCTAGCTAGCGAGCTCATAGGTTGCTCTGCGGCAACTGCTGCAGCCTATAGACGAACTTGAGTGAACTTGCGTCCAATGCATCAAAGCCCGCCAAAATGGCCGTGGCTAGAGTGCATATAAGCGTAAGTTCGTAGGCTGGAACCCTGATTTTCATCTATTCAGCGAAGCTCTTCGCATCTCTGAACTGCAGAAGCCACGTCGCCGTTCGAGGGGCATCTAGCAAGCTTGGACAGCGCTCGAAGAAGCCGGCCGTCTTCGCCACCTTCAGCCGTCCTGCGAGCTACGCCATCCGGCGACGTATCCTTTTTAGAGCAAGCAAGTTCCTCAGCGAACTTCACAAAAAGAGCAACGAGCGTCTTTTTTAAGATGCCTCGCACCACCTGCGCCTCATGCGGCGCCCCTCTCAGCGCCGGAGACCGCCACCTCATCTGCGCTCTCTGCCTGGGACTGGAACATGCAGAGCTCGCCCTCGCTGACGGCGGATGCGACCTCTGCGAGGAGCTTCCGATGTCGACCCTGCGGGCTCGACTCGAAGCACTCAAAACCGAAGCCGCCGTGCCGCCTTTCGTTTCGCCGCGCAGAAAGAAGCGCCGCTCCCAAAGGCTGCCGGAACCGGTGTTAGAAGCGACTACCTCGCCGGCGCCTCTCCCTCGAGCCTCGCTTTCACCCTCCCCGCCCTCCCGGGACGTGCAGTTGCCGCCGATCGGCCGCACTGTTGCCATCTCGGATGACGAGGCGGAGGATAAGGGCTGCTGTTCCATAATGGCTTCGGACAGCGAGGAGTGGTCAGGCTCCCAAGCCTCCTCCTCGGCCCAGGAATCCAGCAGGACCCGCGCCGGAGTCGAGGAAGAACTAACGCGCCTCCTCACACATGCTATTGACCGCCTCGGGCTCGAGTGGTCACCGCCCTCTGAGCAGGCTCCCAACAGACTCGACGGCTGCTTTCTTCAGAGCCGTCGCCCGGGCCACGCCCTTCCTGCCGGAACTCCACGCCGAGCTCTCTAAATCGTGGAACGCGCCTCTCTCGGCCAGGAACCGATCCCACGTCTCCACCTCTCTTGCTCTGGTGGATGGCGCCACCGAGAGTGGCTACTCTTCCATCCCCCCGGTCGAGGATTCGGTAGCAGCACACCTTTGCCCGCCCTCCGCGAGATGGCGGTCTAAGCCAGTGCTCCCGTCTAAGGCCTGCAGAACTACTTCCGCCTGTGTTGGCCACGCCTATGCCGCCGCCGGCCAAGCCGCATCTGCTCTGCGTTCCATGGCCGTTTTACAGATCCTCCAAGCGGACCTTCTCCGAGAATGGGATGAGAAAGGCAGGCACCCAGAGGCTGTTTCAGATCTAAGGAGCGTGACGGATCTCGCCCTTTGCGCCACCAAAGCTGCAGCTCAAGCCCTAGGGAAGTGCATGGCCGCGCTGACTGTGACCGAGAGACACCTATGGCTAACACTAGCCGATATGGGAGAAGCCGAGCGCTCCACGTTCCTCAACGCGCCGCTCTCTCCGTCCGGTCTCTTCGGTTCCGCGGTGAGTGGCATTGTTGACCGTTTTTCGGAAGTCCAGAAAGCCACCCAAGCCATGAATCTCTTCCTGCCTCGTCGCACTAGCTCCTCTGCAGGCCGCCCACGTGACCAGCCTCCTGCACGAGCCTCTTCACAGCGCCCAGCTCAGCAAAGCCAGACTTCTCAGCGTCGACAGGGCGGCCGCCCTAGAACGCGCTCAGACAGCCGCCGCAGACCGCCGCCCCCCCCGCGGGCCTCGGCCTAAGATTGCGTTGAAACCTGAGCAACCGAAGTCCTCCTAGCTTTGTTAAGGAAACGACGGCTCAGTCCCGCCGCGGCCGGACCACCGTCAAAGCTTCGCCCCCTGTCAGTCCCCTTCTCTCAGGCTACTGCACTGGTGGATTCAGCAGCCAACAAGCCGGTGATACTGCCCACTTGCCTGCACTCAAATGCCGTTTTCACGGCGACCCAAAGAAATCTTGTGAAAAGCAAACATGCCTTATGTGTAGAAAATGTGCCCACAATCCAGTGTTCACCCCTTACACACAAGCATTACACTTCCCGTGTCCCTATCAGAGCCCACTCACATAAAGCAGGCACAGCCAGCTCGAGTGTTAGAGTCAATAAACGCGCCCACAAATCCGTGCGCGCGCCCCTTCTCTGCCCGCTCTGTCACACGGCCAGCAAACACCTCTCTGTATGTAAGTCCCATGCCCGTGACTATGCTCGTGCATCACTTCACAGATGTGACTCTTTCCCCATTCACTTCAATCGGGAAGTCACTCACAGAACAGCCTGTCCCTGCTGTCTGCGAGCAGTCATGCATAAGCACAGTAAGCGCGCTCACACATTCTGTTCAGCTTGCTGTGTGCGGCAATCAGGGTGACTTGGCCATTCACCCTCTAGCGTTACGCTTCAAAGCGTGGAAAGCTATCCCAGGGATATCCAAATGGGTGTTAAGCACAATAAAACAGGGTTATTTGCTACAGTTCGATCGCCGCCCTCCCCGCTTCAGAGCGCGGCTCGAAACTACTGTGAACACGGAAGCAGCCTGCATGCTTCCTTCAGAAATAGCAAACCTTCTGTGCAAAAGGGCCATAGAGAGAGTGCCACCTTCTCTGAGCGAGTCGGGGTTTTACAGCTGTTATTTTCTTGTCCCCAAGAAAGACGGCGGCCTCAGACCAATATTAGATCTCAGGGTTTTGAACAAGGTGCTCGCAAAAAGACTGTTCAAAATGCTTAAAATCAGGAAACTCCTCGCGCATGTGCGCCAGGGGGACTGGTTTATTTCTCTCGATCTGAAAGATGCCTACTTTGAGATTCAGATAAATCCCCGTCACAGGCCATTCTTGAGATTCGCCTTCGACGGCCAGGTTTATCAATACACCGTCCTTCCGTTCGGCCTGTCTTTAGCACCCGTACTTTCACGAAGTGCATGGATGCGGCGCTCGCACCCCTGCGGAGTCAGGGCTTGCGAATTCTGAACTATTTGGACGATTGGCTGATTTTGGCACAGTCACATACGGAGCTTCTGTCTCACAGGACAGTTCTCCTCAGTCATCTGAACAGTTTGGGTCTTGCAGTCAATTGGACCAAGAGCTCACTACAGCCCAGTCAGGCAATTTCCTTCCTTGGAATAGAACTAGACTCCATGGCGATGACGGCTCGCTTATCTACACAGCGGCGCCGTGTTCAGCGACTAGCCGCGTCCTTTCAGATGAACAGCCTCACGCCTCTGAAAAAATTTCAGAGAATGCTAGGTTACATGGCCTCAGCCGCAGCAGTACTTCAGCTGGGCTTACTGTGCATCGCCCGCTTCAGCATTGGCTAAACACCCAGCGTCTCGCCGGGCTTGGGCCACGGGTCGCCAGCCGATCAGAGTGACTCAGACCTGTATCTCAGCTCTGCAGCCCTGGGCAGTGGCCGAATGGTATCAGCGGGGAGTGATGATGGGAGCTGTATCTCGCCGAAAAGTCATCTCGACAGACGCGTCCAACACGGGTTGGGAGCGGTCTCGCGAGGGCTCTCCGGTTTTTGGCCTATGGTCAGTTCAGGAAAAGCTCCTTCACATAAATTGTCTGGAAATGATAGCGGTCGAGTACGCGCTCGTGCACTTCCTCCCGGTCATTCAGGGTCACCACGTCCTGGTCCGTTCAGACAACAGATCTGTGGTATCCTATCTAAACCGTCAGGGCGGTGTCAGATCCAGGAACCTCTTCCATCTGACAAAACGCATACTGAGTTGGTCCCAGTGCCACCTGCGCTCGCTGAGGGCGACGCACGTGCCAGGCCACCTGAATGACGGCCCAGACAGACTGTCCAGAGACAATATTTCCCCAGGGGACTGGTCCCTGCACGCTCAAACAGTCCAGAAGTTATGGAGCATATTCGGCAGAGCAGAGATAGACCTCTTTGCGTCAGAAGAGAACTCTCACTGCCCAGTATTTTTCTCGAAAAGCGAGGACGCGCTGGCCCAGGACTGGCCCAACCGCCCGCTTTACGCCTTCCCTCCCGTCTCGCTATTGCCACAGGTAATACAGAGGATCAGGGAAACGCGTCACTCGGTGCTCCTCATAGCCCCGCGCTGGGAGAATCAGACATGGTTCCCGGAGCTTACGCAGCTGTCACTGACAGCCCCGTGGCCCATTCCAGTGAGAGCAGATCTCCTCTCTCAAGCTCGCGGCACGATCTGGCATCCCCACCCAGAGCGCTGGGCACTGCACGCGTGGGTGATCAACGACTACCCGTCGCTTTGCCAGAAGGAGTAATAAACACTATCATACACGCTAGAGCCCCTTCCACGAGAAGACTCTATGTGTCCAAATGGTCTGTGTTTTCAAAATGGTGCACCGACAGAGACCTGGACCCACGGACATGTGGGGTGTCGTCGCTGCTCGTGTTTTTACAAAAGTTGCTGGATTAGGGCAGATCCCCATCCACGCTCAAAGTGTACGTGGCGGCCATCGCGGCGTTCGCTGAACCCCTGCACGGCCAGTCACTGGGAAAAAACAAGCTGGTCATCTGCATCCTCAGGGGAGCTAGAAGGATGAACCCCCCGCGCCCCCCTTCAGTTCCTATCTGGGATCTTTCCGTAGTTCTCGAAGCTATGAAAGCCTCCCCTTTCGAACCGCTTCAATCCGTGGATTTGAAATAACCTTTCACTCAAAACCGTTTTTCTGACTGCCCTGTCATCAGTTAAACGTGTGGGAGACCTTCACGCGCTGTCTGTCAGCGCTGCGTGTCTTGAGTTTGGACCAAGTGACTCCAAGGTCATTTTAAAGCCTAGACACGGCTATGTCCCCAAGGTGATCGGTACTCCTTTCAGAGCACAAATTATTTCCCTATCGGCGCTGCCAGCATCCGATAGCGAATGCGACGCCAATCTCCTTTGCCCAGTCAGAGCACTGAGATTGTATACTGCGCGCTCCACCTCTTTCAGACGCTCTGAGCAGCTTTTCGTTTCGTTCGGAGGGCGCACCAAAGGTTTCGCCGCCTCGAAACAGACACTGTCTAGATGGATAGTGGACGCTATTGCTGCCGCGTATGCGTCAAAAGACCTGCCATGCCCGTTAGGCATTAGGGCTCACTCCACTAGAGGCATGGCCTCCTCGTGGGCATGGTCCAGCAGGATTTCCATTCACGACATATGTGTGGCAGCGGGCTGTGCTTCCCCCTCCACCTTTGTCAGATTTTACAATCTGGAAGTGCCCGCCCTGCAGGCGAAACTACTAGCGGTTTAATACGCTACAGCTCCCCTGGTGAGCTGCACTGATGGGACACATTCCACACAGACCGGCACCGCCGCTCTGTCTTTTCCTTCCCACTATGTGCTTATGTATTACACACACACTGGCCCGCACTCTTGCCGGCCAAATGTTATTTCCCCACTCACAAGGGCTCCCCGGGTCCCCCCACCCCGGGGCTCATGCAGTGGATGCTTGGCGCGACGGCGTTGACAATGGGTTCCCGTAGCGTAAGCTAGCTTACGCATACGAGAGAACCTCTCGTGAAGAGAACGAATCGGTTACCTTACGTAACCTCGGTTCTCTCTAGAAGAGGGAACGAGTATTGCGTAGCCGGCCGTGCTTCGCGCCACGCAGCGATTTTCGCTTCATTCAATGAAAACCAGGGTTCCAGCCTACTGAACTTACGCTTATATGCACTCTTGCCACGCCCATTTTGGCGGGCTTTGATGCAGTGACGGCGCGGGCGCCTGTCATTGGACGCAAGTTCACTCAAGTTCGTCTATAGGCTGCAGCAGTTGCCGCAGAGCAACCTATGAGCTCGCTAGCTAGCCCGCTCAAGGTATGCAGTTGCTGCACTGCGTTGACAATGGATACAAAATTAAGGATAATTTTTTGGCTTCAATATCTCAGAAAAGATTAATCTTTCCCGTAGCGTAAGCTAACTTACGCAATACTCGTTCCCTCTTCTAGAGAGAACCGAGGTTACGTAAGGTAACCGATTCGTTATATTGAATGCATTATAGCTTTATTAAAGTTCAATTAATAGGGAAGCAGATCATGTAAAGAACTACAAACTCTGAAACTGGCATTTCTCTGTGTTCAGCGCCTCTTCTATGAGTTGTGTGAATGTCCCGATCTAAGGGGGAGAGATTGAAACTGCACACGGCTAATGAACACTGTCGCGGGGACGCTCGTCCCTCGAGCGTGTACACTTAATGCAGCTAGATTATAACGTGATGGCTCGTGATTTATTGAATCACAATATATGTGTCACTGTGCATTTCTTATCGTGAAGATAATTGGCAATACAAAGCTTTATTAACATTATACACTGCAATAAAATACGTGTTTGATTTGTTTTGGCTTGTTTTCCAATAAAAATATTTAAAACTAATTTAAAACATTGTACATTTACTTTAGGAACTATACTGCAGAAGAACATTTTTATCTGAGAATGTTGAATATAATATAAAAATATAAATATTTTAAAATAATTAAAAATCCTTTAAAAAAAGATACATTCACCTGAGAAGCAGCATATAAGATATTTAGAATTTTAGAGAATATATCTTGAATATAAGTATATATTGTCTTTACTGCATTCGCAGAAGTTTAACCAAGTGAAAAAATGCATTAATATTCTAAATACACTTATATTTAAGATACATTCTCTTAAAGCAAGTCTAAATATCTTATATGTTGCTTCTCAAGTAAATGTATCTTGTTTTAAGGATTTTTAAATTTTTAAATGGAAAACAAGACAAATACTTGATAACAATAGGATTTTTTGCTGTGAATTTCTTTACTGAATTCAACTTAATAAAAATAATTTTTTTCCCTTTAATTCAGTGAATGTCATTTAGAGGTATTTTTAAAAGATGATTTTGTCTTTATTGTTAGTAAGCACGTTTAATACAACCTTTTAAGTCGAGGCACAATCTGAATAATCGGTTAAGAGCTCATGATTAATCGTTGCAATAATCGCAGAATAGTCACATAATCTTTCTAATAATCGTAGATGAATTCGATTATCAAAATAATCATTAGTTGCAGCCCTACACTGATATAATGATAACATAATAGCATAATACTGCAAATACACCCTTTCAAAGAGCAATGAACTTAACTCATAAGAACATTCAGACATTAAAATTGGAATGTCACAAAAATTTAAGTTGGAACGCTGCTCTCCATCTGCGGGATATTTCCCAGTTCGGAAAACTGGATGGGATGGTTAAGTTTTAAATGAGCTTTTAGGTTAGTTCAGGGCTCGGCATTAAGCATTGTGATGTGCTTGTCCTTCGTATTTAATGACACACCAACTCTGTCGCTGAGATGATCCCAGATGTGGCAGTTTATTGCACTGAACAAAGGAAAAGCAGGCAAGCAATGTGAGGTGAATATTCAGGTAAGTTACTAAGTCTTTGAACACAGTCTTTGGTCATACAGTAAACCAAGGCAGTAGGCACAGATCCACCAATGATTAATACCAAACTAACATGTGCCCAAACAGGTAGGTATGTATTAAAAGACATAAAGTACATTCAGAGTTCTCAAAGTCACGTTTCCAGCATATTCAGAGAGGTTCGTTGTATAACAGGCAAGTTTCAAACAGGTGAGTAGATATGCAGTAAACTCAGGTTTCACAAAGTCACTTATCTCCAGAATAGATCATTGACAATCAGGTAAGTAATAAACAGAAAAGCAATATTCCACTTCGGCAGAGCGAAATGGAAAGCCAAGGTACCTACAACAAGGCCAGGCACTGACATTGGCGGTGTCTCATTTGGAAGGCTGCATGCTAGGTTGGATGCGTCCTATGAAGGCTGCAGTATACAGAACATCCTCCTTTAAACAAGCCTTGATTAAATGAGACGGCCTTCCTAGAACAAACGGAAACGGAACGCAACATGGCTGCTATGACAGCACACCCTTCTTTAACAAGCATGAGCGCTTTGAGTGAGAAGGGAAGTCCCTTTAGAAGGGAATGTATAAGGTACATTCAGGCGAGTGAGAGCGGGTGACTGATGGTGAGGGAGAACCCAGTGCACTCCTGACATCGGACAAGTACATTGGTCATTCACTTTGCTGTTGTGTTTTCTAAAATTAGCAGTAAAAATGGTTGTTTAATGTAAAAAAAAATGCATTACAATTCTAACGAATCCTAAGGAAGTACCCTGTATATTTAATATTGTATGAGGGTTGTTGACAAATAACATAACTGTGAACTTTTATCAAGACTGAAGATTTATCAACATATGAAAATTAATCAACAACCCCACACCTTTACACTTAACATGTGCTCTCTAGAAACATGTCTTACATCCCTGAAAAAACATGTCCCAGCAGGATATCAAATGTCACATGGAGCAACCCACCAAAAAAATCATAATATTCATGACATAAAAATTTATAGTATTTGTCAAAATTACTTTTACCTCAAATGTAATATTTCAATAATATATATATAAACATTAATTAGGTGTAAGGAAAATATGATAAAATAAAAATATGATACAATTTTAAATGAAAAATCTGGATGTGTTCAAAATGTTTGGTATGTTCATGTCACGGTTTCGTGTCACCCGCACCATGTTTCGCGTCATCTGCACCGTGTTTCGCATCATCTGCACCATGTTCCGTGTCGTCTGCACCGTGTCTCGTGTTGTCCGCCCCGTGTTTTCCGTTTCACCCATCACTAGTTACTTTCCATGTCACGCTCCCTTGTTGTCCGCTCACGCTCCCTGTCATGTCTTCCTTGTTGTCCGCCCGTGCTTCACTGTCTCTGTGAAAACTACACTTCCCTTCTTCCCGTCGTTTCCGGCCCTGTCTGCGTGTTATTGTCCGCACCTGTCTGTCATTTTGTCATTACCGTGTCTCTTTATTTAAACCCCGCTGTTTTCCCTTCCCGTTGTCGTGCGTTGACGTTCTCTGTTCGTCGCCCATGTCTGTGCTGGTTACCTTCGCCTTTGTTCTCTGTTCTTGTTTCTCCACCTTGGTTTGCTTACCCTTGCCTTTGTTCTTTGTTCATGTTCCTCCACCTTAGTTAGCTTTTTCCCATTGTGGACCTTTGATTTGCTCCTGTGTTTGTTTATTTAGTTATTCCCTTAATAAACTGCGTTTGGATCTGATCCACCTGTCTGCCTGCTCCTGCTTCCCACACTAACGTTACAGTTCAAAACCACGTGAAACCAACATAAATATTGTATTACAGTTCTAAGATTTTTTTTTTATTAGATTATGTAGATTTTCCCTTTTCTTTATGGAGAACCTTATTTTTGACTGACCCGTGTATTTGAAAGACAAATAATATATTTAAATTTATGTATATTCTTAATGTTATAATGTTTATATTACCATTTTATTTTTATGTTTATATATTATCACATATAAAAATGTACCTTTTTAATTAGTTATACAGGCATAAGCTAAATCACAAATAAACTCGATATTTTTTATAATTATTAAGGTTTCAACCAGGCAATTTGTCCGCAACCAGGCAAGTAAAATAAACTTTGACTTGCCCTTGCAAAAATCCACTTGTGTGTCCCGGACAAGAGGACAAGCGTTAACGTCGAGCCCTGAGTTGTATTGCCACTTTTTGTTGCCACTGTTTCTAAACAAAGTCGACATACCAGCTTGGTCACGTTAATGGGCTCTCCTCTCTCATTCGGTTTAAAGCCAAAATGTTCCCTCACCTGTGGAATGAGGCTTTGAAACCAAGTCCATTTATTCTTCCAAACATTTTGGCTGGAATAATGCAGTCCTCTGGAAAAACACCTATTAAAACATTTATTAGCAACGAGTAACACGTAATCTTCACCTGTTGCTGTCTGCTCTGTGTGTGGAGCGGCTGCCTGAGCCCCGCCTCTGACACAGAGAGCAGAGGAGAGGACAGAAGCAGCGCGACAAGCTAACATATGTTGGTGACATTCATTCTGATGTAAACAAACATGCATGTAAACACAATGGGCAATATCGAGGTCAGAAAATATAAATGAGGAGATGTCCATATCATACGATAAGTCGATAACGTAATTATCGTGACAGGCCTAGGTATGGAATTATTTTCCAGTAAACACGTGGCTATGAAGTATTCCTGGTCTTGACCGTATAATGGTTCCATATCACTTAGCAAAATTATTTCAGTTATTTTAAAGAGCCGTACATGCTTCCACAGCTAAATAACCATATCAAACAACTTAAATTGATAAGAACTACAGCGTCTATAAAATTTTATTTCAATTTCAGTTGAAAAGCGCCCTTGCTCACTCTGTCACTCTTTTTACTCTTGTCTCATCCACACACACACACTCTCACACATTCACACACGCTGACATGCATGCATATGCACACACACACAGACTCCAGTCGCTCCCAACAAACAGAGCCAACACACCCCTGCAACATCATCAATACAACAGTTCTATATGATGTGAAACTACTTTTAATATCTGTCTCTTTCCCTCTCTCACCCACACTCTCACACACATTTTTTGGTCTCCCACACACATACTCATGACCCTGACACATAGCGATGTCAATGGACCCCCGCAACTTAATAACACAGTTGTGTAGCAACAGGCAAGCTAAATACAAGAATTGTGACACAGAGAAATACACCTAAAATTACATCTTGGTGATTTGAAGCAATGTTTCTGATGACAATTGCTGCAAATGAAGTTCCTAAACGTAAGTTTGGGAGGAGCGGGCCCATCTAATAAGCAGCTGCTTACCTCTCTTCGGTCTTAGCTGTTTTCAAGCATCCGGTCAGTCCATCCTTGAAACATATCCAACCTCCCAGGAATACAGCTATTCCCATCAGATGACGAACTCTCTTATCTTCCCGAGACACTAACAATCACATCTCATGTAAGATTGGATGCTCCTTTTTCAAGCACAGATAGCCCTTCTGAGCCTTCAAACCCCCAACCCCGAGTATGCTTCCCCAAGTGGTCTCACCGCACCAACCTGTACTGGCCTAAGACGGGCCTCCTCTTTCCCTAGCTTCTCCCTCACTTCTGCAGCTCCTATTTCAGCTCCTTCCCATGCCATCGCCTTGGACCCACCTCCAGACTCAACCCACCTCCACTCCTTAATCAGCTGCTGACATAGATCTTCCTGCTCTGCTCACATCAGTTACAACCAATGAATCTCATCATTCCTTTGATTGTGGCCCCTTAACCATCAACCTAAAAACTCCTCTACAAAACGAGAGCTCACTCTCACAGAATTCTGCATAGCTTTTGGTAGATTCACCAAATTAATATGCTCTATTTTCCCCACAAGATGCAGGGAGCTAATTGATTATCTCTCCATTATAGCAGAGCTCAGTCACTTTTACACCTACAATAAACTTTTTGCAACAAAATGCACCGCTCACGTCACCAATTGGAACCAATTCCCATAATGGAGGGCACTCGACCTAGAACTTTACAATTGAGTTTTCTTAGGATGTTGAAGCCTCTCTTGCGCCATCTGCAGATCCATCATTCACACAACTTCACTATGCCCCCAAATCAACCCAGATCCACCAACCCATTCAGCAATGCCCCAAGCTCCTAAGTCTACCTCTTATGTCCCCCACTCCAGGAGCGACCACAACCAGACTCTCCCCTTTAACTCAGGCAGACAAGTGTGCAACAGCTTCAATAACTCAAACTGTGCCGGTTTCTTCACATTTGTAATTTTTGTGGCGGAGCAGATGTCGGATCTATTTGTCCTGAATTTCGCTCCTCTATTATGCTCAATACAAATGTCAAAAAGTAACTCTCTTCCCCTATTATTGCTTCCACATTAGCAACTGAACTAGAAAATCACCCAGATAAAAACTTCACTCAGTTCCTCATTTCAGATCTGAAAGAAGATTTCGACCCCAGCCTGGAAAGCCTACCCAACTCCAGTTTGATCTGCAACAACTTGCGGTCTGTGCCAGCCGAACCCAACATAGTACAGGACCTCTCTCGACATAGTCATCAACAAAGAAATATATTCTGGATTCATGATCGGTCCTTTTCATCCCCCCCCCCATTTGAATTGTTCCGCATAAGTCCAATTAGAGTAGCCACTAGGAAATTCTCTGACCAAAAATGCATAATTTACAAAATGCACAAATTATCACCAGGCCCTCATTCTGCTTATGCGATCTAGGCCCTCGCGTCAGATAGATTGTAGCTCTGCAGCAGCACCTGCTCGTGACTCTAGGTCTATAAACACAGCGGCAAAATGTGTTAGCCTTTCGGATTTTATGCAGTCCCAGTCGACACTGCCACTGCAGTACTTTCTCCTGTCTGCAAATAGAAAACCGCAGCAGTGTAGGAAGTCCCAGCAAACTTCAGAGCTCAAGTTGAAGCTGCTTCCTCGAGCCACTTCACCGTGGACATCAAGCCAAATAAGTTTACTTAAATAGCTAAATAGCTTAAATATTAAATGGGCAAATTAACTCATGAATCACAGGTAATCCAACATGCAATCTCTGTTTTCTTTCATTCTTTCTGTCGCTTTCACTCATGTGCACACACAATCAAATGCACAAATTCTCTACCTTGTATTTCAGTAAGTGCTGCATTCAAGCATTGCAAGAATCGCAATCCTCTGTTGCTAGTTATAAAGTGACATTTTCAAACTAGCAATGGAGGCTTGGGCTGTATCAAAACAAGACGCTGAATCTGTGGTGGAAGAAAGTAGTTCCACTCGCAAAAGGGTTTTACGAACAAAAAACCTGAAAGATGTCTTGAGGTGTGGTAACCACTGTATAAGCGAAATAAATGACTCTGGCCCATCTAATCATTAAAAATAAAACTCATCTGTGCATCGTAGCCACATTAGCACCTCAGGTGCGCATTATTATTCAATAATTCAACAGTCCGTCATCAATTATTCCTTATATAACTTCTAACTAGTTAGTTTGTATATATTTTCACAGCCAAACCCCCAACCCCCTCTCTAAGCTACAAACAGACTGGAACAAATAGTATCTGAGTGTAAAGTGTTCTGTGGTTATTTCGTTCCAGCTCCATTTTGGATTTTCCGTTTTCTGCATGCTCCACTCTCAATGGTGAGAGAAATTCCTAACTTTTAATGCTGCTTCTCCAGTCAGATTAGGTGTATTAAACTGTGTATTAAAAAAGTAATGGAATGGTGAATGGAATTTGGGAATTATTAAAGATGTTTTAAAGCTCTCCGTGCTGAATTGATATCAGTGTATTAATTTAGATCTGTACAACGATAAGAGGGCCTGTTTTCATAGCTTTAGAAACTAAACGGATGACCACATATGCAATATCAAGAGAGCACAGCAGGAGACAGAGAGGAGGATAGAGACAAATGACTGTAAATAGAAAGAGCTCACTGCTCTCATGTCTCTACACTGCAGCTATGCCTGTCTGCTTAGGACTAGTCTCGCATTGCCAGCCCTATGACTACATCATTGCACATTTAAAATAGGAGTTGTTTAATAATTCCTGAGGTAATTTTAGTACCTGTCTCTCTTAAGGAAAGTGGCAGCACAGACACCGGTAGGATGGAATTAGCAACTATTTGACAGATCATCTTTACGTGGCTTTACTCTTTGTGTTTGGGTGCGAGAGAGAGAGAAAGGGAGAGAGATAGAGAGCGAGAGAGAGAGAGAGAGAGAGCTCTGTGACAGTGAGAGCAGGCACTTTTCAATGCAGAAATAATACAAAAGCAACTAATGACAAAAAATAAAAAAAAGAAAATAGGGAAAATTCCATCTCATATCACCATTCATCACATATCCATGTGATGGATAATATTTATTTGCAGTGCAACCTTTGGCTGGAACACAGTCTATACAATGTGGCAACATTTTACATAAACTGTGACATAAAAAAATACTCGAAATACAGTTGACAAATTTTCACAGGTATATCATTTAACAGGTATACTGTATAAGTTAAATCCCGGCATATTAACACTTTAAATAACACATTTTTGGTCTGTTTTTAAATGTTGCCTTGTGAAGGTGAACCAAACCAAGGAGAAACTCCAACATTGTAACATATTTAGTCTCTGTTTTGGAACAAATAAAATGAGAAACTGGCTTCAAAATGCCCTTAGTCTATAAATCCTTGCTCTTTCCTGAATATGCAAATGTACAGAATAACTTTCTTTACCTGAATGAGAAAGGAGTGTGTTTTTATATCTTTTGAATATACTGTACATTTTCGAGAACTTGCAACAAAAGTAAGACAGAAGGGAATGAAATAGTTTTAATGACAAATTTGGTAAAGGCATAAAATGATTATAAGTTCAGTCAAGTACTCAATCTTAGTCTAAAATTTTAATTGCATCAGTTGTTTCCAGGTTAAGTCAGTTTCACTGCAGCTCACTACAAGAGTTTTTTCTTTGTAACCCTCCTCCTCCCCAGCACCAATTGTCTAAACATAACAACTTGTCATATCCATTATAATACCATACATTTATTTTGAGAGTTTTCTTGACTAAACTGTGTTAAATAAATGTAAATGGCATATTTAATGGAAAAACATATTTAATTAATATAATAACCTTAATCTTTAACCTACTTATGAATATTAACGTGATGTACATGATGTACACAAAAAAATGCTTTGGAATCAGGCAGGTCAGTAATTATTGAAACCCGCAATTTGATGATAATAGTTACAAGAATATGAATAAGCATCTCTATATACTGTATACTTATTATTTATTATTTTATACAGTGTATTTATATAAACAGTATAATTGTCTTCTGTGTAAATAAAAAAATCAGCTTTGCAGTTTGATGTATCTTTCTGGTATATTCTTCTGCAAATGTTTGGTCACATGTACGTATTCCACAGAACCATGTGTATTAGAGTGTTGATTTTTAATATCTCATTGTTTCTGCAGGCAAAATAATGGCACAAGAGTGCTCTCTTCCTGTTGAGACTTCACGCTGTTTAAAAAAAATTCACATTTATTCACTCCATTAATCAATCGCTTTGAATGCTTCTGCTGACAATTACATGACATACGATGGAAATGAAGAACCTTTCTTCAATCAGACAATATGAGTGGAATCCTAATAAAAATCATTGTCATAAGGTAAATTCATTTAAATTCAATAATAGCTCATATAATTAATTTAAGAGTAACCACACTGTCATTATCTCCATTAGAAATTCATATTTATACACACTGGGGTGCACATATACTCAATAGATGACAGGAAATTGTGCTTGCTTCATTATTATTTGTCCATGCACGGGTGAACAGGGTGTAGATTTTAGTATTCATAGATCCTAAAGAGCAGACATTGATATGGATAGTTGGTGGTACACTAAATTGAGTTTCAAAGTTTCAAACTTGGGGAGGTTTTGAGAAATAGAAGAGAAGAAATTAAGAATATTCATGGTAATGAAAATGAATAGCATTCACACTATGCAGTGATTTTGGTGTTTATTTACTTTTTAGCATTTTTTTTAAATAGTTTTTTGTTTATGTGTGTGTGAAAGGGGTGATTTCAGAGAATCACCTGATAAACCTCTTGCCATGATGACCCCTTTCTATCGTCGAAAGCACCTACAATGGGCACACGAGCAAACACAACTGGACCTTGGATCAGTGGAAGGTCGCCTGGTCTGATGAAACCATTTTCTTTTACATCACATGGACGGCCATGTACGTGTGTGCTGTTTACCTGGGGAAGTGATGGCACCAGGATGCACTGCAGGAAGACAACAAGCCGGTGGAGGGACTGTGATGCTCTGGGCAATGTTCTGCTGGGAAACCCTGGGTCCAGCCATTCATGTGGATGTCAACTTAACACGTGTCACCTACCTAAACATTGTTGCATACCAGGTACACCCCTTCAATGGTATTCCCTGATGGCAGTGGCCTCTTTTAGCAGGATAATGTGCCCTGCCTCACTGCACACATTGTTCAGGAATGGTTTGAGGAACATGATGAAGTGTTCAAGTTGATGCCCTGGCCTCCAAATTCCCCAAATCTCAGTCTGATTGAGCATTTGTGGGATGTGCAGGACCAATTATTCCAACAAGTATTGGGCAGGTTGTCACAATGTTTTGGCTCATCAGTGTATGTTTTATTAATGTTTAAAGTAATCCAAAAATCTAAATAGACCAAATTTACATTTAAAATATTTTGAAATGTAATAACTTGCTCTGCCTCTGAAATGACTGTCCCTTTTGGCTGGCATCACATAAGCTGCATGTGCAGGACAAAAAATATTTAACCAATACTTTAGGCAAATAGGTATTTAGGCATCGTTTTTGGGCTAATAGTTAACACAGTAATTAAACATTAACATTATGTACTGTTTTAAAGGTTATGAAAATAAAAGCAAATAATGATATATTTTAAATTAAGAAGGGTTACCTATGTAATGCATTGAGATCCTCTTGATCCTATGTTCTGGTTAAAAAACCATCTCAAAAGTGAATGTTTTTGTACGGAATCCTCCATAATTGAATCCAAACTCACACTCAGGTCTGGTTCGATTCTACTATGGAACAGCCATTTTTCACAATCCAGTCACTTCCCAATGGATTAAAACAAGTTTAGTTTTAGTTTTCATTTCATTTGAAAATACCCCACATTATGGAAGTAAAATGGGTTGCAAATGTCATTTCATGTTGATGTCTCACACATCAACTACACACTAGGCCCCTCTTGCATTTGATAATCTGTTAATATAAATTTTCAAGCAATATTTGTCTTAACTACACAGAATTAATGAATTCATCGCATTGTACTATTGTTACAAATTCTCACAAATGCCAATTTGGTGTAGAACCAACTAATAATAATGATTCTAACCTGAAGCAACCCTGTGTTTTTGTGTCGCTTCTATGGCACTTTCGCTTCACTTTCACTCAGAGCATCCGTGGCTGGGCTTGAGGCTCCGTCTCCGAGTTCAAAGTCCAACACTCTATGAGGTGAGCTACCACAGAAGCTATGAGTGTTAGAATAACTGTGTTATGTGTAATACAAGCTTAAAAATGTATCGTTTTTCAAATGATGCAATAGATTAAAAGTGTTCTGATATAAAAACAAAGCAGTGTGTGAGTAATAGTATGAAAAATAAGAGTTTATAAAGTCATAAACAGCCATAGTATTAATTAATTTGTGTGAAAGTAAATAAATAAAATGTACAGTTGTTTTTGTGCCTCTATTGTTCACTTCACCAAGAAAATATAGAAAGCGGGATGCAAAACTTAGCAAAAATGTATTTATAGTAAGGTTCATTCTATGAGACTTGGCTGGAACCGTAAGGGAGTCAATTAGTCTCAACAGTAATTAGGCTCACGATGACTCTCCAATATTACAAGTCCAGCCAGAGGGAAAGGCACCCTGATTCCTTCATCTCCATGGTGGCAGCAGGCTAAAGTATATGACCAGCAGCATCCACAGTCTCAGATGTGGAACCAAGGAACAGGCTTGCAATTAAAACTTGCAAAATGTTCCTCTGGAGATATTCATAAAAACTAGTAGTGTAGTCTAGGGCATACACAGGGATATGCCGTATGTCCACCTCTCTTTCTTAAGATTTTGCATATGCCCACCTTAAATAAGTGATGATACGTATGGCCACCAGAACAACTTCTTGGCTTTTGACCCAGAACCTTTGTAATTTACTAACACAGTACCACAGCACCGTTGAAATATATATATATATATATATATATATATATATATATATATATATATATATAGTCTCTCTAAACAGGTAAGGAGCAGTGGGAGGTGGGACTGCAACTGATGGCATTACATTTTATGTATTCATTTTTGTGTGCAATGTTAAAATATAACAACGCACACTATGTAGAAATTGGTCCAATTTTCTGTTTATTTTTAGGTGTAAATGAAACACCCAAACACACACACACACACACACACACACACACACACACACACACACACACACACACACACACACACACACACACACACACAAACACAAAATCCCAGATTTTCTTTGTGGTCTTAGACTTTTGGACACCAATGTATTCTTTACTTACTTGTGAATCTTGCAGTCCAGTATCTAAGGTAATGTAAACAGAAATTCATACACAAACAATTAAAATAATAATAGAATTGCAGACAAGCATTGTACACAAAAACACACATGGCTCCAGTTTACTCTAAATCTCATGGCCAATGGAAGCCAAGCAGGATTGTGTCATCAAAGTTTCAAATGAAGTTTGTGGTTGCATTTAATGACTGGACCTCCAGCTGGTTTCTAAGGCTGCAGGCCTCTCATTAAGTGAATGGTAGTCATGCTGCTCTGTGCTGAAATAAAGTGTGGCTTTAGAAGGTTATGATGGTTTCTAGCTGCTCACAGACACGTTAATGTTGAGAAATTCTCAGACCACCAACCTCTGAGTCTAAAGCATATAAACTTTGAAAAAATCCATTTGTATAGACAAGAATATATGAGTCACTGACAAATAAGGTGTTCTTCGAGGATAAAATTGAGAAATCTTTCAAACATCTAGTTTAAAACACGTGAAGTTCATAGGTTTTTCCACTGTGCCTCAAAAAAAGTAGCTGATATGTATTTGTTAATCAAAGTAATGAGAAGAGGCTCTTTTCTGTTATTTATTTAAATGTTTATTTTTTAAGAAATAATAATAAAAGATTTTTCCACACTACTACTTTTTTTGTAAATCAGCTTTTAATGTGACATTTTATTTTACTTTATTTTGACATTAGGTCCCAGAAAAAATATCAAAATTACTTTGAACTCAGAAAATGAAAGCATGCTAAATGATTTTTTTTACATTAGGAAAAAAACAAAAACAAGCATTCATTGACCCATGTATGGAAATACCTTTAATATCAAATGTCATTGTCATTTTGTTTAATCTACATTATTTACACTCAAATAAGTGTTTTAGCTCCTTTCAGCTGGAAACATGTGCTGTCAATAAATTATGGATCATTGCATTTATTTAAAGTTGAGCCTGAAAATAAACCTGTTTATAAACAGCTGCTCACCAGTAGCTGATGGGCAAAGAAGGGTGGGTTCAATTCCCACTCTGTCAGGTAACCTCCAAAACCTCCAAACTCATCCAGAGGGGGTTCAAGGGCAAGAGGCGTTTGGTTGCAACCTGACAAATACGACTACCTCTGTTCTGTCAAGCACAAATAATTAAGCGGATAGTGGAGTACCATCTCTGATCCTGGACACCCCACATCTCTCCATAGAGAACTGTCAAAACAATAGCTGCAGACTTGCTCTCCCTGCCTCCTGACTGTTGACATTTTGTACTCTCCAGTGCTGCCTAACTAGACAAAAGTTTGGCTGTTTGAGGAAATCCACTTCTTCAAGGCGAAGAGCAATCTGACAGGCTTACAGTTATCTGTGTCTCTGTTTAGCTTTTCTCCTGGTTTTGAGTAAATTGTGTGTGCGTGGGTGATACTGAACTTTATTCATTCATTGTCATTCAACTGATTTGGGGAGTCCGGCGGGTGCAGTTTCGCCTGGTAAATCCCCACGAACCACCCGCCCCCAGCACGCTCGATTGCTTCCATCCGGGCTCGACGTGAGACTGGCTCGCCTCATGGCCAGTCTGATGTCTCCGTTGGCACCATGGAGCAAGATGATTTCGTCGCTACTGCATCAGAGTGCGTCGCAGCATCTGACACGGAGGACTCCTCCACGTCAGGAAGGTGGGATACCACCTTCGGGTCTGCCCGCCCAGTTAGAGGCTGACGTACAGATGTCCAACATGCTTGCCCGGGCCGCCGTGAGCATGGGGCTGGACTGGAACCCTCCGTCCTCCCCTCAACCCTCACGATTGGTTCCTTGGGTACGGGCGCCGCTCAAAGCCACGCACGCCCCCACCTTGTTGTCCAGGAATGTCATCTGTGGCTGAACCTGGTCGAGATGCGGGTGACTGACAAAGCTCGCTTTCTCAACGCCCCCATCTCCCAGTTGGTCTATTCGGTGACACCGTTGAAGACTTTGCTGAGCAGTTTTCAGCGGTGAAAAAGCAGACAGAGCCCATTCAACACATTATGCCTCTCCCACGTACTACCAGCCAAGCCCAATCTGCTCGCCGAGGACATCCCCCTACGGTAACAAGGAACCAACAGGTAGCTCCGCCTCAACCAGGGTCCACCTCTCAGCCCCAGCATAGAGCTACCCCAAGGAAACGGATGCCCCCCATCTCATGAACCTCTTCGAAGACCCGGAAATCTCCCAAGCGTTCCTGAGACAGACCACCCAAGGGATGAGATGTTTGCACAGGAGCTGGTAGCAAGACCACTCCTTCCCCTGGTGGAGGACCAGGAGGAAAATCCTTGTTTTCTATTTTCATTTGCCGCACCGCATTGTCAATAAAAGTCGTTGTCGATTTTCTCATTCCTTGGGTCACCTAGCCGGTGCCTGCAAATGCCATTCTCACGGCACCTGTGTGACACTATGGATGTAGAAACTTCACCTCCACAACCAGGACCACAAGCACGTCTTGATCCGTTCAGATAGTACCGCGATGGTAGCGTACATAAATAGCCATGGCGTCGTGCGCTCTTGTCACATGTCACAACTCTCCCGCCATCTCCTCCTTTGGAGTCAGCACTGATTGAGGTCGCTGCATGCCACTCATAACCCAGGCAGCCTCAACAAGGCAGCGGACACGCTGTCACGACATGCTTCGCTCAGCGGCGAGTGGAGGCTCCATCCCCAGGTGGTTCAGCTGATCTTGGACCGTTATGTCAAAGAACTGGTAGACCTGTTCGCTTCCCAAGAGAACTATCATTGCCCGCTCTGCTACTCTCTCAAGTCGGATGCTCCTCTCAGGACAGATGCGCTGGCACACAGCTGGGCCCGGAGGCTGCGCAAGTACGCATTTCCACCAGTGAGCCTACTTGCACAGGTGCTGTGCAAGGTCAGGGAGGACGAGGAACAAGTCAATCAAGTGGCTCCCTACTGGCCCATTCAGACTCTCGGACCTCATGCTCCTCGCTACAGCACATATGATAAACAAAAAAATGTATTGTGCAAAAATATCGATCGTTCTGCACAAAATGTTTACAAAGCTATATATTTCATTTAGAGCTGTGAAAGTTCATGTGGCTTCATGATTGCTGAAGTAAAGCGGAGAGCCACATTCAGTGCAGAATGAAAGTTTAAGAGAATTAATGGCCATTGCAATGAAAATGCAACCAATGAGGAAACTAGTTCTTTCAATCAGTCGAACTCCCACTTGGACTTTGGGAAACGTTTAATGTTATTTGCATTGGTGCTATTTTAGTGCATTTCTATCTTTATACTGTGGAAGGCTTTGTTTAGAAAATTTTAATAAAGCATTATATTGTTACATGTTGCTTTGTTTTCTCTCCTAAGAAGGAAATAAATGTTTTTTGACAGGAAATGAAGGATATACAGTATAGAGTCAAATTTAAGCATTTTCAAAATCTGCAATTAATCTCGATTAACTATGAAAAATTATGCATTTAATTGCAATGACAGCACTAATTGGACTATTTTTACTTAGTTTGAGTATTTAAGAGAATAGTTTTAAAAATGTTCCTGCTATAAATTACAAATATTTATAAAGTTAAAATGACGAGCGACACTACGTCACATTTCAGCACTTCAGTTATGGACAGTGACTCTTAAGTAACACTTAAAGTGTGTCATTGCTTGTTCATGTTAAGTGCACTTTTAGGAAACACACGTGAAAAAGGGAAGAACATTTGTAACTTTGCGTGTAAAGAATGCTCATAAAAGCTATGATCCATCGTTTTCCAGAAACACAGCCCTGTTCAGTTATAATTTTAGAAGATTGTGTCATACTCCCCTTTAACTACATTTAAACCATTAGTCACGTTTAACCTTCTGATATATGGATAACTTGTTTGGCACCCATATTACTGATGGCCAAAAAAGCAATATACTGGAATCTGAGCAAAAATTGCATCCTGCAATATCTGTGTTGTTATTACAATTGGCCAGATCCTTTATTGATTAGGGCTCTGTGCTGTGCAGCATGTAAACTTGAAAAACAAAAGCTCTGGCGAAACTTCGGACATGCAGAAGCAGCAATAAGGAATAATAATTGCCATATAGTCTTTAAGAGAGACAATATTCAATTAACAATTACAATTTGCATACCAAGAAATCTGAATATTAATTTCGGCAGCCGTTAGGCACAAAATGCACTCCGTCTCAGCCTCAAATCATGATTATAGTCATTGCAACCCATTAAATGTAGTCTGGGTCACATTTACTTTTTATATTTAATTGTTTTCTTAACAGCTTTCGAGGCCATGTCACGTAACATGTCCATATTGACACCTGCAGAATTTGGCTAGCTTTTACCAAATGACAGATACATTTGAACCAAAATACAGCAGAGTTTGATTGGAAGCACAACCGTTCAATTTCAACAACAAAATGTATGGGAAGTGTTTCTCCTCAGTCTCCTCCCTTTTAGATAATGATTCTATTTATTTTGCTACCCTAAGAATTTAGGATTATATGGTTAGTTGGATTTTATGTTTGCATTTTGCATTGTTTTCGCTGCTGTCTACAACCACATTAGAATATATCTGTGACACAATTTTGGGTTATGAACCACCAGTTGAGAACCACTATAAATCTGTCTTTAGGACTTATGGCACTGTAATGTCATCCCAGTTTATTTTGAAACAATTTTTAAAAAGCTGCTTTGGGTTTATCCTCAGAGATTTTTAAAGGGCAAGGTAACTGTAAAACAGTTAAAGGATGGGCAAGGAGGAGGCGAGAACCGGCTTGTCAGTATAAATGATATTTAATGAGAACTTAAACCAAAAGCATACACAAACACACACATGACGGACATGCCCGTAATTCTCTCTCTCTTGAACAATCGTCACCGGCCGCCTTTATCCCTCGCGCGCCTCGTCAGGCCTATTGGGGACCGGGCGCGCGATATTCCGACCCGGCCCCGCCCCCCTCCGCTCCACATTCCTCCCGGCGTTATCTCAGGCCGGGGTGCCACCGGCATGACTTACACCCCCCCTATCCCTGGGGTGGGGTGTATCTCGCGTGGTCATCCCCGCCTTCCTCGCCCTGGGAGGAGACGGAAGGTGACAAACAACAACAAAATAGGCGAGGGAAAAGGCCAACACGGTGCGAAAGGGAGAGAGAGAGGAAAGAGAGAAAAAGCTCACTCACCGGTTCTCTGATGTACCGTCGCGTGGTCCTCGAACACTCCTCCACACTCAGGCGGATGACAGCCGCTCCAACCCAGGGCGAACCGGAGTGAAACCGTCGACCCCCAGCGGGTAGAACGCACCTCCGCTTTTCTGGCGGCAAATGGGGACACTCCTCCGCCCCTGGCAGTGGCTCTACCGCTCCGGGCGGTCGGAGAGTTTCTTCCCTCATCCCCTCGCGGACGGCGGTCTTCCCTCGACCCCTCCGCGTCTCTGGGGACGGCAGGGCACTCCTCCTCCCCCGGCAGCGGCTCCCTCGCTCCAGGCAGTCGGGGTATCCAGTCCCCACTTGCCCCGCGGACGACGGCCGTACCCCGCATCCGGGCGGTCGGGCTACTCCGTCACCCGGCAGATGGCAGCGACACTCCCCTGGGTGGACGGCAGTGTCGAGGACCCTGCGACGGGCATCCCTCCTCCTTCCCGGGTTTCGGCACCAATGTAAAACAGTTAAAGGATGGGCAAGGAGGAGGCGAGAGCCGGCTTGTCAGTATAAATGATATTTAATGAGAACTTAAACCAAAAGCATACACAAACACACACGACGGACATGCCTGTAATTCTCTCTCTCTCGAACAATCGTCACCGGCCGCCTTTATCCCTCGCGTGCCTCGTCAGGCCGATTGGGGACCGGGCGCGCGATATTCCAACCCGGCCCCGCCCCCCTCCGCCCCACAGTGACATATTTTGCGCAACGTTTATTGATTGTTGAGAAGAGGTTGTTTAGAAGGATGCTGTTGGCTCTTACTGGACATTTAACATGAGCTATGACAATATAAGAAGTGCTTCAGTGAGTGTTATTTATTGATAGCACATCACAACAGGCATTTTAAACATTGTTTAATGTATAATGAAATGTGGAGCTATGTGGAGTTGAATTATAATGAATACAGTTATCATGAATATTTGGCCACACAAGCCTACATTGAAAAAGGCACATATGTGCAGTTGTTAAGGAGTTATTGATCTAATCTTTGTTGTTGTTGTTTTTTGGTATGAGCTGATGTAGTCTGATTGATTCAGTCACATTAAATCATATATATATATTATTATTATTATTATTATTATTATTATTATTATTTAACCATTTACCCTTGCATATACTGTAGTAAACTGGTGAGTTTCATGAATTGCCTTGACTTGGTGGCCCACCATTGGTGAAACAACACCTGTCGCAAAGACGTCCAGACTGTATTATAATGTTGCTCCTCATATTTTAGTTTTGCCTGAAATGTGTAGCCACATTCAATGAGGTTACAACAATAAAAACATGCTTTTTTTGTGTCAGGTAACCTGAAACATGCTTAATATGGTAAAATCTAAATTAAATAAAAAATTCAAGTAACATTTTTTAATATGATAAATAAAATTAGTAACCTGACTACATTAGTTTACATCAACAAACATATTTGACATGTGACATGCAAAATATCCATAATTCATTACACATTATAAGGCTGAGGTTTTATTACATATTAGCATTGGATTAAGGCTAATTATAAAAATATGTTTTTATTTTACAGCTTTACTTCTGTATCCCAAGCACTGATCCCCAGTAATAATAGATGTGAAAGTCCATAAAAGTGTTAATGCATCAGATTTAAATGAGGTCCAAATAACTGACTATAGTAATGAAGAATCATATTCACAATGACAGAAAATCTTTAATGGCCACAAATTGCAAACTATTGGTGATACAAAAACAAACACTACAAAATCAACAACAAAAACAGTTTCCTGTGGCCGTTCGTGATTGTTCTGTTTATGTTTCTGCCTTTGAAACCTGAATCTAATTCTTGGGGATCACGCTGTGTCTTTTTGGAATTATTCATTGCATATGTTTTTCAAAAAATTAATGGATACACATGTTTAAGACAAAACACTTCATCGTTCACACTTCAAAGGGTCTGATCTGCACCCGCTGTTAACACCCCCATGTCAGATACAGCATGGTAGTAGTGTATGGGTTAATGGATGCAGGACTGGCATCGCTCCAGGCCATGGGGGTTACATGCGGGACAGCGCAACTCTCTGATTGATTCATTGAAGCGGTTGGCTAACATGGACAGTTTGCTGCCATGACAGAGTGAGCAGGGCGCAGAACCAGAACCTCCACATTGTTCACAGAAGACTGCTTCCTGCTGCACAAACAAAAGGAGTAAAGAAACCAGTAGGCATTATGAACAAGCAAACAAAATGATAAACAACTCAGGTGCACACTATGTAAAGTGTGCATATTCTTAGGCCTGAGTACAAGCAAATGCTTCACAAGCTTGATTTTCTGTGTCAAACCACATTTTTCATTGCATTCTCAGCAGTGCAGCAAAAGCTTTAGTGTAAATTCTTCCTCTTCAGCCAGTTTTCTCTTTTAGGTCAATTACTGTCATGTCAGAGCAACAGGTAAAAGGAATAGTTCACTTAATTCTCTCATTCTTTTCTCACCCTCATGTCATCCCAGATGTGTAAGACTTTCTTTCTCTGCAGAACACAAATGAAGATTTTTAGAACAATATTTCAGCTCTGTAGGTCCCTACAATGCAATTGAATGGTGATCAGGCCTTTGAAGCAACACAAATCACATAAAGGCAGCATGACATTAATCTATATGACTCCTATGATTAAATCCATATCTTAAATGATATGTGTGTGATATGTGTGTGTGAGAAACAGATTAATATGTAAGCCTTTTATACTATAAATCTCCACTTTCGCATTCTTCTTTTGTTTTAAGCAATTTGCATTATTTTGCACACACTGCCACCTACTGGGCAGGAAGGAGAATTCATAGTAAACAATTACATCAACATTTATCTGTTTCTCATCCACACCTACCATATCACTTCTGAAAACATGGTTTTAACCACTGGAGTCTTATTGGATTACTTTTATGCTGCCTTTATGAGCTTTTTGAACCTTCAAAGTTCTGGCCACCATTCGCATTGTAGGACCTACAGAGCTTAGATATTCTTTTAAAAATCTTTGTTTGTGTTCAGCAGAAGAAAGAAAGTCATCCACGTCTGGGACGGCATGAGGGTGAGTAAACTATGAGAGAACTTATAGTTTTGGGTGAACTGTCCCTTTAAAGAGAATCTTGCTAAACAATAAAGTTAGTTAATCCATTGCAGTGTTGGGGAAGCTACTTTGAAACTGTAGTTCCCTTTACAAAAAGCTTCACTACGATGTTGCGCTGCTAAGCGCTACGGGGGAACAGCTTTAGCTGTGAGCCGAGCTGAATAATGTGTGGAACACGTCAATGAACATTGACCGGAATTTATAGCCTCGGCTGATGTAATCATTAGATGCACCTGAGGCCAGGCTATAAATGGATACGTCACCAGGTGTCGTCAGAAACTCTTTTTTCAGAGCGATTCTGTTTCTGTGTGTTTCACACACCCTGTCAAAACTTTCTTTCCTCTGTTAGGAGATAGAATCAGTTAGGCAGTGTGCAGTGAACGTTGTTCTATTTTTCTCTTCTGTTTAGAAAATATTATATATATATATATATATATATATAGCCTATATATATTTCTAAAAAAAAAAAAAAAAAGAGAGAGAATGATTGAAAAACGCTCCAAATTAGGGGATAGATTTTATCTTCCAGTCTAAGAAAGGGAACGCCTCATGGGTCCCTTCCCTTTCTTTGATAACCTCCATGAAGAGCTTTTTCAGCTCATGGAGAACCCCTAAAAAAAAAAAAAAATATATATATATATATATATAAAAATATATATATATTTTCTTCCAGTGTTCACATACCCTCGACGTCATTATATTCGTGGGTGCTGAGGCACGGGGGTATTCAGTGATGCCGCCGGTCGAAGAGACGCTTGCGGGGTAGCTCTCGCCGGGCTCGGCATCCTCACTTAAGAAGCCCTCTCTCCCCTCAAAGCCTTGTAGGACAACCTCCACTTTAGTGGGAAGGGCTTATCAAGCAGCAGGTCAGGCTGGTGCTGCTCTGCACACTATGCTGTTTTTCAGGTGTACCAGGCTGACCTCCTGGACGACCTGAGTGTGGGTTCTTCCCCTTCCAGAGAGAGAGTTAGGTTATTACACTAAATACTTCCCGTTTCCCATGGAGGGTGAGGGGTGGTGTCTGGCTTAGATCTTAAAGATTGAACTACCCGTGGGTGTTCAAGTCCAAGATGATGCCTGTCAAGACGGTCGTGTCTCAAGCCCTACAACTCATTTGGCTGGTCACCATCGATCTTATGATGCACTTCTATACTTCATTTAGAAGTTCTGCCACAACATGGAAAGTTCCTGAGGTTCACTTCTGGGGGCGAAGTCTTCCAGGGTCAGGTTCTTTCACTCAGCCTAGCCCTTTTTACCCGCACATTCACAATGCATGATGTAGCGCTGGCTCCTTGCGACTCCGGGGCATCTGCATTCTGAATTACGTAGACGACTGGCTGATCCTAGCGCAGTTCCAGGAACTGGCAGTTCAGCACAGGGACATCGTCTTAGCTCATCTGTTTCTCTGGGGTTGAGGCTCAACGCCAAGAAAAGCGTCCTCTCTCCCACTCAGAACACTGTCTATCGGGGCATCGTATGGAGTTCAATCACAATGCGGGCACAACTGTCTCCCGCTAGGATTGAGTCCATTCAGATCACCCTGAGCAAAGTCAGGCTAGGTCAAGGTTGCACTGTTATCAGTATCAACGATTTCCAGGTCTCAGGGCGAACGCGTCCACGGTGATCCCTCTGGACCATCTGCTCATGAGACCGTTTTTGTTGTGGCCAAAAGCCAGGGCATTTCTTCCAAGGGCCAAAACCCCTGGGCTAAATAGGGTTACGCACCTCAGGCTTCGTTCCCTTTCTATGTGGTTCAGACCCCGGTTTTCTGCCTTGGGTCCCACTCTAGGTGCGTCTTGTTGTCGCAGACTGCTAACGAAAGACGCCTCCCTGACGGGCGGGGTAGCGGCCTTAAGTGGTCGTCCAGCTTAAGGGGATAGGAGGGTCGTCAGCTCGGTTGTCACAGTCACTGTCTCGGGTTGATGGCTGTATTTCTGGCCCTGAAATACCTCCTCCTGAGGCTGCCATGTCTTGGTGCGGGTGGACAATACAGCGGTAGCCTCTTACATAAATCTTCAAGGAGACCCACGTCTCCTGTATTTCTGACACGTCGGATTCTCCTTAGGGCCCAGGGTAAGCTCCTGTCACTCAGGTCAGTTATATCCCTGGATGCCCGTATATGGGTGCAGATTTACGGTCCAGACAGGAAATACCAATGGGGGAGTTAAGAACTCCACCCTAAGGTAGTAGTTGCCCAGAGTTCGCCAGCAAGGGTTTTTGCCTCTTACTGATAGCACCTCGCTGGCCGAACAGGGCTTGGTTCTCGGAGCTAATCTCTTCCCTCGACGACTCGCCTTGGGCGATTCCGAACAGGAAGGATCTTCTATCTCAGGCACAGGGCAATATTTCATCCCTGCCCCGAATTGTGGAATCTTTCATGTTTGGCCCCTAAGGGTACCAACTGAGGGACACAGGGCTTTCTCCTGAGGTTATTGAGACCTTTTTAAATGCCAGGCTTTTTCCACTTGGAACAAGTTTGGGTGAGATCTTAGGGCAGAAGAGGACCTCTTTGCCTCTATGGATAGCGCAATGTCTCCTCTACTTCTCCCTGAAATCACCCAGCCCCCTTGGGTCTGGACGTTAAGACACATACATGACCCAGAATGCGTCTGTATGCATTTCTTTCCCCAGTTTCTCTGCTCCCGGGAGTCTTGGCGATGTTCACCAGCAAGGGTCTTGCCTCGTATTAATGGTGCTGCGCTGGCCGAACAGGATATGTTTCTCGGAGCTAATTCCTCTCCTCGACGGCTCGCCTTGGGCGATTCCGAACAGGGAGGACCTTCTCATCCTTGGCCCGAATTGTGAAACCTTTCATTCTGGCCCCTAAGGGTACCAAATGGGGTTCACGGGGTTTTCTCTTGGGGTTATCGAGACCATTTCTAGTGCTAGGGCTCCCTCCACTTGGAACTGATCTGGGTAGATTTTACAGGGCAGAAGAGGACCTCTTCGCCTCTGTTGATAGCGCAATGTCTCCTCTACTTCTCCCCGAGTCGCCCAGTCCCCCCCTCCCCCTCGGGAGGGGCTGAACGTAGTAACGCAAATGCGCCTGTATGCGTTTCCTTCTACTAAAGTTCTTATTACAGAACCAGCTAACTGCCAGTTTGTTTCAGTTCTGGATTTTCTGTAGAAAGAACTGTCAGCGGGCACTTGCCTCGCCACTGCCAGGTTCTATGTGGCCACTGCGGTTTGCCACGGCTTGGTGGGCGGGGTGCCCTCAAAGAGGCATCCTCATTATTGCCCGGGCCTACGAGGTGCGCGGTCAAGCTTCGCCAGTAGGTTTCAGGGCGCACTCTACCAGAGGGCTCTCCTCCTCTAAAACCTTGGCTAGAGGTCTCCCTCTGCAGCAAGTTTGTGGTGCGATAGGGTTCTCTTCGCACACATTCATCAACTTTATGGGCTAGATGCTTTGCTACTCCAGACTCTTATGTCCTTGAGTCGACATCTCAGCCCATGCCTAAACAAGTTTGTGATGCGGCAGGTTGTCCTCTCCGCACACATTCATTGGACTTTTTAGTTTGGATGTTCTGCACTCCGGGCTCTCATGCCCTTGAGTCGACATCTCAGCTCATACCTGAACAAGTTTGTGATGCGGCAGGCTGGTCCTCTCCACTCACATTCATCAGTTTTTATGACAAGTTTGTGGTGCGATAGGGTTCCCTTCGCACACATTCATCGAACTTTATGGGTTAGATGCTTTGCTACTCCGGGCTCTTATGCCCTTGAGTCGACATCTCAGCTCATGCCTGAACAAGTTTGTGATGCGGCAGGCTGGTCCTCTCCGCTCACATTCATCAGTTTTTATGACATGTTTGTGGTGCGATAGGGTTCTCTTCACACACATTCATTGAACTTTATGGGTTAGATGCTTTGCTACTCCGGGCTCTTATGCCCTTGAGTTGACATCTCAGCTCATGCCTGAACAAGTTTGTGATGCGGCAGGCTGGTCCTCTCCACACACATTCATCAAAATTGAATGGTTTAGATGTTTATGCTACTCCGGGCTCTTATGCCCTTGAGTCGACATCTGAAGCTCATGTCTGAGACCTCTCGCGTTTTTGTGAGTACACTGCACAACCGTAGGGGTCCGGACAGCCCCAAGCGGCGGCGTGGGTATTGCGTTCCCCGTAGCGCTTAGCAGAGCAACATCGTAGTGAAGCTTTTTGTAAAGGGAACGTCTCGGGTTACATGTGTAACCCTTGTTCCCTGAAAAAAGTGGAACGAGATGTTGCGCTGCTTTGCCGCACTGGGACGTCCCAGGACTGCTCTTCAAAAAGAAGTATCTGACGACACCTGGTGACGTATCCATATATAGCCTGGCCTCAGGTGCATCTAATGATTGCATCAGCCGAGGCTATAAATTCCGGTCAATGTTCATTGACGTGTTCCACACATTATTCAGCTCGGCTCACAGCTAAAGCTGTTCCCCGTAGCGCTTAGCAGCGCAACATCTCGTTCCGCTTTTTTCAGGGAACAAGGGTTACACATGTAACCCGAGACGCTTCCCAAGCTTCAACCTACTCATTAAATGGTTAAAACAGTCAAGCTACTCATTTAAAAAAGTAGTCACAACAAGCTTCCAACAAAAAGTAGCAAACTACACTTAAGTTATTTAGAGAATAAAAGATTTTTACATATACAGTATAACAAGCGGTTAAAATCACTTCTGATTGTAGAATTTAATAATATCACCTGATAGTTATATATGTAATTATGGTGACATTCCCTTGCTAAATTTAACCATGGCTTTACTACAGTAACCATAGTGAACCGTGATATTTGTAGTAAAGCCTGAGTTACCATAAAATTAACCATGGTTACAACAGTCATGATTACTACAATATAGAGCGCAACCGTCTGGTACTGCCGGCTTTCTAATAATACCTAGATAAATAAAATCCCATTCAGTTCTTCCATAAACAAATAGATTTTCAATGCTAACTCATAAACTTTTTAAGATGGACCTACCTTGAGCTCCGAGGTTGTTCATCACTGGTAAATGCTTCTGTTGAAGACATCCACTGTGTTATTTCAACTACATTGTTTTAAAAAATCATCTTTAATAGTGGATTTCCTTCTGAACAACTACATTACCCATAGTCCAGCAGAGAAAGCTTCACCAATCAGAGTACCGTGACCAACAAAGCCCACAAAATACACCCACGCCAATGATGCACTCTGAATGAAGTGAATGAGTCGGTCTCAAACTACTTTGTTTTCAGAATATTTCGCAATAAACGTAAACTACATTGTTTCTATAATTGTAATCAACAACCTAAAATCAATAGTTGTATATATTTCAATAGTTTTATATTCGATTACAGCATTCGCAATGCTTCATGGGATTGTAAACGGTGCCTTCATGAAAGACGGTAAGTACACAGACTTGTACTTTTGTCTTTTTGTTGGATTAATACTTTTTTGTCTTAAAACAAAGTCTTTAATGTTGTGATTCACCTCAGAGCTGGTTGGTTTGGTTCATTGGTTCATCTCTTTAATGGAGGATTTACTGAGGAAGAGAGTCTAAGGAAGAAAGGAATGGGAAAAATACTTCCGGAACCCAGATGGCTGAAAAAGTGGGCGGGCAATGTTGCGCTCTATTACTATAGTACAGCCATGGTTACTATATGGATACTACAGTATTGCTGTAGTAAAAGCATTGTTTAATGGTATCAAACCCATTGTTTTTTGGTGGAAACCATAGTTTTGATACAATCAATTACTACACTCATGGTACTACAACATTACTAAAGTAAAACCATGGTTCATTTTCTTAACAGTTTAACAAATAGGGTTACAACATTAAATTGTACATATATTTATACTTAATATGCACTAATACAACTAGAAAACACCCTATTTTATATAACGGAATCACAATATAGTGATAAACAGCTCCTATTAATGAAATATTTTGCTTTAAAAAAAAAGGCAAAGTCCCTTTTAGGCTGTGCGGCACTCAAATGAATCAGTGAATCATTATGTGAACTAGTTCATGCACATGAACTGTCAGAAAGAATCGGCTTGCTAGAATGAATCAGAGTTCCCAACTTTAAATATAAGGGGATCTTTTATTTTAACAGGTTCATTTACATCAACTGTCCAAAAGAACTGAATTACTTAAACGAGTGAGAAAGGACGGTTTAGGCAAGCGTGTTTGATTACTCCCTCGGCTCCATTGCTGCTTTCGTAATACAGTATGACAACTTGAGCTTTTTATGACGCTACAGCACTACACATTGGAAAATGAAGCTAACTACTGGGAAAACTACATTGAAAAAATCTGAACTACTGTCACGATACAGAAAAATGTTGTTTAGTTTGTTGCCACGCTACTTTTAGGTAACTATACCTCAACACTGAACTCCCTGATGGCACACGTACATCACTCAAACCTCTATTTGATGTGTGTGTTTACATCTGGAAGATGTATTTTTTAGGTTTTATGCTCATCTGCAATATGTCTATAAGACATTTCCTCTCAGATGTCAATAAGATATTCAGCAGATGTCTTTGAGATGTTTATAATTTAGAATGTTTGTAAATCTGATCTTATTAAGATGCAGATGTTAATTAGATTGTGATGCTTTTCAGATGAAAAGTTTTTTTTTTTTTGTGAAAAAAAAAACAGCTTGAAGATGTATGAGCTGTTTATTGCTAGATACCTGAATAATAAATAACACATCCAGTTTAATAAATTAAAACTAAAACAGTGATATGCTGCACAACAGTCAAAGACGTCCATAGTAGAAGTTTACATATTGAACATATTGAATGGAGGCAAATCGCAATAGGTCTGAACAGCCACTAGTATGTACATCGGAACAGCATGTTTGCAATGCGTTGGCCACACGTCTTTGTGCTAGCGTAAAGGTTGTTTCTGGCCTTAAAGGGGTGAAAACTGGTAAAGTTGAATACGGTTCTTTCTAATAATGTGTCATTGTCGCGGTTTTAAAATATGATTCCTTAAGTATTTGACATTATGGCAATGCTGATATAGGTGTAGCTTTACTTGTGTTTTAGTAATGTAAATGATTACATTTAGATGGACAGAACGGAAATATACAAATTGATTAGATGAACAGAACTATGAAAGTGAAGTGTACAAGGATTCATATCATGGTTCATTATTTTCAGTGGTGTATCAGATTCATGATGAACTGCATTGCAGCAGTAAAGAACATGTTATAGATGTCTTAATCATTGTTTTGATCAACTGAGCAACAAGAAAAATGTGACAATTACTGTGACAAAATACAGATCTTCAAAATACAGAACAAAGTGATAAAACCAATGTAGCTATTTTTCCGACAATAGACTAAAGGAATGTCAATCTAAATAATATGCCATCATGTTTATTTCCTGTTCAACATTTTCAAAACACCTTTTGTATTGCTTCTGGTTCCTCTGTATGGGTACATGCTGTTCTGTGTTTTCCTTTGCTCCGGGATTCTCGTCCTGGTGATTTCTCTTTCCTGTCCCGACTGCGATTAGGGCTTCTTCCAGATTCCCTTCTTCTGTGTGGAGCCCGAATAATCTTCAGATTGCTTGTGTAGATAATGATCTTTCCAAAATCTAATACTGGATCCTGTAAAACACAGACACAGAAAACACAGACATAATTTTTTTTTTTTTTTAGACAACTACCATGGCAATACCATACTTTTTGGCATTCTATGAAAAAGGAGTAAACTTGGAGTAAAATGCAAATACCATGGTACATAAATATGGTAATCATATTTCAAAATACCATTACCATCTGATTCCACCATTGTGACATGTTAATGCCACAGTATTACAGTACATGAAAAAATGTTACTGTGGAATAATGAAGGCCTCTTTTAAACTTCTTTTGTTGGGTAGCTGCAGCTGCTCCCTGTTCTAAAGATGTTCTAAAGGAATGTGTTTCCTGACTCACGTTTCACATGTAGCTCAAACATTTATATCACCCCCATATAAGGTAAATAACTATTTCATTGGTGGGGGTCCTGTGGAATGTGGTTTAAATAAATTAAATACATTGGATGACAAAATTATCTAACAGTTACACTGGAAATGCACCTTCATTTAAAAAAGAAAGACTTTACATTGTTACATTGCACATGCAAGAACCAATAGTGTCTTGGTGTCAATGATGTTAAAACTGAGGCGGCACTTTCTGATCTGAATACTTTTGCGAATGAGATTTAAGAGCTGCAATGGAGAGGAAGATTATCATTGAATAAAGAATTCACAAATCTATCGTATGGCTTCAGAAGACTGGAATGTAGTGCATTAGTTGTATGGACTACTTTCTATATACTACGTCGTTTTTGGAGTTTTACAGATGTGGTCACTATGAACTGTTTTTTACAGAAACGAGCTACATAAACATTCGGTAACCCTATTTGATTTCTACATGGTGTAAAGAAGGGTTCCTCAATAGGCAGCCCGCGAGAGACAGATGTTTGGCCCACGCTTAAGGCCTGCTTTGCCTTAAGCGTGGGCCAAACATGGGCCTGCTTTGCCTTAAGCGTGGGCCAAACATCTGCCTTGCATAAATATACGTCCTGTTTATATTTGCACATGCATTTTGCTACGAGCATATTCCAAACGGACTCCCGAACCCAACTACTCTTATTATAATATCTGGATTAATGCCTGGTACTGGATAATATAACACAAGGTCAGGGGTGGAAAGAGTACTGAAAATTCCTACTCAAGTAAAAGTAGCTGTCCTAAAAACTACTCAAGTAAGAGTAAAAGAGTAGCTCATTTAAAAGTACACATTAGTAGTGAGTATTGAGTATTTGGGTTGCGAAAGCTACATTATATGCCCCCTTATAATAAACAATGCTGCAATATAAAATTTTTGCATACATACCATAATTAATATTAATACTTTTACAGCTACTAAAGTTGTTCAGTGAGTGGTTTTCTCATTTTCTTGTAATTGTTGAGATACTAGACAGTGCTCTATTCAGTTTCATGTACACTTCATGTCTAACATTTTGATACAAATCTGCTTTTTATCCCACTGTTTACGTTCACTTTAGACATAACTGACTGTGTTTACATTAATACCTGACCAAGAGGAAGTGTTTTTGACCATTTAAGGCGCGCACCCGCATTAGCACGAGCACTCTCGGAACACACGTGTATCTAAAGCACACATACATAAGCCGCATGTCAGCCATACAGAAGTGATTAAATAAAAAGCCAATCTTTTAGATTTTATTGAGATCAACCAGTGGATATCTTGCTATCGTGATCAGTGTAATGAGCACCACTGGTCTGGATTTCCTTCCCTTTATACCCGTATGTAAGGGGGCGGGACATGCAATTTCTTTCTGCCAATTTCTCATTGGCCTTTTCTCAAGTTCATAGATGCGCAAGGCTGTCAAGAGAGACCCCTAGTGTCGCTTCTTCAACACAACGGCTCGTTCCCTCCATCAGGGAACAGAGGTTACAATAGTAACCTAGACGTTTTCAATGGAGAATAAACATAACCAAAATTTAACCAATGTGTATGACCAAAAGCCATCAAGGTTGGAGCTCTACAAGCTTTAATATGTCCTGTGGGGTATAGATTAAGTTTTCTTTTCCATAAAATAGCTATACTCTACATGAATTCTGACAAAAAACTATCAAACTGCCTCATAAGGCAACAGAACTCAACAGGCTGTACAACTGCATAAGCTGAGAGGTAACGTTTGGACATAAATCAAATATATTTTAATTACCAAAATCACATCTTATACAGCTCATATGGGGGGCAATTTTTACCTTTACAAAGGTCATTTACAACTTAGCAACTCCTTTTTAAAACAATGAACATTAGTCAGAGATAGGATTCATTCACCAAAAGTGGTTCATGTTCTGTAAAATTATTATTGTGTCATTAATAAAGTTTAATTTATCATCAAGGCTGTTTAACACATCCAGATATTATATTGGTTAATAATATTATTAACTACATTGAAGAATTTGATCATTTTAGCACAAGAACATGACACCAAACTGATGCGGAGCGTGAGAATTAGAGTGCCAATCTGTGAACGTTTATGCCGTGAGCATCCGCCACTGACTCTGGAACATCTGCACAACAGACGGACGACTTAAAATGAACAATGTCTAGTGAAAATTCAAACGAAGAACTTGATGTATATTTTCATTTGGAACTATATCAGATTGTTAAGATTTTTTTTACAATATCCTTCGTTAATTTCCGACCCTGGATGGAACTAGAGATGGAGATGAGAGATGTAACAGGTGTTTACACATCTCTCCTCACCATGCAGCAAGTACATTACACAAAGCATTTCTGCTGTTTCTGCGAGGGAGCGGCAGGATATGAAACACTTGCAATGTTAACAGCTTTGTTGATTATAAACAGGAACTATATAACTTTATTGTGTCGCTCACTTACGGAGATCTGGTACAACACCATTTGCATGTTGAATTAACAGGTTTAGAATGGTTTATAAATCTGTAGCATCCAATAGCGGTTCTAGCATGTATGAGTATGTGTGAGGGAAGAATTATAAGTTGAATTTCAGGCACTGTAAACTGTATTATATTAAAATATAAAAGTTGCCTTGGTTCCCCTCCTTTATTATTTCATTATACAAAATTTCAAAAATTTTAAAATAAAACATAACTCTGCAATCTGCTATAATAATGCAATAAAAAGCTGCATCAATAGCATTTTTTTTCCTCTCTTTTTTATGGGATATTTTACTACAAGCTTAGTAAATTCGATTTTACATTGGCATTAGAATATAACAGGGCACAGTGATATAAATATTACATAATATACATTAAGACAAAACACAATAAGCAGACTTTCAAAAACAGATCAGGTTTATGTTTGCAGTAGAAAGGGTTTAAGTATATCATATTTCGGGGTACCAGCTCCACCTCCATCTGTGAGTCATCGTTTTCTATAATGAGCATCATCAAGAATCAGGATTGTGCACATATTGATCAGTGCCTTGGCTTTTTACATTTGACAGAATTTGGATCTAGGAGAAAACTAATTGGGGAACCCTGATATAAAATATTTTAAAATGGACCTGCTAACGAGTCCAAAGGGGGACACTATATCACAAAAGAATATTTATGTTTAAAACATTAAGATCCATAAGTCAGGCATATGAGGTATCATTTGAAAGATTTGAATCTGAATTTTCAGAGATAACCATCACTTCTGCATTTATAACAGATAACATTATATTAAATATTACATATATGTTGAGACAAAATGTGATAAAGGTGCTGTCAGTTCTTGACAACTTGACCTGAAAAACAAAGGATCTTTGGCAGTTTAGTCTTTCAGCAGCACGTCACAGGTGACATTTGAGAAAAAAAGAGAAAAAAAGTATTTTGCAGAACTCCACAAAGACTCAAAACAGCCTTGAACCTTTTTTCTTTTTTTTATGGAGGCCATATTGCTGATTGCGTTTGTTTATGTATTCCTTGTCTGGGTGAATCCATCTGGATGCCAGGGAAGGTTTATCTTATTTTCAGGTTAGAGGCAGAGAAACACAGTTACTGTAGCATTAGACTAGAAAGATAAGCTGAAAGTGAGCAATTGTGCCATTGGGATGTAATTGTATGCCAAATTTTAGAAGCTGTGTTGGAGTGTGGATCTATAAATAGATGTGGGGAACTATGAATTAGTTACAGTGTGGCATAAAACTGTGAATTCATAAATAACACTGGGACCATGGAAGAGAAAAAATCGTCTGGAAATGCTTTTAGTGCATTCACAATGCCAGAGTTAAATAAAGACCAACCAAACAAACTAAACATAATTAGGAAGCAAAAGAGAAGCCCTCACATAACACAAACTGTGTATCACCTGTGATCATTTCTGCAAAATGTGTTAACGTTGTTAGATTTTCAGAAATTGGTTGACCAGTTCATAACATCAAGTACATTTCTTAACTGACACTGTCTGGTTTCCCCGTAATGTTGCATTTTAGCTTTAATTAAGTAAAGTCTTTATGTAAAGAAAATATATAGTCAGATTACTTCTTTTAACTTAAAACTTGATTTTGATCATTAAGTCTCCTCACATTCATTCTCTTTCTGTCACATTCCTCATTGATAGGCCCAGGGGAGGGGTCTTTGTCTCTCATGTGTGAAATACATCCATATTCATGATCATTCACGTCTCCTCGCATATTACCCCAATACTAAAATTGTCTTACAAAAGTTACATTACTATATTGTTTTGTATGAATGAGTGATCAGGATGAATTTCACATCATTTTGTAGCAATAATTCTAGGCTACAAGATCCAGTTCTCAAAAGGCTTGTGGACAAATGTTTAGTATCTGTTATATGACCTTATTTCAGTGACATAAAATTTTAGTTTTTTCAGAAACCCTGCATAAACGTTATTTTTGCAAAAATACAAAAATGTACATGCATGTTGCTCACATATTTTATTGTAGCCCAGTTTGTGCTGAATACAGAGTTATCAGACTTTAGCCATTAATATGTTTTTAAGCAACTGAAAAAGCACAAATGTCAAGGCATGTCAAAACTTCTCCAGGGCCCAAAATACCCTCTGAAACCCATAATAAGTTGACTTTACTCAATTTACTGAGTAACTTGTTTCCTCAATTTAATTGAGTAATGGTGTCTCAAAAACTTGACTTTTCACTTGACTTGGGCATCGTATAGAATTCACTTTTTACAGTAAGTTAACATAACTAGATGCAAGACACTTCGAAGGGAGAGCAATCATGATAGCCATGCTGTAAGATCGCTTCCAACAGAATTACTAATAAAAAATACTTAAAAGGTTTCGAATAAACTTTATTTATGAGCCCTACACCTTTCAGCCCTCCAAAGCACTCACAGTGGATGGTAAAGTCTTCAAAGGGAATAGGACATAGGGATGATCATTCATTGTAACTGTTCAAAATACAATGTGGCAAAAGTAGCGTTTTGTGACTCTACATTGCACTCTCTCTCTCTCTTAATGTTTCTCTCTCTAGGTGCAGGGTCAGCTTCGTTATAGTCTGCATATATATAGATATTAGAAGTTTTACACTAGATGCCCTTCCTGATGCAACCCCCAGTGGGAGGACTCTCACTCACACGGGGCAATTTAGAGTCTCCAATTTACTTAACCTGCATGTTTTTGGAATTGTGGGGGAAACCAGAGCACCTGGAGGAAACCCACACAAACACGGGGAGAACATGCAAACTCATTTAGCTGAACAATATTGACAAATATAATGTAGTTCAGTTAGTAGCATCGATAATTTTAGTTAACTACTCCCCAAAACTAATGTAAATATTCTGGATATTGACCACACAGTCTGAACAAATGGATCAGATTTCATCACTTTAAAATTAAAATGTGAAACGTCAGCCCAAAGGATTTTGAATTTCAAAACCAGATCGGATTTGTGTACAGTGAGAACAATGCCTATGCCATTTTTTTCACCAAGCTGAAGTCGTAAGTCTGATAATTTAGAATAAAATAGACACACTTCTTCTCAAGATGACGTAATTGGTGTGGGACGAGTTTAGAAATTTTTTTTTACCCAAAGTATTATCAATATTAATATTGATGCTTGCCTTAGCAACCAATTGTTTTACGGTAGGATGTTCTTACTTTGTTATCCCCTTCAGGTAGATCTTCACAGGCCAGGGTCCTGCATGCCCCCACTCCTCGATAGACATTTATTCTCTGGGCAATCAGTCCTGTTGGAGGGTAGAAACTCTGGTCCTGTATGTCTTCTAAACCACACAGCTGTCCCATCTCCATCTTGGTGTGGATGAAGCTGTGCGGATATTGCTCCTCTGGACTCTCCAGCTCTTGTCCATCTTCGTAAACATGTTTCAGCACCCGACCGCTGTACGACGAGGCCAGCTTGAACCTCACCTTCCTGGGCTTGCCCTCGATTATTGTCCCTTGCTGCCCCTGAAGCTCCTCCATTGTCTCTCTCAACTCAAATTCCCAATAGTCCTCTAAAGAAAAGGTGGAAGAACAGTACTGAGGAGAGGCCAGGCCAGTCCAGCTGCTTTCCATAAGATTGATCAATAATTGAGCAGGAGATTGTGTGCCCGACAGGAGAGGTGGAAACCGAGAACCCACAGTTTCATCAAATAATGATGGTTCAAGGAGAGTAGCAGGTGTGTCTGCCCTAGTTAGTTATGCATCACCTGTAATGAACGTCAGTATGCATTTGTGTGTGCAGCTTCATACTGAATCCTACTGTTTTACTTCATACTACTCATACTGAAACAATAAATTGCTATTGACCGGTTTTGTGTGACGTTACTATATGACCATGGCACCAAGTTTGCAACAAAAACCTTCATTGATGAAGTGGGAGAGCTGGGGTAAAACACATATTTGTTTTTGCTCTTTTATTTAGAAAATATTTAGCCTGCAGCTTAGAAATTTCACCTGTCATTACATGTGTCACTTCAATGTATAACACAATCGAGTCAGATACAATTCAACTAGAAATGCACATAGGATGATGATACATTTGTAACACCAAGACCATAATTGTTATCGGCGTATGTGATTATTTTAACACAATGTTTTAATAAAAAAAAGCACTATAATGTCAATGTACAGTATAGTTAATGTGTATAGAATAATGTTGGTCAATAAACAACACATCATAAGAATATAGAGCACAAACTCCAGAAAAGGTTATTCCATAAATGTCAGGTTGGAGCAAATTGTCACATTTCGTTATAGTTATAAATATAAAGTTATAAATATATACTATTAACATGCCAAATTAAAAATGAACATATTGTCACAGGTCTGTGAGATAGGACCCAAGAGCAGAGGGTAGCAGTTCAACTGGATTTATTAATCAACACAAAAAGCTCTTCATTCAAAACAACACAAAAGCCCAGGCGATCTTTTTCTGCCGAGACGTGGGCAGAGACCAATGAATCCTCCTCCACAGGAGCTGGGCACAGATGAGATCCTCCCCCGAGACGTGGGCAGAGACCAAGGAATCCTCCTCCACGGGAACAGTGCTTACGCGCTGGTGAGGTAGGCGGCCAACTTGAAGGTAACCAACAGACACATGAGCAAGCTCCAACTAAAAGAGAGCACAGTAAACACTGGACAGCATACTTCACCTTCACATTGACAATCACAGTGATAATAACAAACAATAACAATGATCCAACATCATACATGACACATGTAGGGATTTAAATAAGCGGGAAACAATGAAGAAGCAGGTGCCACTCGCAGCTGAAGGTTGTAATGAGCAGTGTTCCCATTCAGCACGCCATCACCTGAAACATATGTATACATGGGCATGCAGAACATTTCTACCCTTGTATCACCTTTACCCTGTTTTTTATGAACACACTTTTATAAAGTGAAAACATAAATTTTTTGTAACACCTCAAACACACAGTTTCCTGCATCTCTACTCTTGGGTATATCACTGAATCTACATACAAAATATGACAACAGATTGTGAATACATGTGGACAAAAGGCTTGTGTCCAAGTGCATGGCTAGACAACTACTACTACATATCCATCACAATGAAAAAATGTCATCCCCAATTGTGGCTATAGCAATGGTAATGTGAACAATAACTCTGGCCTCCTCTCTTGGCAAGAGCATTAAAGTCTGTTGTAATCTGTGATGTTGAGATCCTCTGAACAGCTGACAAGTGGCTATTTGTTAAATTTGATCTGTGGCTGGATTTGTTGTAGTTCATGATTGAGAAGGTTTGTTCACAACATAAGTAGACCCAAACAAAACAAGCATCCTTTGGGCATAAAACTGGTCAGTAGTTGCTGTTTTGCACTTGTCCTTCAAAGCATTGTCACATTGGTTTTAGTTGTGTGTCTGGTGGTGATTTCTCGCTGCCGAAATTCAGGGGGCATGATATAAGTTCAAGCTCAGCCTTAATTTTCGCAAAGTCTGTGAAGCGATTGGAAAACTCGGCATGCAGGTTGATCAAAGTGCTACTGTATTTGTTTTTCAGAGCTAAACACAGTACTGAGTCTGCTCTTCTAAGAGTAGTAAATTACCTTTTTACTATCTGTAGATTCCTGTAACAATGCCATTCTGGTATTGATAGATTTAAGTGCAGCCTTTGATACTGTGTATCATCGCATCCTTCTAAATAGGTAAAATCTCGAGGTATGCAGTATATGTAATGCTGCATTAGAGTGGTTTTTGTCTTATTTAACTAATAGGAGTTTTTCGGTGGAAATTGGAACTTTTCATAGAGCGTAGCTCCCATTACATGTGGGGTGCCTCAGGGCTCTATTCTGAGTCCAACTTTATTTCCTTTATACATGCTCCCTCTCCGTTCTATATTTCAGTATCACAAGGACTCCTATCAAATCTTCACTGATGATACCAGCTCTATTTTCCTCTAAAATCGGGTACGGATTCAGTCTCCTCCTTGTTAGCATGTTTAAAGGATATTAAAGGCTGGATGGATGATAACTTCCTCTAATTGAACCAAAAACAGACTGAAGTCATTTTGTTTGGCCCCCACAGCAGTTAGAAAATTGTAGCCCTTCCCTGGGTCTCCTTCAAGAAAATATTCATGACTATGTTAGATATCTTGGGGCTATTTTTGATCCTAAATAAAACATTTATAAACAAATAAATTCTGTTGTCAGAATAGTGCTTAAGATATTTAAGAGGCATCCAGTGTTCACCAGTTCCAGGGAACTGTTTATGGACAAATAGCGCACATTATCACCTGGAAAGGGGAAAGGCGCAAGTGCAAGCGATACAACCGACCAGCCGCCTGGCCGACCTGCTGTTATCCCGTAACACTCAGGTTGAAGCCGGTTGTATGCGGAGGTTGTAAAATCTCACGAAAGTATTGGGTGTAGCCCAACCCGCTGCTCTGCATATGTCCGCTAGAGAGGCGCCCCTCACCAGTGCCCAAGAGGACACAACACCTCTTGTGGAGTGCGCCCGGATTCCCAAGGGGCATGGAAGTTCTTGGGATTGGTAGGCCAAGAAAATGGCATCCACAATCCAATGGGCCAGCCTTTGTTTGGAGATAGCTTTCCCCTTCTGCTGACCTCCAAAGCAGACAAAGAGCTGCTCCGAGCATCTCACATGAGAGTGAGCTGGCCCTAACTCCAGGCATTTGCTGGTAACAGAGAGCGCTTGTAGGTCCCTCACCCTCTTGATAGACGTGAGCACCACCAGGAGGGCCATCTTCAGAGATAAAGTGCTAAGAAAGGCCTGCTCCGGGGGCTCAAAGGGGATTCTCTGTAAGGCAGGTAGGGAAAGAGAGATCCCAAGAAGGAATTAGGCATGGCCTAGAAGGATTTAATCTCCTTGTGCCCTTGAGGAACCTGGTGATCAAGTTGTGCTGTCATGAAGGCCTCCCATCCAGTGTGTCATGTCATGCTGCTATGGTAGCTACGTACACCGTCAGGGTAGAGGGAGAGAGCCGTCTCTTTAGCCCCTCCTGTAGGAAGGAGAGCACAGACCTAACTGCGCAACCCACGGGAAGAACATCAGTTTGTGAAGAGATGCCACTTCAGAGCATACAGCCGCCTCGTAAAGAGGGCTCTGTCCTGAGTGATCGTGTATATCACTACTGGCGGAAGGACTGCTAGGTCTACCACGTCCCTTCCAGGAGCCAGACATGGAGATTCCAGAGCTCCGGCAGTGAGTGCCAGAGTGTGCCCTGCCCCTAAGTGAGAAGGTCCTGCGCCAGGGAGGGGCTAATGGCAGGAGCATCAGGTCTGAGAACCAAGTCTGGTTGGGCCAGTATGGTTCATTCATTAGGACCTGCTGCCAATCCTCCTATGTCTGTGCAACAAGGCTCACTGGGGGAAACGCATACTTGAGCAGCCCCCGAGGCCAGCTCTGTGCCAGGGCATCTATGCCTTGGAATGCCTCGGACAGCGAGTACCAAAGGGCCCAATGAGAGGCCTCGCGGGAGGCAAACAGTTCCACGTGTAACTCCCCGAATCTCTCCCAAATCAGCTGGACTGCATGGGGGTGGACTCTCCACTCTCCATGGAGCATTTCATGTTGTGAAAGCACGTCCTCTGAATGGTTGAGAATGCCCGGGATGTGAGTGGCTTGCAGAGACTTCAATGTCTGCTGACTCCAAAGGAGGAGGCGATGGATGAGTTGCGACATGAATGTACACTGCCTTTGCGGTTTTCATACGCCACGGTCACTGTGTTGTCCATCCGGATCAACACATGCTTGCCCTGGATCGGCGGCCAAAGCCTCCACAGGGCCAGTGATACTACCAGCAACTCTAGGCAGTTGATTTGCCATTGCAGACGGGGCCCTGTCAGGTTGTGACGCTTTCCTGCGAGAAGGTCTCTTTCTCAGCGACCGGCGCACGGGCTATGGTGGTGGGGGAACCTGGGCTGATGCTGCAGGAGGACGGCCTTGGCGAGCGTCAGATGGGATGCGGGACCTTGGAGGCCTGTTGGTGGCCAAGTCGCACCACTGCAGGATGTCCTTGATAGCCTACGTCTGCTTCTTCACCGTCGAGAACTGATGGGCGAAGTCCTCGACAGTGTCACCGAAAAGCCCCCCTTGCGAGATGGGTGCATCAAGAAAGCAAGGTTGAGCCACAGGTCCCACTCTTGGACCACCATAGCGGACATCGTCCGGCCTTCAACACACTTTTACACAGGGCTTACTGATGAATAATACAGTGAAGAAATAATAATTCCTCTGAGTTTGGGCTTTATTCTTTGTGCCTGGCCAATGTTTTTTCCGGTAAGATTTGGCGATCCATCCCTTGTGATGCTTGTCAGTTTTCTCCACGGTAAGTTAATTTAAGTCATATAAGTCAGAGCTTCTGGTGGATCTCAAGGCAGCAGTGAATTAGATATGACTGAGCTCATTCTAATTCTTGCAGAATGTTCATGGTTTAATATACCGTACTGCGGGCTACAGCATTATCTATTGGATTTTGTTTGAATGGCACCAAATTAATGATTTTTGCGCAAACTCCTAATTCAAATGTAGTGATATTTAACACTTTTAAAAAATTATAGAAGTGCCCGGCCATGCTTTGCTCCCCTCTGGTACAGGGCATCACTGCAGTGTGTTTTTTGGGTTGATATAGAGTCCCACAGACACACTACACCAACTTCTTGCCTGAATCTAACTCCAACCATCCTTTACAAAAATTAACCATGGTTTAACTACAGTAACAGGCTAATGACATTTACAAAAGCTAATTAGAGTCAGGAGTTGGCAAACCTGGCATCCAATTAATGAAACGAGATTGGAGATGTGGGTTAGAGCTACTTTGAGTTCTAAAATGCAATAAAAAAATATATATTTCCAATTCACAAGAAGCATCTGCTTACGTGGACCATGCCATGCAAAAAAGAGATCTCTGTACATGTATTTAATTGTATTTAAATAAAAGCTTGTGAGGACATTGATTACATTATTTCCTTTTGTGTTCCACAGAAAAAGAAAGTCATACAGGTTTGAAATTGCATGAGGAGGAGCACATTTTACATTTTTGTTTGAACTATCCCTTTAACCTAAGTAACAGTTGAAAACAAAAATAATAGTACATGCAAAAAATGTACAAGCAAACCCCTACAATTAGCTATGTAATTGATATTAGTTTGTGCACTCAACAAACACTGTGTCTCAGCAGATTTGTCTCATTCACAACTGATTACACAAATTTAGATCATTATCATTAGTAAAATTTCAAATAGCTAACAGCTATTCATATCTGTTAGATTCTTAACTGGCAGACTGCAGAATTCCTCGAGATTAGTCCTAAGCCAGTGGGGGCCATTTTACTGAGACAGTAATCTAACAAATGGCTGACATTAACCCTTATGCGTTCCAAACATAAATCTTGCAATTATCCCCCTAGATGACTGACATTGCATTCTAACTCGCTGGTTTGTCTCTTTTTCCTCTCTACATTCATTTCTGCTATTATTATGAAATCATTCATGCAAGAAATAGTTTTTGTTTGCCTTTCGGTAAAAGACTCATTGAGGGTGTCAAGTCTCCAACTAGGCTGTCCTAAATGAGTATTAATCTTCATGCACGCTTATTTTCAGCAGTCATTAGATAGTATATTATTACCTCCACTGGAACGTTATTTTTCTGAGTTTTTAGAGGTTTTCCTTATGATGCCTTTGATAATATATGTCTTTAGCTTTGAATTTTTCAGATGGCCATAAACTTGTGCCGCTAGGCAATCATTTTTGATCGGGTAACCCTTAAACTGTGGAAGCTAGTGTATGTGCTATTGATATACTGTCAGGAGCGGTGTTTAGTTGTAATTCACTGCATGCATTTACTGTTTGAAAATATCTTTGAATAATCAATTTATTTTGAATTGGTTTGTGACAACTATATATCCTAAATGATTTGCTTGAGGCTAAATGTTTTGAATGTCTACGGAGCCTTGTAGGTCAGGGAGGGAATTCATTTTCTGAAACATAGATTTTCGCAATAGATTTGTGTTTTATCACAATGAGTTTTATGTTCCCTTGCAATCATTTTTCATTCCCTCCCAATAGCTTTATCCATCCCTTATGAAAATGAACCATGATTTTAAAACAGGAACCATAGTTCAACTATGGCATTTGTAGTAAAACCACACTAACCACAAAACTGACCATGGTTATATTACAGTAACCAGTAACACTTTACAATAAGATTTCATTTGTTAACAATTGTTAACATGAACCAACAATAATCAATACATTTTTTGTACAGAATATATTTATCTTTATTTATCTTAATAAACACACTGTATAGTAATACATTTTCTTTTATTAAAAGTTGTGTGTTAACATTAGTTAATGCACTATGAACTAACCTGCACTAACAATGAACAATAGTACTTTTATTAACTAACATTAACTAAGATTGATAAATGCTGTAAACATATTCTTCACTGTTAGTTCATGATACTTAATGCAGTAACTGATGTTATAATTTAAAGTGTTACTCAGTAACCATATTTTAACCATTAAATTGGTAGTAAAACAATATTAACCACAGAATTTACAATGGTTTTATTACAGTAACCATATTTTAACCATAATATTTGTAGTAAAACCATAAGTTAAAATACAGGAAATCCCAAACTATGGTAATAATAATCATAATTATTCTGTCAAAATATACAAACAAACATGGTATACAGTTTTAATATAGTAGTAATTTCTCTCCTCAAATTCTCACAGTGAGAACATGACCCATCCACAAATGCTGCCTCAGCGTGCTGGCGACCCAAGCAGTTGAGACAGATTTCGTGGCCGTCCGATGGGGAGAGATAACGGCCACACCCAGTAGCACAAAGGCGAATCTTTTACACCTGTGAACTCAGCTGCCAAAGTGCCCAAGGGAAGAACAACACTTGACCGTGCGAGAGCAACCGCTGATATGCAGCTTATATCCAGCAATAACGAGATGACGGGATGAACACAACACATCTATTCGGCACATGTAAGTCTGAATGAGTGGTGCACGCCATCTCCTTTTATACCCGTATGTCTGGGGCAGAGAGCGGGAAGCAAATTCCACTCGCCAGTTCACAATTGCCTTTTCTGAATAAATCAGTGGTGATTGGGGCTTCTAAGAGTGACCCCTAGTGTCACTACATCGACACAATGTCGAGTGAATGACAGACAGGGAACCATTTTTTTAATTAACTATGGTTTTACTATTTTTACAGTTTTTTTTTTGGCAGAATGAAAATATTTTTATTAACATTTTGTTTATCATTTACCATATCAATACTACTTTTCCTGTAGTAAAACCATGGTAAATGTTGTGGTTGCTATGGATATACTATAATAAATACCCAGGGTTGGGGAGTAACAGAATTCATGTAACGTGATTACGTGTTTAAAATACTAAATGTTAGTAACTGTATGATCAGTTATATTCAAAAAGAATTTTGGTTACTGAACTGATAACTTTGCATTTTACTGTCATTTGTTTAATTTAATATTTATTCTATTCTGTTGAAAAACCTTTACGAGTTTTAATAATTCAATCTGAGGGGCATTGTAACGCTTGAGTAACGAGGCAGACGAGGAGATGCGGATCCAAACGCAGTTTAAACTTTATTTAATTAACAAACAGGTAAACACAAAGGAACAACCCACAATGGGGAAATCAAACATAAAAACTGTTAACTAAACACGATGTAAACAAACAGAGGACTCGGGAAGGAAACACACACCAGGCTAACATCAAACAACGATAGACAAGGACTGAACAAAGAAACAGGGTATAAATACATAAACATGGGAAAAAGGGGCCAATGAACGAACAGAACTCAAACAAGATAACAAGGTGATTAACAGAAGCAAAAGGCAAACTAATGAGGACAGGTGAAAACAATGACAGAAAACACGAACGCTAACAAAGAGACTATGGAGTTACATAAGGGACTAAAGTGAAAACTAAGAAATGCAAAAGTGACAAAAATGGCAAACAAAAGGGCAACAGTGAAACAAGACAGGGTATACATAACAGAGCCCCCCCTCAAAGGATCGGCTTCCAGACGATCCTAGAAGACAAAGACAAAAGACAAAAAACCCACAGAGAACAAAATGATGGCACCGGGGGCAGACAGGCAGACCAGGGGGGCACAAGAACAAGGAGGCAGTCCAAGGGGCACAGAGGGCAGGCAGGAAGTCCAAGGGGGCCACGAGGGAAATGAGACAGTCCACGGGGGCACAAAGGGAGATGAGACAGTCCACGGGGGCACAAAGGGAGATGAGACAGTCCACGGGGGCACAAGGGACAATTAGGCAGTCCATGGGGGCACAAAGGGACAGGTTTAGGAGGCCGGGGTGGTATCGACCGGGCAGGGACAGGTTTCGATGGTCTGGGAGCTGGCCACCGGGCAAGGGTAGGTGCAGGAGGCCTGGGAGCTGGCCACAGGGCTAGGACAGGTTTGGGGGACCTGGGAGGAGGCCACTGGACAGGGACTGGGTCAGGAGGCCAGGGGGGAGGCCTCAGGACGGGAACAGGGTCAGGAGGCCTGGGTGGAGGCCACAGGACTGGGACTGGGTCAGGAGGTCTGGGAAGAGGCCACAGGACAGGGACTGGGTCAGGGGGCCTGGGAAGAGGCCACAGGACGGGAACAGGGTCAGAAGCCCTGGGAGGAGGCCACAGGACAGGGACCGGGTCAGGAGGCCTGGGAGGAGGCCACAGGATAGAGGCCGGCTTTGGTGGCCTGGGAGGTGGTCGTGGGCCAAGGGCCGGTTCAGGGGACCTGGGAGGTGACCACAGGACAGAGGCCGGTTTTGGTGGCCTAGGAGATGGAGTGGCCACAGGGGAGGCCGGTGAGCAGCGTGAGGCGGAGCCAAGGAGGACCTCTGAGGCAGAGCCGAGGGAGGTGATGGCTCAGAAGGCCCAGAAGGCGGAGCTGAGGGAGGCTCAGGAGGTGGAGCTGAAGGAGGCTCAGGAGGCGGAGCCGAGGTAGGCGGCGCCGTGGGAGGCTTTAGGAACGGAGACCAGGAAGGCTCTGGAGTCTCTGGGGGCAGAGACATAGGAGGCTCTGAGGGTGGAGCCGTCGAAGGCTTGAGTGGCTCGAGAGGCGGAGCCGTAGGAGGCTCGGGAGGTGGAGGCTCGGGAGGCTCTGAGGGCAGTGCCGTCGAAGGCTTGAGTGGCTCGTGAGGCGGAGCCGTAGGAGGCTCGGGAGGCTCTGAGGGCGGAGCCGTCGAAGGCTTGAGTGGCTCGAGAGGCGGAGCCATAGGAGGCTCTGGAAGCGGAGCCGTAGGAGGCTCTGGGGCGGAGCCGCAGGAGGCTCGAGAGGCTCTGGGGGCGGAGCCGTAGGAGGCTCAAGAGGCGGAGCCCTCGGTGGCTCGAGAGGCCTGGAAGGCGGAGCCCTGGAAGGCTCGAGAGGCAGAGCCCTGGGAGGCTCGAGAGGCTTGAGAGGTGGAGCCCCAGGAGGCTCGGGAGGAGGAGCTCTGGAAAGCTCGGGAGGCTCGAGAGGCTTGAGGGGTGGAGCCCTGGTAGGCTCGAGAGGCTTGAGGGGCGGAGCCCTGGTAGGCTCGAGAGGCTTGAGGGGCGGAGCCCTGGGAAGCTCGGAGGGCGGAGCTCTGGAAAGCTCGGGAGGCTTGAGAGACGGAGCCCTGGAAGGCTCGAGAGACTTGAGGCGGAGTCCTGGGAGGCTCGAGAGGCTTGAAGGGTGGAGCCCTGGTAGGCTCGAGAGGCTTGAGGGGCGGAGCTCTGGGAAGCTCGGAGGGCGGAGCTCTGGAAAGCTCGGAGGGCGGAGCTCTGGAAAGCTCGGAGGGCGGAGCTCTGGAAAGCTCAGGAAGCTCGGAAGGCTCTGGAAAGCTCAGGAAGGCGGAGCTCTGGAAAGCTCAGAAGGCGGAGCTCTGGAAAGCTCGGGAAACTCGGAAGGCAGAGCTCTGGAAAGCTCGGGAAGCTTCGGAAGGCGGAGCTCTGGAAAGCTCGAGGAAGCTTCGGGAGGCGGAGCTCTGGAAAGCTCGGAGAAGCTTCGGAAGGCGGAGCTCTGGAAAGCTCAGGGAGGCTCTCGGCAGAGGCTGGAGCTCTGGAGCAAGCTCGGGAGGCAGGAGCCCTGGCTCAGGGACGGTCGAGGCTACAGGCTGGCTCAGGGACGGTCGAGGCTACAGGCGCTGGCTCAGGGACAGTCTGAGGCTACAGGCACTGGCACACTGGCGTTTGAGGCTATCGGCACTGGCTCACTGGCGTCTGAGGCTACAGGCTCTGGCTGGGTTACCGTGGTATGTGCCAGCTTAGGTTCGCCGGCGCTGAGGGCAGAGCCAAGGGGGTTTAGGGCATGGGGCTGCGGCAGGCGGAGGCTGGAGTGCAGAGACCTATCCCTTTCTCCTCTTCCTCCGGGCTGATGCAACTGGCGAAGCTGGGATGCTGTTCCTGGTCAAGCGTGGCTTCAGGCTCAGGCTGGCCGTGGTTGACGAGGGCTCAGGCTCGCTGACAGTAGAGGCCGTAGGGCGCTGGTTCGGCTCACTGTGACATGCGTGGCCGCTGGCTCGCTCACTGTGACATGCGTGGCCGCTGGCTCGCTCACTGTGACATCGCGTGGCCGCTGGCTCGCTCACCGTGACAGGCGTGGCCGCTGGCTCGCGAGACCGGGGCAGGCGTGGCCGCTGGCTGCGCAGACCGGGGCGAGGCGTGGGCGCTGGCTGCGCAGACCGGGGCAGGCGTGGGCGGGAGGCGGAAGCCTGTCTTTTCCTCCTCCTCGGGCGGACGAAGTGGACTGTGCAGGTTCAAGGGAAGCCACTGGCGTGGGGGTTGCTTCGCTGACAGGTGAGGCTGGTGTGACAGGGAGCGGTGAGCTGCACGCTAGTAGGGTCGATCTCCAGGTAGTCAGCGGAGAGTGCAGCCGGGCGTTGCCTGTGGCACCCGCTCCCTCAGCGAGGGATTTAAGCTGTCCTTAAAAAACCACCAATCGAGTCCGGGAAGTCCGTAAAGGTCGCCAGGAGGAGAAAGTAGAGGCGTGGTCTACCAAAGGCTGGTCTTCTTGCCGCAAGTTGAGCAGCCGGCATTTGGCCCGTATAGCTGCTGGATCCATGTGTGGTCTATCGTTCTGTAGCAGCTTGAGTAACGAGGCAGGCGAGGAGATCGCGGATCCAAGCGCAGTTTAAACTTTATTTAATTAACAAACAGGTAAACACAAAGGAACAACCCACAATGGGGAAATCAAACATAAAAACTGTTAACTAAACACGATGTAAACAAACAGAGGACTCGGGAAGGAAACACACACCAGGCTAACATCAAACAACGATAGACAAGGACTGAACAAAGAAACAGGGTATAAATACATAAACATGGGAAAAAGGGGCCAATGAACGAACAGAACTCAAACAAGATAACAAGGTGATTAACAGAAGCAAAAGGCAAACTAATGAGGACAGGTGAAAACAATGACAGAAAACACGAACGCTAACAAAGAGACTATGGAGTTACATAAGGGACTAAAGTGAAAACTAAGAAATGCAAAAGTGACAAAAATGGCAAACAAAAGGGCAACAGTGAAACAAGACAGGGTATACATAACAGGCATTTGAACAGCAGTGAAACACTTTCTTATGATGTGTTACTTTCATACTGTTGTGAGTGATATGAAGTCATTGAGGAACTTTCCCTTTGGAGCTTAATAGATGAGCTACATAATGTTTTTACAGCTTAACAAAAAACAGTTAGAAACGCTTTGACAGATGAAACAAAAATCCAATAAATACACGATTACATGCCTTGTCAATATTTTTATGTGGTTCGGGTATTTTTAAAAGAAATGCCAACCAATGTTGCCTTTAACATCATATAGAAAGCTACAAATAATATATGTTCTGCCTCATTCTATATACAGAATCCATATATGATCAGAAAAGTTTGGAGCAGCATGCTAAGCTAAATGCTATTTCTTGCCTTTACATGTATCTGTTACTAGACTCAATTATATTTTTTAATTAATTCTATGCCAAATTCACATTGAAGCATAACTTTTTGTTCTCTAGTAAGACCTTTGTTATTAGAGGCAAAGATGTAGGCTACTACAAAAATCTTATTGTATGTTAAAAGTGTATTTTCTTATTTTATTTATTTGTTTATAGTCAAAACAAGTGAATTGTTTTGCCAGTGCTGAAGAAGTAATCCAAGTAATTAGAACACTGACCTTGAGTAATGTAACAGAATACGTTACAAATCGCATTTTACAACATATATTCTGTCATCATGTAACGGAATACTTTTTAAAATAACCTTCCCAATTCTGTAAATACCATAGATGATTAAACTATTGTTACTGTAGTAAAACCATGGTACATTTTCATAAGGGATGGATAAAGCTATTGGTGGGGAACCCAAATTTGAGAAAACACCAAACCTTTAGGAGACGCAAAACGTTTTGTGAGGGAACGCAAAACTATGCTTTCCCTCACAAATGCTGCAGTTTTTTGTGTGAAAAGGGACTTTTTAGCACCAGTGCACCTGCAGGGGTCTGGCTGTGAGTGAATGGTTAATGGAGGGTCAGCTGCCAACATTAGACTTCGTCAGAATGAATGGCAGTCTGCCACTACTTGGTGACTCGGTGAGATCACACTGCTTGGCTGCTCTTGGGCAACCAAGCGTTTATATGTAGCAGTGCGGTTACTCCCCTCGATACTGTGCTAATACTGTCCAATATGGGAATGTGGCCCATCAGCCTCTCCATTTGGCTGGGTGTCAGGCCATTCTTCCCCTAAACAAGCATATTTACTTCTCTGCCTCATGTGTTGCCTGAGATAAAAATAAAGACACAGGGAGTCTGCTTAATTATATTCAGACTGATACAATGTGCCAGGTTAGGCAATTAGGACCGATACAAATGGTCTGTGTTAAAGCTCAGAGCTAACTGCACTAACTTCTAATGGGGAATGGGGTAAGAGAGATATTTTTAGAGATATTTTAGGGTATTTGCATTCAACAGAAATTAGAAAACTCTGTAACTAAGGGCCATACTTCTTTCAAATGTTTCTTTGAGAAATGAACCACATTTGTTAAATTGAACAATTTTCGAAGTGATTATTTGCATCCAGGTGTAAATAGAACCTGCTGACTATTTGCACCTCAATATTCTGGTGGAATCACAGAAAATTATGACAATGTGCAATGTTATTTTCACTGCAGTGTTATAGTGAGCATGCCTCTTTTCTGCAAGGGAACTGAGTTTGAATCTGCCTTGTGTCCATCTGTTCTGCACATCCTGTTTCCTGTCTCCACTCTTATTCTGAGTTTGGAATGGCATACTAACTGGGGCGTAGATTCTGGGTGTGGGTAGTTTTTTTTATTGGTAACCCCCTAATAATCAAAAGAAGCAAGTACCCCCCACCCCCACACAAAATATTTACACGACATTCTAGTAGCACCATACTACTCTTACTACTTCTGCCATGTCTGTCTATGGCAGAAATAGTAAAAGCAGTTTGGGAGTATCCCATTATCGTTAGTATGCTTACTATTTCTCAACTCTTAATAGCAGCTACCGTTTATTTTTAATTTGAAAACATGAAATTATCATAGTGCAGTGGGGTGGTTATGAGTTTGGTACTACAAGCCCCATGTAGGGCGCCCTCTTACATCATTCATTTTCTAAGCAGGGTCCGGATACACAAGCACCAGATAACTACAGGTAATGTTTATTTCATGTCTTTGCATGTTTTAAGGGAACACACTGTATGTGGTATTAAAGTTTAATGTTTAAAAGAACTCTAAAATTGTCAGAAATGCAGCTTACCATGCACTGTTTTGGTGACTCGTTTCATTCACTCAAATGATCAAGAGAGAGTTGTTTGATGGTGTGTCCCAAGCAGTTCACCTGCTCTCATTTAATTGTGGGTGCAACATTGATTTGTGGGCTTTGTTAGAAAGTGTTATCAGAGGTAATGGGTGTGATTTATAATAGTGTAAAGTGTTAAGTGTTGAATGGAGATCTGTCCAGGGAGATGTAGACATGGTTGAAATATGTAGATGGGCGGCAGCCAAACACTCCATCGACTGGCCATCATAGCAAGTGGGCCAGGATGCAGAGAGAGGCCTGTATGATGGTAAACGGCTGCCGTCTTGTGCTGCCCTAGTAAAACAATTGATTCCTGCCCTCCCTGTGTGTCGCAGAGATACAACATTTTTGGGACAAGCCTTTTTCTCACAGAGTACCTATTAAAGGTTTCTCTAGGTTGGATGTGCATGGGATGGATGATCTAGGGATGTCCAGCCCCCCTCCGGTCGAGGCATCGGTTGAGAATCATCTCAAATCTGATTGTTGGATGGCCTTTTTGCTCCCCCACCCCCTTCATTGCTGGGATGGACAGAGAGATTGTGGTGCTCCATTTGTTAGAAGATCTACAGATCTCAATCTGTGCTTGTCAAGAGAAGCCGTCCAGAGCTGCGGCTGCAGCATGGATCTTGCTGTTGTGGGTGAATGGGCTCTTTGGCTTGTCGTTTTTGTCTAAGAAAGAGAAGACAGACTTCCTGGACACCCTGGTGGAACTGGAAGCCCTTTTCGGGGCTACGGTTTATACGATGTGGCAGCAGTGCGATTCAAGGAAGAAAGATGGGTAGGCGATTGAAACTTGCCTTCCCCAAAATATCACTGCTCGAGCTCTGCAGCCATGACATTCTGGGTTCTTAACCCATTTTAGAGGTGGGCAATCTGGATTCAGAATCCAGAACCTAGACCCCCCACCCCCCCGCCCCAGCAGTCAGTGCAGGGAGGGGAACAGCCGAAACAGCCTCAGCCGCGAAGGAAGACTTCTTTTATGGTGGCAGCTGCAAAACATCGGCCGTCTAACCCTCAGGGGAACAAGAATAAGCGACCTAAGAAGTGGTCTGGTTCGTGACATGGAGTGGGTGAACAGCACTCATGGAGTCTCTGTTCCAGTCCTTCCTCAAGAAGAGAGATGATCGTCCACCCAAAAACTAAGTTTCGTGTTGCACAGGTCTTACAAAAAGAGTTTAAGGAGAGTGTTGGCACCAGTTTTCCCAGTACCTCTAAGTTTGCATTTCCCCTCTCCACCCACAGAGTCAGAAATGAGAGAGGAGGACAGTTTGCACAAAAACATGAGTGTTACAAAAATACAATTATTGTCTATGCATCCAGGCAGTGGGCCGAGGGCACAGAAGTGTGATAAAATAAACACAAAAACCTCAAAATAATGTCCCATTTAGAGCTCCAATCCCCGGATCTGCCGTTCCACCATCAGCGAGTAAGAGCTACAGCATAAAGAGTACTCTCTACTCACACAGAAGGTTGGTGCACAAGCGCAGTCCACCCTTGGGTTTTATCTACAATAGAATGGGGTTATCGCCAGCAATTCACTGTAAAACTACCTCTCTACAATGTGTTAATATCAACAGTGGAGGGGGAGTCAGCTCTGATTGTGGAGGAAGAAATGAGCTATGAGGGTGGTGCCAGCGGAGGACAGCTGTAAGGGATAGCTCCAGGTATTTCGGCATCCCCAAGAGAGGGGGAAGTCTCTGTCCCATTCTGGATTTTTTTAACCTCAACAAACACCTCAGAAGGTACAAATACAAAATGCTCACACTCAAAACGCCCTTTTGTTCATCCCAGAGACTGGTTTACTTCAGTGAACTGAAAGACGCATATTTTCACATTGGCATTTACCCGTCACACAGAAAATTTGTAAGGTTTGCTTATCAGGGAGTAGCCTACTAATTTTTTACGGTGCCTTTTGGACTGTCATTAGCAACAAGAGTGTTCAGCAAGTGTGGAAGCAGCGCTAACGCCTCTGAGATTAACGGGTCTCAGAATGTCTGTTTACATAGATGATATACTGCTCTGTGCTCTGTCATGCCAGCAAGCAGAGATAGATTCTAGAGCGCTGGTGTCTCATTTAGAGAACATAGGTTTCAAAATAAACGAGACAAAGAGATGTCTGGTGCCCTTGCAGGAAATAATATATCTGGCCTCAGATTAAACTCCAATCTGTATCAAGCGTTTCTGTCAGAGGAGCCCATTGGATCGATTCTCAGCTGTTTGTCCCTTTTTCTGAATTTAGACTGTGTCTACGCCTTTTGGGTCTGATGGCCTCAACAGCACCAGTCATTCCATTGGGAATATTGCGAATGAGAGAGTTTCAGCACTGGATAGCAGTGCAGCATTTGCGTCCTCACCATCATTTAAATTGCAGGGGGACAGTGACGTCAGACGGAATGCTCGCTCTCCATCACTGGAAGATCCGCTTTCCTTCATGGGGGAATCCCTCATGGAGGGCAGTTTCTCAGAGGAAAGTGGTGACCACAGACACATCACTCACTATTAAAGTGTTCAATGGCAGAATAGTGAATGGTGTTTGGCCTACGTCTCTACACAATGCGCACATAAACTTTCTGGAGTTACTGACAGTGCTTTGCACTGTTCCTTCAAAGCCACCATGTCCTAGACAAATCAGACAAGATGACAACAGTGGCATATATAAACAGATAAGGGGTACACATTCACAGCAAATTCAGAGCTTGGCACAAAAGCTGACTGTGTGGATTGCACTTTCTCTCATTACGGGTGGCGCATGTTCCGGGAGTTCAGGGGAATCCTCTGTATGGAGAGTGGAAGCTTCACTCTCAGGTGGTGAGTCAGCTGTGGGAGAGATTACAGACAAGCTGCCATAGATCTCTTTGCATCGCACAAAAACACTCATTACCCTCTGTTCTTCAGATGGTGCTCCTATGGGTATGGATGCTCTAGCGCATCCATGACAATATGCACTAATTTATGCATTTCCCCAACTGAGTTTGATCATTCCAACTCTAAGAAGAGTTAGAGATTGTCCTGTACTGGCCGGGGAAACTGTGGCTGGCAGAAATAATACAACTCTTGTATGGCCAGCCTTGACCACTCCCACTGCGCAGAGACTTGCTGTCACAAGCACAGGGGAAAGATTTCACCCCGACCAAGTAGCTCTTTGGGCTTGGCACATGAGAGGCTTTACCCCCAAGGGTGATTGAAGCTGTTCATGTCCAAACTCTGAAAATATGGTGGAACAATCAAAGTATGTCCCTAACAATAGCCTTTGAATGAGATTTGTGTTAAACTATCTTTAGGTCACGGTTTTTGGTTTTCCAGTAATTATTATTATGTTTATATTTACAATTGTAATTATGATCTAATTTGTACTGGTATTGGAAAATCGGAAGCAACATTTCAAGTTCCCATGTGATAATGTTGGTTTCCAGCATGGTTTTGGTCTGGGGAGGAAGTTTTGAGTTCTGAAAGATAATATGTTTTCATAGATTATTGTACTCCTTTAACCCAAAAGATTAAGAAAATTTGATTTCCAGTATGTCCTTAATAATAATATATTATCCTGTTTCATTTATTTATTTTTTGTTGTTGCTGTAAATATTATTCTTATTTTCTAAAGATATCAATAAACCAAAAAAAAGGTTTAATATTCATTATGTTTTATTGTTTATAACACTTTACAATAAGGTTCCATTTGTTAACATTAGTAAACATAAACTAACAATGAACAACACTTATCAAGCATTTATTAATCTTAGTTAATGTGAAATCCAACATATACTAATACAGATTTAAAATGAAAATGTGTATTAGTTAACATTAGTTAATGAACTATGAACTAACATGGACTAACAATGAACAATTCTATTTTTATCAACTAACATAAATTATGTAATAAATGTATCGTTCAATGTTAGTTCATGAAACTTGTTAATGTTAATGAATGGAACCTTTTTGTAAAGTGTTACCATTTCATTTTGGTTAAGTGTAACCAAATATGGTTATTATCCAAATTTATAGACTGTCAACAAAAATGGAGCTAAAATAATTTAATTCAAAGAACAGAATTGAAATATAAAGAAAGAAGCAACCTCTAAAACAAGATATTTATGCAGATTTTGGTAAATTCAGTGACACCGAAGTAATATAAACTTCACATCACAGCCAAGTTGAAAACATAGAGCCTTCAAAATGGTAATTCTCCTCACCTGACACCTGGTTGGGTTGTGAATAATTGTTTTCTTAGTACTCAGTTAAACCTCTCTGCCCTCTCCCTGTCACTTGTAAGTTACTCATTGGTTGTGGCAGCACCTAAGAGATTTAATACAGTCATGAATTGGCTCTCCTTGTTATTAATTAGGGGTCTATAGCACTGATAGTCAAATGGAATACTAAAAGAACTTGCTTTGTAGTAGCGCTACCAAAGGAGTATCATAAACCAAAAGGGACAAGCCTCATGTCTTGAAATTTGTGAGAGCATCCATATGTGGCATTGCGTATAGCTTCTGCATGCAAAATGGTGACTCCACATCATTCACACCTTGTGAACTTGCTATAGCCAATGTCTCTGCCAAATGGTCCAGACCTTAATGCTTATTAAAAGCACTGGTATCACTTACATGCGGTGATATGATTGGTCATTATCTTTGTTGTAGGGACATCCTGTGGCACCGGAGCTGAGGAAGCTAAATATGGAGTTTGTGGATGTGAGAAAAGCACATTAACGCACTGGAAAGAACTCGTGCATCATGCTGAATTATGCACAATCTTCTGGCTAAACCAGATGGAAGGGGTTTTGTAGAAAAGTGCTTTGGATGATACAAATGAAGGTTTTACTGGCAGCATTGTTTAATGTTTGAGTTAAGTACTGATCTGGGAACCCTTTGGCCTCTTAATAAATTACATTTGAGGGCAAAATCTTGACATCAGTAACTGGTCCATGAAAAGTCTGTTTTTGCCTATTATTGTGTCACATGCCTTGTTTGTTTTCTGGTGGGAATAGACGGAAAGGGAAGCGAAAATTACAAAGGCAAAGAAGAAGAATTTTTATTGGCCAAAAAAACACCAACCGTTCAATTCTAGTGACTTTGAGAAAAGCAATTTTACTTGAACTGTCAGTCGATAAAAAATGTAATCGCGATTAATCACATAATTGTTTTGTAGTTAATCGTGATTAGTCGCTGATTTTGAAAGTGCTGAAATTTGACTATGTTTATATATATATATATATATATATATATATATATATATATATATATATATATATATATATATCACCAATTCAAGTCACACCAAACTTTTCCCAAAGTCTAAGTGGGAGTTTAACTAATTGAAAGAGCTAGTTCCCATATAGGTTGCAAATTCATTGCAATTGGCATTAAATCTCTTAAACTCTCATCATCCATAATATTAATCTGCCAGTAGACTGTGGCTATCCGCTTTCCTACAGCAATCGTGAAGCTGCATTGCTGATTCGCATGAGGGTGGCAACACCAGTGTCAAGTGCCGCTTTGAACTTGCCATTCGCATTATATAGGCTGAAAAATCCTTGATTTCTGTATCAAGTCCCAGCTGGGCTTGTTATGTACATCAAATAGCACTAAGAGCTCCTTTATCTATCATTTCATCACTGACGTGCTGTCAGAGATTATTTTATTTAACAAGATAACAACCTTCACAGCTCTATCATAGGAAGAAGCTTAATGGTCAACTTTAGCGTGTTAAAACAGTATGCCTGTAATGACACATTGGAAAGTTTCCACGCTTCACACCAGTGTTTATGCTGTATTTACAATAAATGCGTTAATCGCAATTGAGAAAAATTAACGCATTAAACTTTTTTAATTAATCGTATGCGTTAATTCTGACAGCTGTAATTTTAATTATTTTTTTTTTTTTGTGTAAGCAGTTCAATGGAAAGGAGGAGGCGAGAAACGGCCTGGCGATATAAACTATATTTTAATGATTAACTTAAAGAAAAGACAAACACACACACGTGACGGACATGTTTGTAAACGATCTCTCTCTCGTTGCACCACCGTCCGCAATTATCCCTCTCGGAGGCTTAATTAGCCTGATAAGGGACCCGGACCCGCCCTCCGCCCTGTCACATACAGTAACTATTAGCTAAAGCATTTCTAAAAGACTTAGAGGCCATTCAGATCAAACTAAATATTGTTCAAAAAAGCAAGATGCAGTGCAACCAATAGAGCAGAATGCAGGTGTGTTTTTTAAAACAGAAGTTCTTTTTAACTTGACATGGCATCTAAAGACTATGGCACTCCTTTGCGAGACGCCTGTCTAGCGCAAGTTTACATAGGAAAACAATTGAAAAAAGCTTTGATGCCTTAGCATGTTGTGTGAACGACCCATTATACACATGACACAGCACTAGTTAAAGTTTTGCTAAGTGGTTTGGCCAATTCAGTAAAAATAATCTATTCAAAAGAATGATTAATTCTTGAATCATGCATCTAATTCTACACATCCCATAAAATAACATGATCACAGGGACAATCTGTGACAATCATTATTTGGAGGTGGCATTTTTCCCTCTATGATAAAATTTTACTCCATGAAGGTTTGCTTTAGGGTTGGGGTTTGGGTTAGGGTGTACAATAATAAAAATTAATTCTTCACTGTATTACATCAAAAACAACTCACTTTACAAGTCATTTTGGCACCACTTTGTAGACATTTCACCCAGAAACTTGAGCTCTCACTTGCCCTTACATGAAAAAAAAATAATAATACTTCCAGCTTTGGCCACTGGGGGCAGTGCTTCGAAATTCAGAACTGAGTTAGCTCAAGAAATGTCAACATACTGTTTCCAAATTCACAGTGAGATGGATCAAAATGTGGGACACGCATCACGATTGCGGAAATATTCTCAGGAAAAATATTTCTTAGCTCAGTCAGAGCAACTATGGTACACAGTGTGTGCAGCCATACAAAAGCCCTAGCAAACAATAAAACGAGCAAAAAAACACATTGTAGATTAGTGGTTCTCAACTCTGTTTCTGGAGGCTCCCCAACACTGCACATTTTGTATATCTCCCTTTTCTGACACACCCAATTCGGGTCTTGGAATCTACACTAACTTGCTGATGAGTTGAATCATGTGTGTTTGACTAGGGAGATATCCAAAATATGTAGTGTTGGGAGGAGTCCAGGAACAGGGTTGAGAACCACCTGTGCCGTAATGAGGGGCCAGAATATCATAGAAACTTGGTGGTAGGCTTTTTTAAGTTGGGCCAGTAAGCAACACACCACTCTAACCACTTAACAACTGTATAGCAATGCCCTGTCACCACCTACAACACCTTAGCATCATGGACAGCAAGCGCCACTCACATTTTCTTCTGAAATGTACATATTCCGTTTTTTGTATTTGTAAGTGCTATAAAGCTACATTAAAGATATTAGTTTTTTATAACAAAGAGAGAGGTTATATTGTGTATAAAGTAATCTTACAGTATTATTAGCATTTTAGCATGTCAATGCTCCCACGCAAAAACTCTAGTTTCTTAGCATTGAACCAGAAAAACTTGGCACAGTAATTTCCAACCTCATTGGTGCCTGTACAGGTAACACGAATCTCACTCATAAACCATTACTCAGAAAATAAAAATAATAAGAAGAAGAAAAAACACTGCCTGCTGGTGAGCATGTTTTGTGGTTGCATAACTGCGACACTGAGGCTAATTTCATCTAAGCATGTTCACTCCACTCACAAGCAGCTTCAATTACAGATGGCTGTCAACCTGATTTCAATGTGCACTTGAAGCCTAAATCCAGGTCTCTTGGAAAGGCCAGACCTGTTCCTGAAGCATAATGAAAGTGTTAGTTCTATTTCCAGTCCTCTAATTTGATTGGACAAACAGTGTGCTGATAATTCATATAACAGCAATGGGATGCTTCACTATTTGTATCACTCCAATTACCTTGCCGAGTCATAACTCTGTTGTTATGGCTACAACAGCACTCTTGCCTGTGTTATATTGTTTAAAAAGAGCAGTAAGTGATGTTAGCAAACGCTAGCAAAATAGCATTCTGACATGACAAACGAACAACTGACAACTTCTCATGAAGCTGAATAGGGAGTTAAACTTGAATGATATGCTTTAACTACTACGCTTTTACCTGCCAGGCCCATATAAACACCAACAGCCAGTGGTCAAATTTTTCTTTGCCGTTTTCTGAGCCTAGCGCTGTCACAGACAGATGTGATTTTAGAAGTCAGGACACCTAAGTAAGGGATAATGTACAGTCAGCCGGTTGTTATCAAAAATAAAATAAAACCTGACAGGGTGATCTTGTATGATCCTGAAGGGGTTTATTTTGTGATAACAACCAACTGGCTGTACATAATCCCGCTTATTATATAGCTAAATAACAAAATAAATAAGTAAATGGACCTAAAATATTGATTGGCATTGAAATTATGTAATTTATGAGAAGAAATAAATCGCTGAACAGCTGATTTGCACCTCCGGTTTGCGTCTGAGTTCTGGTGGTTTATTTTGTGAAAATTACCATCTAACTCCTCATTATCTATCCTATTACAAGACTACTTGCCATTTAAATAAATAAATGGACATAAAACATTAATTTGAGTTTACATTATTTTAGAAATCGCACAGTGATCTGAGAAGCAGGAAAGATGACTCATAACACCCGAATGACCGGTCTAATATGTCATTGGCGCCATTGACCAATCAGAATAGAGTATACCAGAGCACCGTGAAATAATTCAGTGATATATGTCAGGTAATAAAACATTTTCTGCTTGCCATTCTATTAAAAAAAAAAACACTTGAGTATGTACCTACATGTGTGGACTGGTTTTTTATATTTGTATTAAAGATCAAATATGGGGGCAGGACTAAACCGTTATGAGTGGGGTGCAGGTGAAAATCTTTAGGAAATACTGCAGAATCCCAATTTCAAGTATTAAATCTTAAAACCGGAGTGCATTTGTGCTGGAGTGGAAAGATACATTTTTTTGTTGTTGTTGTTGGTTATTTTTTCTTTGTTCTGCAGGTTCTTGGTTAGGTCCCCTGAGCAGTTCTGTATCACCTTAATGCCTTATTTTCTGTGTGTGGGTGAGATGCTGCAGATCTTTATCTCACACTGGACAAAATACTGTAACACTGCTAAAATATAGGCTTCACTTCTACAGCAGTTAAAGTGGAGTGTTTGCCATCCTCATATTCTGTGGTCTAAAGAACGGCTTGTCAATAAAAAAAATATTCTGTAGAAAAACTGATTGTTCATGCAGCCTTAACGTCCAAATTAAACATATTTATAATGAATATTTTGCAGTCCTGGTAGGTGACTGGTCAATATATTTTTCCAGCCATGCTAAAATCCACAATACAGTAACAAGTGTTGGGTGTATTGTGATTATAAAGTACTTAGTTACAGTAATAAAATACTTTTTTTTTTGCTTAAATCCAGAATATAGTTGGGTATTATGTGATTACACAGTAAATAGTTACTGTAATCTAATGACTTTTTATTCAAAAGGTAATGAAAAGATTACATTTCAAATTCTCATAAATACTTGAACTAGTAAATAGTAATACATATGCATATTTTTATTTAATTCATAACTCATTATTTGATCAGTCTGCACAAATGAAGACATTTCTAAAGTCTCAGTGAAGTGCTTTGACGAGCGCAGTTCTATTAGGTGTTTTGACGTGTTTCCTACTGAGATCTTAATGCACGCAGATAACTAGACACTAAAACTAGAAACTTAAATTTTGTATACACTGACGGCAAATAGTTTGGAATAATGTTCAGATTTTGCTCTTATGAAAAGAAATTGGTACTTTTATTCACCAAAGTGGCATTCAACTAAACACAATGTATAATCAGTACATTAATAACGTGAAAATTACTAATACAATTTGAAAAAAAAAAACTTCTTAAACTACTTCAAACAGTTCATCAAAAATCCTCATCAAAAAAACGAAGAAATCCACATGCAGCAATGACAGCTTTGTAGATTCTTGTCATTCTAACTGTCAGTTTGTCCAGATCCTCAGGTGATATTTCACCCCACACTTCCTACCCAGGAACAAAACATTTGTTAGATAGTGTTATTAAACCACAGCAGCCTGAGATTTCATTTAAGAAATATCCAGTTCTCTTGTGTTACATGCTTCAATGTAATGTGTGACGGCGTTGACCCGATAAAACATCACATTTAGATTACAGAAAGTGAAACGCTCATTTAATGTTAATTATGCAGCACATATATTTAATGAAATTGCAGCCTCTTACGCATACCTGTCAACACTCCCGTTTTTCCCGGGAGTCTCCCTTATTTCACACCAATCTCCTGTTTTGTTATTTCTTAGCTACCGTAATTTGTATGACCCAAACCTCGTTAAATTAATAATCTATATATTACAATCGACACATCATACAATTTCAACCCATTTGTGACCTCAACCTGGCAACTTACAACCCAGTTGAGCTGTTGATATCTGCGCAGTTACTAGACGCGGGAAGTTGAATCAAGCATCACTGGTAGATGTGAGGAGAAGACTCAGGTATTGCGGTAACCTTGGGGGTAACCATTTGTAATGCCTGAGCAAAAATCATATTATCATGATATCATGTCATTGAAGTCTAGGGTAACTGAAACACACAAAAAATGACTCAACTTTAATTTTACTTCAGTTACATACTATTATGTGTAATTAATGGCTTAAAAGTCATTAAATGTCATATTTACAAAGTTATATCAACATACATCATAAAACGATTTTAAAGGATTTCTACTCAGGCAGTGAATAGAGTTTCCATAAATAGCTGGCATGAAATCTGAAAGCTGACTTCTTCAGTGATCAGCACAAAGCAATATTTTGTAATACTGCAGACATTTGTACATGAAATACTGTGCTTGTATTGTAGCTGAGATACAAATCCACCCCTGCAATTTCTGGAAAATTATTATATAAAATGTCCTATTCAGTAGTAACCACAAAATACTGTTATTGTTCTATTTGGCTCAGCGCTGAGTAAAGTAACATGCATGCCGCTTGTACACTTCAGCAGCATAGTAAGGAAACTTTCACTAATTAAATTTGATTTGGCAAAATATCAAGTCAATAATATAACGATACATGCTCTTTTCTATTTCTGTCATGTGACCATAGTGACCTGCTGCCTGTTTCCAGAGCACACGCACAGAGACTGTAGCAGGATTTTTGGACTTTCATCCTGTAATCGGATTAAATTTAATTCAATATTAGTAGGTCCTCTGGTGAAACTGAATTAAACAGTCGTTTTAATTGGCAATAATGAGAACAAATCTGCGTATAAAGCTTAATAGGATGGAACATGCTAAAGTGTCATTTGAGCAATTAGAGGATCTCTTTTAATAAACTGTGGATTTTACTATCTCACTATTATACCTGTACTTTTGCGTTGGTCTGTTTTTATTTTTATTTTTTTAAGCTATAGTGTCTGTTTTGAGACTTTGTGATTGAGATGCTATGGAGATGGTTATTTTAAGAGTAGTGGATCATTAATAAATGTTTAATTAGGCATAAACAGTCCTCACTTTAGATTAGGTCACGCAAAATGCTTAGTTTGCAAATAGTCAAATGCTTTATTGTAACCTATATATTAAGTAATAACTGCTTAAACAGCATTACTAAAACAGTAACAAATACATAATTACATTTAATGTAAATCCAATTAATTACATTAATTTATTTACTGTGAATTCATGCCTTCATGTAAAAAAATATTATCAAACTGCCTATAAATAAATCAATTTAAAAAAAATTGCTACAGTGAATATAAACATAGCAAACTATTGTATGTAGCTTATTAATGTAGGAACAATAATTTATAAATGATCAATTGACTATAAACTAATGCTTTACAAATACGTTATACTGTGTAATTATTATAAAGTGTTACCATTTCGCCAAACCCACTAGCGCCTAGACTTATAGCATGCTTTCACCAAAATAACAAAACCATGGCCATGCCCATCGACTTTGCATGTATGACTTAAAGCATAGCACTACGCATAACTGAACGTTCACACCAGAGGTGGCGAGAGCGCCAAATCGACCGGAAGTCATTCATTTTCAATGACAGCCAGCGTCTCGGCGGCGAGAAGCGGCGCGGCGAGTCTTGGGCGGCGTGGGCGTCAGATGGAAGTTCAAGTGCAGTCAACATTATGGTAATGAGCTGTGACGCGGTTCGGCGGCAACCTATTGGAATATAGAAGTGCTCCGCTCTAGCGAAGTCTACAGAACACAACAGTGTAAACTTTGGTTCCCACCAAACATTTGTTCCGAAGACAAAATTGAGGAGAAACTAATTACTGCCGTGACGGGTTTCCCTGTAATATATGACCAAGACCACAGTTATTATTACAAATGTATTTTATTTTGATAACAAACAACTATAAATTTAATTACTTTCTGCCATCGATCGATTTCTTATTTTCACATTTTAAAGAGTTCATGAGGATATATGCTACTTGTGATGGGTCGGCAAAAAGTAAATGGTCCACATGTCTGGATGTTTAAATTGCGGCCCCTTTAAATATAGTTCACAAAACAAAGCATTTTGAACAAACGTTGTGTAACGAACCCCGCTCCTTCGGTTCGCCCCGCTCCCTCGAGCTCACACGCTCGTTCTGCTCCCTCGAGCTCACACGCTCGTTCTGCTTCCTCGAGCTCACATGCTCGTTCCCAATCTCCCCCCTCGGGCTCAGATGCCCGCTCCCAATCGCCAGAGTATTGAATACACCTGCACTCGTCTCAATCACCCCTTCATTGTATACACCTGCACTCGTCCCATCACCTAGTTATTCGTTTCACTTGCACCGCTCGTGTGTTCCCCTATATTTATCACGAACCTTTCGTCTCACTCGTGTTGGTTATTGTTTAGTTACCCCTTCGCTTTGCCAGCTCTAGTGTTCCCCTAGCTCCCCTGTTTATTCTACCTGTTAGTATTACTCGCTATTCTGATTCTGATTACCCGGCTTCGACCTTACGCTTTCCTCGACCACTCTATTTGTAGATTTGCCCCTTTGCCTTATCCTGATTCCCCGGCTTCAACCTTACGCTCCCCTTGACTACTCTTCTTCTGGATTTTCCCTATTGTACTTTTGCCTGCTCTTAATAAAAGCAGTTTTCATCTACATTGTGACTGTCTCTTCTTGTGCGGGTTACAGAATAACCAACCTTACAGAAGACAGCCACAATGGAAGCCGCCGAGGATTTCCGCAGCTCACTAGAGCGGATATGCACGGCGCTTTGTGCCCAGGGATCTACCGTTGGCAAACATGACCAAGCACTCACGGCTCAGGGACAGCAAATACAAGAAATTCTGCAAACGGTACGTGCTATTTCCGATCAGAAATAGCATGTACCGTGCCACCTGTGTCTGTCCTGTGTCTGTCCCTGTGTCCATTGATGTTCCCACTGTGGTTCCCACTGATGTTTCCCAGCGCCGCAAGCTTTCAAACCCCCGAGCGGTTTGACGGTTCGTCAGATGCTTGTCAGGGGTTTTTGATGCAATGCACTGTATATATGACTTATCACCCCCTTTTGCACACTGACTGTGAGAAAGTGCATTTTGTTATCTCCCTGCTCTGGGGCAAAGCACGGCAATGGGCTACCGCATTGTGGACCGCCAATAGCCCCCTTTTATTGTCGTATGATCAATTTTGTCACCAGATTGCTGTGGTTTTTAATCACCCGGCAGTTGGCAGAGATACAGGCAGCCGCCTCGTGTTTTTAAAACAGGCGTCACGCACAGCCGCTGCCTATGCACTCGATTTCCGCACCCTTGCCGCGGGTAGCGGGTGGAGCGACCCTGCCTTGTTGACTGTGTACCGCCTGGGGTTGAATGACCGGCTCCAAATGGAATTAGCATGCCGAGGAGAATCGCTGTCACTGGAGGACTACATTCAGCTCTCCATCACTGTGGACAACCTGCTTCGGGACTGTGCTTATCGGAGCCCCTCTGTCGTCCACGAGCCTTCTACGGTTCTCAACCCGCCCAAACCCATGACTCCCGAGCGCTCTTCCACAGCCGAGCCCATGCAACTTGGTTGCGCTCCACTAACCCAAGCAGAACGAACCAGACGGTTGACACTGAATCTCTGCCTGTACTGCGGCACCCCAGGTCACCACATTGACTCCTGCCCAGCCGGTCCTCGGTGTTCCCTCTCCAGAAGCCAGGTGAGAACATCTGTCTTTCTCAACGTTACCCAGAAACAAGTCTGCCTCCCAGTAATGTTGAGTTTTAATGATGTCTCCTTTTCTACCCCAGCCCTAGTGGATTCCGGGGCAGCGGGCAATTTTTTAGACGATGGCTTGGTCCAGAAGCTATCCATCCCACTCAGTCCGGTCGTGCCCCCCCTCAGAGTTAACTCTCTGGATGGGGCACCCCTCGGATCGGGCCTCATTTCCTTCCGGACCATGCCATTGTCCCTCCAAGTGGGCTTATTTCACACAGAGCTAATCCAATTTTTTATAGTACACTCACCCAGAGACCCTGTAGTTTTAGGCCACCCCTGGTTGGCGCTTCATGACCCCCACATTTCCTGGCACACAGGGGAGCTGTTGCGCTGGACCGACCACTGCCTATCACACTGCATTTCCCTTCCTGTGTCCTCCACCTCCGTAGAGAGCCCCGAAGTAAACTCCTCTGTCACCATCCCTCCTGAATACTCTTCTTTTTGCTGACGTGTTCGAGAAGACCCAGGTTAGTCTTCCCCCCCACCGTAGCGTGGACTGCGCCATCGAGCTCCTTCCGGGGTCCCCACTCCCCAAGAGCCGAGTCTACCCCCTAGCATTACCCGAAACTAAAGCCATGGAAGACTACATTGACGAGGCACTCAAACTAGGCATCATCCGGCCGTCCACCTCCCCGGTGGCGTCCTGCTTCTTTTTCGTGGGCAAAAAGGACGGCGGGCTTCGCCCCTGCATCGATTACCGGGCCCTAAACAAGGCCACCGTGACGTTCGCCTACCCCCTACCTCTCATCCAACCGTCCCTCGAACAGGTCAGTAAGGCGAAGGTATTCACCAAACTCGATCTCAGGAGTGTGTACAACCTTGTGCGCATCCGCAAGGGGGACGAATGGAAGACGGCGTTCATCACCACCAGGGGGCACTACGAGTATTTGGTGATGCCGTACGGCCTCGCCAACTCCCCTTCAGTGTTCCAGTCGTTTATGAACGACGTCTTCCGAGACATGCTAGACCTCTTCCTGATCGTCTACATCGACTGACCTGTTAATATACTCCGCTACACTCTCTGAACACACCGCCCACGCCTCGAGGGTGTTACAGAGACTACGAGAGCACGACCTATTCGTGGAAGGCAGAGAAGTGTGCCTTTCACCGCCCCTCCGTCTCCTTCTTGGTTTACGTCCTGTCAGCAGGAACTATGGAGATGGAGACCGACAAAGTTGCTGCAGTCCTATCTTGACCCAAACCTAGTACGCTCAAGGAGCTCCAACGGTTCCTGGGTTTCGCCAATTACTACCAGCGTTTCATTAGAGACTTCGGCAAAATCGCCGCACCCCTCACTTCTCTCACACGAGGCAACCCGAAGTTCCTCACCTGGAACACACCCGCCCGACAAGCCTTCCAGGCCCTTAAGGAGGCCTTCACGACCTCCCCAGTCCTGCGGCAGCCCGATCCCACTCTCCCGTTCGTGGTAGAGGTAGATGCCTCTGAGGTAGGGGTGGGGGCTGTACTCTCCCAACCACACAGGACTCCTGCCAAGTTATACCCGTGTGCGTTCTACTCTCACAAGCTGTCCTCCCCCGAACAGAACTACGACGTCGGGAATAGAGAGCTGCTGGCCATCAAGCTGGCCCTGGAGGAATGGCGCCATTGGCTGGAGGGCTCTAGGTTCGCACTTTCTCGCCTGTTCAGCCATGGCTCGGAACCCCCTGAGTCAGAAACCATTCTCCCCACATCGTGCGTCGTTGCACCCGTTCAGTGGGAACTGACGGAGGCCATCCTGCAGGCTCAAGGCGACGAGCCTGCACCTCCTCAAACCCCCCCCAACAAGGTATATGTCCCCACCATTATTCGCCCTCAACTGATGCAGTGGGTACATACTTCACTTTGTTCTGGCCACCCGGGAATTACCCGGTCTACCGAGCTGCTCGCTAGGCGATATTGGTGGCCCTCACTCAAAGACGACATTCACGACTTTGTCCTCTCATGTCCCGCCTGTGCCCAGTCCAAGACGCTCGTCACCTTCCTGCAGGTCTCCTCCAGCCGTTACCAGTACCTGACCGACCGTGGTCCCATGTTGCTATGGACTTCATCACGGACTTGCCCCCCTCCGACGGCCGGACCGAGATCCTTGTGGTCATAGACCGTTTTTCAAAAATGTGCCGCCTGATTCCTCTGCCCGGGTTGCCCAACGCGACACAACTGGCCGACCTGGTGATCACCCACATCTTCCGTAACTTCGGTATTCCCGAGGAGATCACCTCTGATCGGGGTACCCAATTCACGTCTCGCTTCTGGCGAGCTTTCAGCGACAGGCTGAGTATCCAACTCAACTTCTCCTCGGGATACCACCCCAAACCAATGGCCAAACCGAGCATCTCAATCAAGAGATAGGCAGGTACCTGAGGGCCTACTGCGCCCAAAACCAGGGCAGTTGGCACACCTACCTCCCCTGGGCCGAATACGCCCAGAACAGCCTTGTCAGCTCATCGACACACCTCACCCCCTCCACCACTCGATGTCGGTGGTCAACCCGCCTATACGGTCCGGGCTTTGCTAGACTCCCGACGTCGGGGAGGCGAGCTGCAATACCTGGTTGACTGGGAGGGCTACGGACCTGAGGAGCAGTCGTGGGTATGGTCGAGAGATGTCCTGGATCCAGCTCTTAAGCTGGACTACCATCGCCAGCATCCCGATCATCCCGCACCACTTCCCAGAGGTCGCGCTCCTCGCAACCGAACGCGGCCGTCAGGAGCCGTCCGTAGCAGAGGGGGGAGTACTGTAACGAACCCCGCTCCTTCGGTTCGCCCCACTCCCTCGAGCTCACACGCTTGTTCTGCTCCCTCGAGCTCACACGCTCGTTCTGCTTCCTCGAGCTCACATGCTCGTTCCCAATCTCCCCCCTCGGGCTCACATGCCCGCTCCCAATCGCCAGAGTATTGAATACACCTGCACTCGTCTCAATCACCCCTTCATTGTATACACCTGCACTCGTCCCATCACCTAGTTATTCACCTGCACCACTCGTGTGTTCCCCTATATTTATCACGACCCTTTCGTCTCACTCGTGTTGGTTATTGTTTAGTTACCCCTTCGCTTTGCCAGCTCTAGTGTTCCCCTAGCTCCCCTGTTTATTCTACCTGTTAGTATTACTCACTATTCTGATTACCCGGCTTCGACCTTAAGCTTTCCTCGATCACTCTATTTGTAGATTTGCCCCTTTGCCTTATCCTGATTCCCCGGCTTCGACCTTACGCTCCCCTTGACTACTCTTCTTCTGGATTTTCCCTATTGTACTTTTGCCTGCTCTTAATAAAAGCAGTTTTCATCTACATTGTGACTGTCTCTTCTTGTGCGGGTTACACGTTGCCACCTATTTCAACTACGTCAGAGCGTCCACGAGCGTCCTCGAGCGTTGAAGGCAGGGCAGCAAGAGCAAATTTTGACGCTCTCGCTGCTTCTGGTGTGAACGTACGGTTAGGCAAGTGCTCATAAAAAATGCTCCTAATATTTTTGGAAATATCCTACATTAATGTTTGTGTAATCCATACTGAAAATGTGAATTCTTTGAATTTCATTCTGTGTAATTCTACCATGACCCGAATTCGGATAAGCGGTTGAAGATGGATGGATTGTAATTCTACTTCCATGAATTCAAATTTGAATTACAACTCTGATTCCTGTTTGCTCACTCAATTTATATTAAATTAAAAATCAGTAATTGCATTGGAATTTAAAATGTATTCTCAATTCAATTCTGAATGGCGCACATCCGCATATGAATGATGTTCATTTATTTTCTAAGCACCGAAAGCACCTTATTTTTAGACCCACGGAATTTTGAATCACGCCGTGCAACCTTTTTGCCATATTTTTATAAGGCACAGAAAAGCATTGTGTGCATTTCACATTACAAAGTCCAGGAAATAATTAATCATGGCACTCATTACTGTCTCCTCTTGTATTATCTACAATGTTTAGTTTTTTTTAAGTCATTTTCTGGAAAAGTAACTCAAGCCTTAAGAACCCATCAGGGTGATATCAATGCTTGCTGACCTTTAGAGTTAAGTCAACCCTCTCTCTGTGAGAACTTCGTCCTAAAAATCCCCATTTCACTTCAGAGAGATTTTCCACCTTGATGTCTAAAGAAAATTGTGAAGAGAAGGTACAGATATCTGCCGAAATATTCATTGGATCACCCAGAGTGCGTGGATTGAGATACCAGGTTTATGCCATGTTGAGGAAAGTTCAAAGCAAGACGTCCTATCAGGAAGGCTTCAAATGGACCACCGACCTGTAAGGAGATTCCCCAGTCAGTCATAAAGGTGGCCCATGTGATAAGCTCACCTCTACATGATGTGTGTGTGTACAGTCTACACATTGCCTTTGAATTTTGTTAGAATTAATTTTAAAGTGGTAGTATCTTATATTAGCCGGGACATCTTGTATTTTGTCTGAAATTAAAATGTCACGTTGTGTAAGGTCTTCTAATGCAAAACATTTGTAGTATTGTAATAAGGGTTGCCAACTGTACCATTTTATTAGTATTAGTATTTTTTTATTATAATTATTAATGCCAGAAAACTTACAAAAAGTGTAAATAGCAAGGGGTATATGAAAAAGGGGGTTTAACAAAGTACAAAAAGGGTGTAACAAGAGAGATACGCACATAGGTACTTACATAGACAATACAAGATAGTGTTGACATCAACTATAAAAAGATTGCTCAATAACATAACAGGGGATATAAGTATTATTAATACATACACATACATATATAACATTAAACATTCAGAACAGAGCATGAAACATACACATAGAAGGCAGACACCAGCAAAGTGAATTGTGGGTTTAAATATGTTGAAATATACATATTACGGGTCTGGGTCAATATCAGAAAATAAATAAAAAAGAAGCCATGAAAAGCAGAGGATAATTAAAAATATGTTTAATATACAGTATACACATAATATAATATATTAAATAACTATAATACATACAGTGCATCCGGAAAGTATTCACATCGCTTCACTTTTTCCACTTTTGTTATGTTACAGCCTTATTCCAAAATTGATTAAATTAATTATATTCCTCAAAATTCTACAAACAATACCCCATAATGACAACGTGAAAGAAGTTTGTTTGAAATCTTTGCAAATGTATTAAAAATTAAAAACCACATGTACAGAAGTATTCACAGCCTTTTCTGAATAATTTGTTGAAGCACCTTTGGCACAAATTACAGCCTCAAATCTTTTTGTATATTATGCTACAAGCATGGCACACCTATCTTTGGGCAGTTTCTCCCATTCTTCTTTGCAGGACCTCTCAAGCTCCATCAGGTTGGATGGGGAGCATCGGTGCACAGCCATTTTCAGATCTCTCCAGAGATGTTCAATCGGGTTCAAGTCTGGGCTCTGGCTGGGCCACTCAAGGACATTCACAGAGTTGTCCCGTAGCCACTCCTTTGTTATCTTGGCTGTGTGCTTAGGGTCGTTGTCCTGTTGGAAGATGAACCTTCGCCCCAGTCTGAGATCCAGAGCGCTCTGGAGCAGGTTTTCATCAAGGATGTCTCTGTACATTGCAGCATTTATCTTTCCCTGATCCTGACTAGTTTCCCAGTTCCTGCTGCTGAAAAACATCCCCACAGCATGATGCTGCCACCACCATGCTTCACTGTAGGGATGGTATTGGCCAGGTGATGAGCGGTGCCTGGTTTCCTCCAGACATGACCCTTTGCCATTCTGGCCAAAGAGTTCAATCTTTTGTTTCTTATAGTCTGAGAGTCCTTCAGGTGCCTTTTGGCAAACTCCAGGGAGGCTTTCATGTGCCTTTTACTGAAGAGTGGCTTCGGTCTGGCCACTCTACCATACAGGCCTGATTGGTGGAGTGATGCAGAAATGGTTGTTCTTCTGGAAGGTTCTCCTCTGTCCACAGAGAAACACTGGAGATCTGTCAGAGTGACCATCGGGTTCTTGGTCATCTCCCTGACTAATGCCCTTCTCCCCTGATCGCTCAGTTTGGCCGGGCAGCCAGCTCTAGGAAGAGTCCTGGTGGTTCCAAACTTCATCCATTTACGGATGATGGAGGTCACTGTACTCATTGGGACCTTCAATGCTGCAGACATTTTTCTGTACCCTTCCTCAGATCTGTGCCTCGATACAATCCTGTCTCGGAGGTGTACAGACAATTCCTTGGACTTCATGGCTTGGTTTGTGCTCTGACATACACTGTTATCTGTGGGAATTTATATAGACAGGCGTGTGCCTTTCCAAATCATGTCCAATCAACTGAATTTACCACAGTTGGACTCCAATCAAGTTGTAGAAACATCTCAAGGATGATCAGTGGAAACAGGATGCACCTGAGCTCAATTTTGAGAATCATGGCAAAGGCTGTGAATACTTATGTACATGTGATTTTTTTTTTTTCATTTTTTGTTTAGAATAAATTTGCAAAGATTTCAAACAAACTTCTTTCACGTTGTCATGGGGTACTGCTTGTACAATTTTGAGGAAAATAATGCATTTAATCAATTTTGGAATAAGGCTGTAACATAACAAAAAGTGGAATAAGTGATGCGCTGTGAATACTTTCCGGATGCACTGTAATAACCTGTTTTTAGGTATTTCACATTATGTAGTACTATGTAGTTGTTAAGAATGCAAATCCAGATAATTAAATCAGGAGTTTATACACCCAAACAAACATCCACCTGCACAGGATCGGTACATTTGAATATCACACCTGCGGGACAGGTACAGGATGGCAACAACAACTGCCTGAGTTACACCGGGAATGCACAATCCCTCCATCAGTGCTCAGACTGTCCGCAATAGGCTGAGAGAGGCTGGAATGAGGGCTTGTAGTCCTGTTGTAAGGCAGCTCCTTACCAGACATCACCGGCACCAACGTCACATTTGGGCACAAACCCACCTTCACTGGACCAGACAGGACTGGCAAAAAGTGCTCTTCATTGACAAGTCATGGTTTTGTCTCACCAGGGGTGATGGTTGGACTTACGTTTATCGTAGAAGGAATGCGCGTTACACCGAGGCCTGTACTCTGGAGCGGGATCAATTTGGAGGTGGAGGGTCCGTCATGGTCTGGGCCGGTGTGTCACAGCATCATCAGACTGAGTTTGTTGTTATTGCAGGCAATCTCAACGCTGTACATTACAGGGATGATATCCTACTCCCTCATGTGGTACCCTTCCTGCAGGCTCATCCTGACATGTTGTTCCAGCATGACAATGCCACTCATTCTGTGCATGATTTCCTCCAAGACAGGAATGTCAGTGTTCTGCCATGGCCAACAAAAAGCCTGGAACTCAATACCATTGAGCACATCTGGCACCTGTTTAATTGGAGGGTGAGGTTTAGGGCCATTACTCCCAGAAATGTCCGGGAACTTGCAAGTGCTTTGGTGGAAGAGTGGGGTAACATCTCACAGCAAGATCTGGCAAATCTGGTGCAGTCCATGAGGAGGAGATGCACTGCAGAACTTAATGCAGCTGGTGGTCATACCAGATACTGGCTGTTATTTTTGATATATATATACTGTATACACACACACACACACACACACACACACACATATACATACAAACATACACATACATATACACTATACATACAATTATTTATTGATATAAAGTCTATGATATTTGATGGGATAGACCTTGTATGATATTTGATGGGATAGACCTTGATTCCATAGGTAAGAAACAGCACCAAAATCTACACAACCGATCCCCCCGAAAAGCCCACACACCCCGGCTCCCAGCCCGGTGCACCGCCCCCACAGAGATTGTCATCCACCTACATCCTCCATAACATCTGTCCAGAGTTCCCACTTCACCCAACCGGTCAAGGACTGCCCTCTGCTCCTATGAGCATTGCAATTTCCTCTGTCTTCATGCATTCTCTCCACATCAGAGTGCCACCCACTAGTGGATACACAAAGTTAAGATCTTGCATTGACATCATGGAAAATTGAGGGACAATTAAGGCAATTGAATTGCTCAATGACAATTCCCAATTGTGAATCTCTGATGTTAAGATCCATCTCAGACATTCAGGGCGAGTTGTGGGACCCAATCATCACACCAGAGACGAAAAAAGAAAAGTTCTCATCAACTCCAATGAGGGCAATATACCACACCAAGAGACAAAGACATGCAAACACCCGAGTAGGATGCACAGTGCAGACCTTCTTAGAGTTCTTAAAGACTGCACAGTAAATATACATATACATTTTCATGATATGCAAACTTTGTGATATAATACAGTAAATTATTATAATACAATATAATAAGTATTTAAGTCTGCAAGGGGTGTGCAAATTCTTGAGATAAAAAGCAGTTTAGAAAATGATGATGTTAATTGTTTTTTTTTATACATTTGCAGTTATATTATAATATTATATATAACAGAATTAAATACATTTATATAGTATAAAACATGTATAATGTAATATATATTAGAAAATATATAATAAGATAGTTATCTGTTATGTTGAGAGTACAATATGTGCATTTGTCTGAATCTACTATCTCCATGTGAAACATTTTATGTTGGGTTAGGTGTGTTCTGTGTATGATTTTGTATTGAATTAATTGTATGTTTGTATTTCTACTAAAAATGAATATATTGTTACAGAATTGTTTCCAGAAGTTATTATCAGTGGTGATATTGAGGTGCTGTTCCCATTGTCTGACTGGTACTGAACATGATGTGTCAAAAGATAATAGTAAATTGTATAACTTAGATAAGAATTTTGTGGAGTATTGTGGAATCTTATTAATAATTTCAGTAAGTGGTGGTATTAATTTTGTGTTTCCTATTTCTTCTTTGATAGAACTTTTTATTTGAAATTAATTTGTGTTGTATTTCTTTGACAGTTCTGAGAATGTAATAAAGTTATTGTCCATGTAGAGATGATGTAAGTGTGTGATACCTTTTTCAATAGAATTTTTGTTAAATAGTGGAATTTTATTTATAGTAAAATCAGGGTTATGCCATTTTGGTGAGTAGATATGTGGTTCTCTTACGAGAGGTTCTCTCGTATTGCGTAAGCTAGCTTACGCTACGGAAAGATTCATCTTTTCTGAGATATTGAAGCCAAAAAATGATCCTTAATTTTTGTATCCATTGTCAACGCAGTGCGGCAGCTGCAGACCTTGAGCGGGCTATCTAGCGAGCTCATAGGTTGCTCTGCGGCAACTGCTGCAGCCTATAGACGAGCTTGGGCGAACTCGCATCCAATGAGAGGCGTCCGCGCACTCACTGCATCAAAGCCCGCCAAAATGGGCGTGACTAGAGTGCATATAAGCGTAGTTCGTAGGCTGGAACCCTGATTTTCATCTCTTCAGCGAAGCTCTTCGCATCACTGAACTGGAAGCCGCGTCACCGTTCGAGGGGCATCAAGCAAGCGTGGACAGCACTCGAAGAAGCCGGCCGTCTTCGCCACCTTCAGCCATCCTGCGAGCTACGCCATCCGGCGACGTATCCTTTTAAAAGCAAGCTAGTTCTTAAGAACTTCACAAAAGAGTACGAGCGTCTTTTTAAGATGCCTCGCTCCACTTGCGCCTCATGCCGCGCTCCTCTCAGCACCGGAGACCGCCACATCATCTGGCGCTCTCTGCCTGGGACTGGGGCATGCAGAGCTCGCCCTGCCGAGGCGGATGCGATCTCTGCGAGGAGCTGCCGATGTCGACCCTGCGGGCTCGACTCGAGCGCTCAGGACCGAGCCGCCGCGCGCCTTCCGTTCAGCCGCGCAGTAAAAGCGCCGCTCTCAAAGGCTGCCGGAATCAATGGTAGAAGCGATTGCCTCGCCGGAGCCCATCCCTCGAGCATCGCCTTCACCCTCCCCGCCCACCCGGGACGCCGCAGTTGCCGCCGGCGGCTGCTCTGCTGCCATCTCGGACAAAGAAGCGGAGGATAAGGGCTGTTCCATCATGGCTTCGGACAGCGAGGAGTGGTCAGGCTCACACGCCTCCTCCTCGGCCCAGGAATCCAGCAGGACCGCGCCAGAGTCGAAGGGGAACTAACACGCCTCCTCACACAGGCCGTCGACCGCCTCGGGCTCGAGTGGTCACCGCCCTTGAGCAGGCACCCAACAGACTTGACGGCTGCTTTCTACAGAGCCGCCGCCAGCAGCACCCGCTACCCGGGCCGCTCCCTTCCTGCCGAACTCCACGCCGAGCTTTCCAAATTATGGAACGCGCCTTTCTCGGCCAGGGTCCGATCCCACGTCTCCACCTCTCTTGCTTCGGTGGACGGTGCCACTGAGAAGGGCTACGCTTCCATCCCTCCGGTCGAGGATGCGGTAGCAGCACACCTTTTGCCCGCCCTCCGCGAGATGGCGGTCTAAACCAGTGCTCCCGTCTAAGGCCTGCAGAACAACTTCCGCCTGTGTTGGCCGCAAATATTCTGCCGCCGGCCAAGCTGCATCTGCTCTGCACTCTATGGCCGTCATACAGATCCTCCAAGCGGACCTTCTGCGGGAGTGGGATGAGGAAAGTAGGCATCCAGAGGCGGTTGCAGACATACGGAGTGCTACGGACCTAGCCCTCCGCGCTACCAAAGCTGCAGCCCAAGCTATAGGGAAGTGCATGGCCGCGCTGACTGTGACCGAGAGACATCTGTGGTTAACGCTAGCCGACATGGGAGAAGCAGAGCGCTCTACGTTCCTCAACGCACCGCTCTCTCCATCCGGTCTCTTCGGCTCCGCGGTGAGTGGTATCATTGACCGGTTTCAGAGGTCCAAAAAGCCACACAAGCCATGAATCTCTTTCTGCCTCGTCGCGCTAGCTCCTCTGCAGGCCGCTCACGTGATCAGCCTCCTGCACGAGCCTCTTCACAGCGCCCAGCTCAACAATCTCAGACTTCTCAGCGTCGACAGGGCGGCCGCCCTCGATCGCGCTCAGACAGCCGCCGCAGACCGCCGCCCCCCCCGCGGGCCTCGATTTCAGGTAACGCTGAAACCAGAGCAATCGAAGTCTTCCTAACTTTGTTGAACAAACGATGGCTCAGTCCCGCCGCGGCCGGACCACCGTCAAAGCTTTGCCCCCTGTCAGTCCCCTTCTCTCAGGCTACTACAGTGGTGAATTTAGCAGCCAACAAGCCGGTGACACTGCCCGCTTGCCTGCACTCAAACGCCGTTTTCATGGTGACCCAAATAAATCTTGTAAAGAGCAAACATGTCTTATGTGTAGAAAATGTGCCCACAACCCAGTGTTCGCTCCTACACACAAGCATAACGCATCCCGTGCCCCTATCAGAGCACACTCTCATAAAGCGATTATGAACCGCTCGAGCGTCAGAGTCAATGAAAGCGCCCACAAATGCGTGCGCGTGCCCATTCTCTGGCCGCTCTGTCACACGACCAGCCCTATGTGTAGAAAATGTACCCACAATCCAGTGTTCACTTCTGCACACAAGCTCTGCATGTCTCGTGTCCCCACCAGAGCACGCTCACATAAAGCGGTTACGAACCGCTCGAGCGCTAGAGTCAATAAATGCGCCCACGAATACGTGCGCGCGCCCATTCTCTGCCCGCTCTGTTACACGGCCAGCAAACATTCCTCTGTGTGTAAGTCCCGTGCCCATGACTATGCTTGCGCATCACGTAACAGATGTGACTCTTTCCCCATTCATTCCAATCGGAAGTCACTCACAAAACAGCCTGTTCATGCTGTCTGCGAAGCAATCATGCATGAACACACTAAACGCGCTCACACATTTTGTTCAGCTCTGTGTGCGGCAATCAGAACGAATTGGCCATTCACCCTCTAGCGTTACGCTTCAAAGCGTGGGAAGCTATTCCAGGGATATCCAAGTGGGTGTTAAGCACAATACAACAGGGCTATTTGCTACAGTTCGATCGCCGCCCTCCTCGCTTCAGAGCGTGCTCGAAACCACTGTGAACACGGAAGCAGCGTGCATGCTTCGTTCAGAAATAGCAAGCCTTCTGTGCAAAAGGGCCATAGAGAAAGTGCCACTCTCTCTGAGCAAGTCGGGGCTTTACAGCCGTTATTTTCTTGTTCCCAAGAAAGACGGTGGCCTCAGACCCATATTAGATCTCAGGGTTTTGAACAAGGTGCTTGCAAAAAGACCGTTCAAAATGCTTACAATCAGGAAACTCCTCGCGCATGTGCGCCAGAGGGACTGGTTTATTTCTCTCGATCTGAAAGATGCATACTTTCAGATTCAGATAAATCCCCGTCACAGGCCATTCTTGAGATTCGCCTTCGACGGCCAGGTTTATCAATACACCGTCCTCCCGTTCGGCCTGTCCTTAGCACCCCGTACTTTCATGAAGTGCATGGATGCGGTGCTCGCACCCCTGTGGAGTCAGGGTTTGCGAATTTTGAACTATTTGGATGACTGGCTGATTATGGCACAGTCACATATGGAGCTTCTGTCTCACAGAGCAGTTCTCCTCAGCCATCTGAACAATTTGGGTCTTGCAGTCAATTGGACCAAGAGCTCACTACAGCCCAGTCAGACAATTTCCTTCCTTGGAATAGAACTAGACTCCGTGGCAATGACGGCTCGCTTATCTACACAGCTGCGCCGTGTTCAGCGACTAGCCGCATCTTTTCAGATGAACAGCCTCACGCCTCTGAAGAAATTCCAGAGAGTGCTAGGTTACATGGCCTCAGCCGCAGCAGTACTTCAGCTGGGTTTACTGCACATGCGCCGCTTCAGCATTGGCTAAACACCGCGCTCTCGCCGGGCTTGGGCCACAGGCCGCCAGCCCATCAAGGTGACTCAGACCTGTATATCAGCTCTGCAGCCCTGGACAGTGGCCGAATGGTATCAGCGGGAGTGACAATGAGAGCTGTATCTCGCCGAAAAGTCATCTCGACAGACGCGTCCAACACGGGTTGGGGCGCGGTCTGCGAGGGCTCTCCGGTTTTCGGCCTATGGTCAGTTCAGGAAAAACTCCTTCACATAAATTGTCTGGAAATGATAGCGGTCGAGTACGCGCTCGTGCGCTTTCTCCCGGTCATTCAGGGTCACCACGTCCTGGTCCGTTCGGACAACAGATCTGTGGTGTCCTACCTAAACCGTCAGGGCGGTGTCAGATCCAGGAACCTCTTCCATCTGACGAAACGCATACTGAGTTGGTCCCAGTGCCACCTGCGCTCGCTGAGGGCGACGCACATGCCAGGCCACCTGAACGACGGTCCGGACAGACTGTCCAGAGACAATATTCCCCCAGGGGAATGGTCCCTGCACGCTCAAACAGTCCAGACGTTATGGCACCTATTCGGCAGAGCAGAGATAGACCTCTTTGCGTCCAAAGAGAACTCTCACTGCCCAATATTTTTCTCGAAGCGAGGACGCGCTGGCCCAGGACTGGCCCAGACGCCCGCTTTACGCCTTCCCTCCCGTCTCGCTATTGCCACAGGTAATGCAGAGGATCAGGGAAACGCGTCACTCGGTGCTCCTCATAGCCCCGCGTTGGGAGAATCAGACATGGTTCCCGGAGCTTACGCAGCTGTCACTGACAGCGCCGTGGCCCATCCCAGTGAGAGCAGATCTCTCTCAAGCTCGCGGCACAATCTGGCATCCCCACCCAGAGCGCTGGGCGCTGCATGCGTGGGTGATCAACGACTACCCGTCACTCTGCCAGAAGGAGTAATAAACACCATCATACACGCTAGAGCCCCTTCCACGAGAAGACGCTATGCATCAAAATGGTCTGTGTTCTCAAAATGGTGCACCGACAGAGACCTGGACCCGCGGACATGTGGGGTGTCATCGCTGCTCATATTCCTACAAGAGCTGCTGGATAAGGGCATATCCCCATCCACGCTCAAAGTGTATGTGGCGGCCGTTGCGGCGTTCGCTGAACCCCTGCACGGTCAGTCATGGGGTAAAAACGAGCTGGTCATCCGCTTCCTCAGGGGAGCTAGAAGGATGAACCCCCGCGCCTCCATCGGTTCCTATCTGGGATCTTTCTATAGTTCTCGAAACTATGAAAGCCCCCTTTCGAACCACTTCAATCCGTGGATTTGAAATACCTTTCACTCAAAACCGTTTTTCTGACTGCCCTGTCATCAGTCAAACGTGTGGGAGACCTTCACGCGCTGTCTGTCAGCACTGCGTGTCTTGAGTTTGGACCAAGTGACTCCAAGGTCATTTTAAAGCCTAGACACGGCTATGTTCCCAAGGTGATCGGTACTCCTTTCACAGCACAGGTCATTTCCCTATCGGCGCTGCCAGCACCCGATAGCGAACACGACGCCAATCTCCTTTGCCCGGTCAGAGCACTGAGTTTGTATACTGCGCGCTCTGCCGCTTTCAGACGCTCTGAGCAGCTTTTTGTTTCGTTCGGAGGGCGCACCAAAGGTCTCGCCGCCTCGAAACAGACACTATCTAGATGGACAGTGGACGCTATTGCTGCTGCATACGCGTCAAAAGACCTGCCATGCCCGTTGGGCATTAGGGCTCACTCCACTAGAGGCATGGCATCCTCGTGGGCATGGTCCAGCGGGATTTCCATTCACGACATATGTGTGGCAGCGGGATGGACTTCCCCCTCCACCTTTGTCAGATTTTACAATCTGGAAGTGCCCGCTCTGCAGGCAAAACTACTAGCGGTTTAATACGCTACAGCTCCCCTGGTGAGCTGCACTGATGGGTCACATTCCACACAGACCGGCACCGCCGCTCTGTCGTTCCCTTCCCACTATGTGCTTATGTATTACACAATCAATGACCCGCATTCTTGCCGGCCAAATATTATTTCCCCACTCATAAGGGCTCCCCGGTCCCCCTTAATTCCCTGGGGCTCATAGAGTGGATGCTTGGCGCTTACTGACGAACTCTCGTAGAGAACGTCTCGGTTAACGAGAACCTGTATCTCTAGATGAGGGAACGAGTATTGCGTAGCCGGCCGTGCTCACGCCACGGCTGACTTTTCGCTTCAGTCAATGAAAACCAGGGTTCCAGCCTACGAACTATGATTATATGCACTCTAGTCACACCCATTTTGGCGGGCTTTGATGCAGTCGTGCGCATGACGCCTCTCATTGGATGCGAGTTCGCCCAAGCTCGTCTATAGGCTGCAGCAGTTGCCGCAGAGCAACCTATGAGCTCGCTAGATAGCCCGCTCAAGGTCTGCAGCTGCCGCACTGCGTTGACAATGGATACAAAAATTAAGGATAATTTTTTGGCTTCAATATCTCAGAAAAGATTAATCTTTCCGTAGCGTAAGCTAGCTTACGCAATACTCGTTTCCTCATCTAGAGAGAACCGAGGTTACGTTAGGTAACCGATACGTTATAAAGAGATCTTTTGTTTATTTCCACCATGCTGTCAGTGTTGTCTGAATAGCAGTGTTTTGAAATAAACTGAGGTGTTTGATTATGTCGCTAAGGTGGGGTAGGCCAGATATTGCTTATGGATTGTACTAATTGTAGCCATGGGTGGTGAAAGTGTTTTTTTTTTTGTTTTTGTCCATTTGCTAAGATACTGATATTGAGCTGCTAAATAATAATATTGAAAATTGGGTGGTGAAAGGCCTCCTTGGTCTTTAACCTTTTGTAATGTTTGGAGTTTAATTCTAATGTTAATGTGGTGTACTGGATCAAAACCATTTTTTCATAGGTTATATCGGGATCACTGTGAAGAGGTAATTCATTTTTGGCAATATAGAGATTTTGATAGTGGCTATTCGTTCTATAATGGAGAGTGGTAAGTTCATCCAAAGTTGTAGGTCATCTTCTGTTGTTTTAATGCTGGGGTGAAATTGAAATTAAAGTCTGAGAGGTTGGGCGAGATGTGCATTCCTAAATGTTACCTATTTTAAATGGGGTTTTAAATTGTGTATATTAGTGTTTGCCAAATTTAGATATAATGGTTGGATTGTAGATTTTATACAGTAGTAGGATATATCAGAGTTATCATTAATGAGTTGAAGTTTCTATGATTTATGCAAAGTGTAGTGGAGAGAGTGGGCACTCTTATCTCATCCCTCGCTGTAATTGGAAAGCTGATGATATGATGCCATTTGTGATAACTGATGCCATTGTTCAGCTGTATAGTGTTTTGATCAAGTTTATAAATTACTTTCCGAAACCAAAATTCTCAAATATTGAATAAAGGAAGTGCCAGTTTACTTTGTCAAAGGACTTTTCGGCATCAAGTGATGCAATGGCTGTATTGGTATTTTGTCGTTTACAGATGATATAAACTGTCACGGTCCGGTCACCTTGTCAGGTTGAGGTTAAACCGGTTAAGGTTGAGGGACAGTGGAAGTATCGGCCTGCCTTAGGGTTTTGTGTCACACCATTTGTGTGAGCGCATGGGTCCGGTTTATTGGCACCCCATGTGTGTGTAACCGCCGTGCACTCTCCGGTGATATCATGGTCCTGTCAACAGGTCAGGTTGGGTTTTGTCTGTCAAGGACCCTGACATCATCATGCCCTGTCAGTCTTGTGTTTTGTGTTCATGCTTTGTGTGGGCACACGGGTCCAGCGGTGGGTTATCGCTGTTTTTTGCCTGTTCCCCTGACCACAGAAGCCATTCCCTTGTCGATGCCAGCGCTCCTGGCCATGGTGGCTGATCCCCAGTTACTGCCAGCTTTGCCATCCAAGGAGGCCATTCCCCTGTCGCTGTCGGCGTTCCCGGCCAAGGAGGATGTTACCCAGTCGCTGACAGCGCTCCCGGCCAAGGAGGCCCATACACAGTCACTACCAGAGCTCCCGGCCATGAAGGCCATTCACCATTCGCTGCCAATGCTCCTAGCCACACAGGCCGTTCCCCAGTCGCTGCCAGCTCTCCCGGCCACGGAGGCCGTTCCCTTGTCACTGCCAGCACTCACAGCCACTGAGACAGTTCCCCTGTCCCTGCCAGTGACCCCAACCATGGAGGTTGGTCCCCTGTCACTGCCAGCATTCACAGCCACAAAGGCTGGTCCCCAGCCAACGTCAGAGCCCACATTCATTGAGGTTGTTTCCCTGTCCCTGCCTGTGTTAACAGCAATGAAGGCTGGTCCCCTGCTACTGCCAGTGCCCACGACCATGGGGGTAATTTCCCTGTCCCTGCCTGTGTTCGCAGCCAGGAAGGCTGTTCCCCTGCCACTGCCAGTGTCCAAAAACATGACTACGGAGGTCGTTTCTCTGTCCCTGCCTGTGTTCACAGCCACGAATGCTGGTCCCCTGCAACTGCCAGTGCCCACGTCCACTGAGGCTGTTTTCCTGTCACTGCCAGTATTCACAGCCATGGAGGCTGTTCCCCCATCACTACCTGAGCTCATGGCCATGGAGGCCATTCCCCTGCCACTATCAGCATCCACATCTGAACTGTCCGTGGCTCCTCCCCTTGAGCCGATCCCACCTGAACCCTGTCCGGCAGTGGCTCCCAGTTCCCTGCCCTTACCCTGAGGACACCTCCCTGGCCACCAGACACCTTCCCTTTACTTAAACTCCCTCCCTGGTTTCCCTCCCTTCCCTCCTTTCCTTTGTTGAGTGTTTGTGTTGCTTGTCTTTTTTCTTTTGATTGATGTTCCCGTTTGGGATGCCAGGAGGTGTCCCTTCGAGGGGGGGTACTGTCCCGGTCTGGTCACCTTGTCAGGTTGAGGTTCTACCTGACGGGACCTTGGCAGTATCGGCCTTTCCTTAGGGTTTTGTGTCACCCCTTTTGTATGAGCGCACAGGTCCGGTTTATTGGGACCGGCATGCGCGTGTAACTGTGCTCTCCAGTGACGTCGCGGTCCTGTCAACCGGTCAGGTTAGGTTTTGTCTGACAAGGACCATCGCATCATCGTTCCCTTGTCTGTTTTTGTCAAAGCGGATTTAAGTTTTGCCCTTATGTGTTTCAGGTGCCGCTGGCATGCTGAATCAGCCTACCCATGGGAACCCTGATTGTTTCCATGGGAATGCTGATCATTATAACCTTCATCTGCAAGCAAAACCTGTCCCTTGTTTGTTCCTCTTATTTATATCCCCTCATGTGTCATGTCCGATGTTGTTCAGAGTGGTGTTATTGTCAACGTGAAGGTTGTAGTGTGTAACTGTTACTGTGGTGTTTGTAACTGTTACAGTTGTGTTAAACTGTGCTCTTGTGCAGTTGGAGCTGGCTCTGGTTAGTTTCAGAAGAGGAGTTACCTTCTGTGCTCAATGGCTGCCACCTTCAACCAGTGGTTGTGGAGAAGGATTCTTTGGATCTCTGCATGCATCTTGGTGGAGGACTAAGTTCACATGGGCTTGTTTGATTTGAGTTTGAAAAGGTTAAGTTTTGTGTGTTTGACTAATAAATCCAATTGACTGTATTCCTCTGCTTTTGGGTCCTGTCTCTCCCTCACCCTCACCCATGACAATTAAATAAGCAACATGTATTGTTTGATGAATGGTGTCCTTTTATAAAGCCTGTTTGGTCAGGGTGGATGAGAGATGATTTGAAAGATTCTAAGTGTGTGGCTAATGTTTTGTTGATTATTTTCATTTCTGATAATAAGAGATAAAGGCGACAACTGGAGCATAGAGATGGCTCTTTGGTTTAAGGAGAAATTAAATTAATGCTATGTTAATATGGAAGAATTGCATTTGTTTAAAGCTTTGTTATTTGATAGTGGAAAAAAGGGCCTTCTTGTAAATCATCTGCTATTAATGGTTTTTCTAGTGCAGCAATTTGTTTTAGATTTAATGTCGTGAAGACTATGTTGTTTTCTTATTGCTACACAAGTCTTTTTCTAATTCTTTTTTTTCTTGTGTTTATATGTGGAAAATGAATATTTTCCCTTTTAATACTAATTTGTCAGTTTCCCAAAGTGTTTACACTGATATACCTGGTGTGTCATTTAGTTTGAGGAAGGATGCCCACTCTCTTTTAAAATATTCTTCAAAATCTAGGTCTTGGAGAAGAGATGTGTTCATTCACCATCTTTGTGTGATTTTACTACAGTTTTTGTTAAGAGTTAATATAACTGGTGCATGATAAGAAATTATGATTGGGTTTATTGCTGTATTTGATATGTCTGGGACAGTGAATTACTTGTTAAGAAGAAATCTATACACAAGAATGATTTATGAACAGGTGAGTAATACATGTATTCTCTCGAAATGGGATTGTTTAGTCTCCAGCTATCACCAAGTCCAAGCTCATTCATGTATTGTTTTAATAACGTCTATGGAGTGCCAATTTTTATGCATTCTGAATTATAAGATTTCTCTAATGTTGGATTAATGATTGTACTGATGTCTCCTCCAATGATGATTGTTGATTGTGAGAAGTCAGTAATCAGTGAGGAAAAAGTTTTGAAAAACTCTGCATTGTCTATGTTTGGCCAATAAATGTTAGCAATGGTCTATTATTGTAAATAGAGATATTGATAATAACGTAGAGCCCTTCTGGATCTGATATTGAGGTATATTTGATGATTGGTATGTTTTTATCAATGAGGATTGCAACTCCTTTCTTCTTTGTATTATAAGAAGCTGAATATATTTCAAAGTTTTTGTACGCTCGGGTTCCATTAAGTGGGTTTCTTGTAGTAGGAATATGTCTGCATTTAGTTTCCCAAGTTGGTTCAGTAACTTCTTTCTTTTAATCGGTGAATTGATGCCCCTCACATTCCAACTAACACATTTGTGCCAGTTAGTGAGTAGTATCACTTTTTCATGTTACTTTGGTCTTCTCTTTTTCTTTTCAAAACTTGCAAAACATTTTCATTCCCCAGTTAGACAGATTGATATTTAGCATGTATGGTGGACCAGATCTTAGCTGAAAAATTAACAGGACATTCATGACATTCTTGGATTTCTCATGGATACTGGTTGTTGATCCTGAAGTGTGTTACCCACAATTCTTTGCCTTTGCTTTTTACAAGTTTGTTTTTTGTGTTTGTAGTGTTTTGCCGAATCGTTTTGTGCAGGATATTTGGTATGTGTGTTTTGGCTTTTTATGTATCCGAGGTGGTGGATGCCGTGAAAGGTGATTTTCTCAACAGTATCTTTAGGGATCTTTAGAGCTGAGTGCATGAAGTCTTTAATCTCTTCTTCAGGGTCAACATCTTATGTTTGTTCAGGTATGCCTGTGAATACTAGGTTGTCTTGTATACTACGACAATGTAGGTCAAGTATGTTATCTTTCATTGTTTTATTTTCCATTGAAATTTTGTCAATTTGTGTTTTGGGAGTTGTGATTCTTTGTTACTGTTCATTGTTTTCCTTTTGCAGCGATTCTACTCTTGATTAGCTGAATTCCAGGCTTGATTTTAAGTATTTTACATCTTGGTGCAAAAGCTCGAGGATTGCCAGTTTGTAATTTAAGTGACTTACACATCTGGATTCTGGATGGAGCGCAACTCTGAATGCAGGGGTCTCAAGACATATTTTTCTTAAATTCAAACTATGTTTACCTTGACATAGCATTCTAAAATTGTTGTGCTTTCTGCCTGGAATCATTACACTTACGCACACTTCACAACACGCACAACAGCTCTTCAGTGTCAGTGTAAAAATTATGGAGAAAGGCCCTCTTAATACTATTGGCAAAACAAGCCCAGGGGAGACCTTTGATAGAAATCAAGTATTGTTCAGCCCAAGTAAGGCCTGTTTTAAATACCACAAAAGCAGGTCAAGTCTTACTGTCACCGTAAGGCAGATTGAGATGTTTTTGTTTGCTAGCACTTTTCATGTGGAGTTCAAAGCGGTGCTTGACTATGGTATTGGAGAATTAACACGAATCATGAACACGGCTTCACAGTTGCTGTAGCAAATCGGACAGCCACAGTCTACCTGCAGATTAATATTATGGATGATGAGAGTTTAAGAGATTTAACGCACATTGCAATGAATATGTAACCTATGGGGTGACAAGTTCTTTCAATTAGTCAAAATCCCACTTAGACTTTGGGAAAAGTTTAATTTTTCTTACATTGGTGCTATTATAGAGATTTCTATCTTTATACTGTGGAAGGCTTTGCTAGGATAATGTTAATTAAGCCTTATATTGTTGCATATAGTTTTCTTTTCTAAAATTGAAATAAGTGCATTTTGACAGGTAAAGAAGAATATATAGTGTCAGATTTCAGCATTTTTCCAAATCTGCATTTAATCACGATTAACAAAATAAATTATTCGATTAATCATGATTAAAAATGTAATCGACTGAGCACTAATATACTGTATGTATATATATATATATATATATAATCACTTCGGCAAATTATTTCAGTTATTTCAAAGAGCCGTAAAGTCCACCACAGCAAAATAACCTATTAAAACTAAGACATTGGTTAAGTACATCGGATACGAATGACAATGTCTATAATATCCTAAAATCTCTCTCTCTGTCTCTTTCGCTCTTGTCTCAACCACACTCACGCATGCTGATACACACTCATGCACAGAGCCACACCCCCGCGACTTGCTCAATACAACAGATTTAAAGTAACTTTTATTATGTGCAAGTGTTTCAATGTATTTCGCTCTAATCAGCCTTCCATAGTGGAAAAAAATCCTTGCACTCCCCTTTCCCCTCTCTTTCAAATAGGTATAGCTGGAGGCAAGAGATCTCCAAATTTGGGCAGAATCTCCAAAAAAGGGTGTGATTACTCTAGAAGAGGGTTGTGCCAACTTGAAATGGGAGCAAAGTCAGCACTCCCCTGCGATTCAGTAGGGTTGTAGTAAACAGTTGTTTAGCAATGTAAAAGCTATATACATTACAAGAATGACAACACTCGCTGCTGCTGAGAAGTATACTTAAAATTATATTTTGGCAATTTGAAGAGATGTTATTGCTGATGAGAGCCGCATCAAAACAGTTAATTACAACACACAATCTCTCTTTCTCTCACTTACACATGTACACACTCATACACGCATGCACAAACACGCACACTCACTACCTTGTTACTCCAATGCTGAGAAGCAGCGCATAATCTGTGGTTAGTTCTAAAGTGACATTTTCGAACTAGCAATGAAGGCTCAGGCTGTATCAAACCTACTTTCTTCCACTCACGAGCGTTTTAGGCATGAAAACCAGAAAATGTCTTGACATAAAACCATGATTGATGTCTTAAGGTTTGATAACAGTTGTATATGCAGAATAATTGACTCTGGCCTATTGAATTATTTAAAAAAAATATTATTACCTACACCCCAGTCTGAGGTCCAGAGCACTCTGGAGCAGGATTTCATCAAGGATGTCTCTGTACTTTGCTGCATTTATCTTTCCCTCGATCCTGACTTGTCTCCCAGTTCCTGCTGCTAAAAAACATCCCCACAGCATGATGCTGCCACCACCATGCTTCACTGTAGGGATGGTATTGGCCAGGTGATGAGCGGTGCCTGGTTTCCTCCAGACATGATGCTTAACATTCAGGCCAAAGAGTTCAATCTTTTGTTTCTCATGGTCTGAGAGTCCTTCAGATGCCTTTTGGCAAACTCCAGACAGGCTCTCGTGTGCCTTTTACTGAGGAGTGGCTTCCGTCTGGCCACTCTACCATACAGGCCTGATTGGTGGAGTGCTGCAGAGATGGTTGTTCTTCTGGAAGGTTCTCCTCTCTCCACAGAGAAACACTGGAGCTCTGTCAGAGTGACCATCGGGTTCTTGGTCACCTCCCTAACTAAGCCCCTTCTCCCCCATTTGCTCAGAG